>NC_134356.1:342538231-343138231 GCF_048569485.1 Anomaloglossus baeobatrachus
AAATCGGGTTGATACTAGCTGTAAAGTCACCTGAGATCAAGCCCAGCAGTTTGTGATGTCATGGCGTCTATTAGATACCCAACATCATAAACTGTGAGTACTAACAAAAACAAAAAATCGACAAAAGAAATTTATTTGAAAAAACAGTCCCCAAAACATTTCCTCTTTCACCAATTTATTGTAAGAAAAAAAATAAAGGGGTCCCACGACGACTCTGGACCGTCTAGAATATGGGGGGGAGACACTCAGGGAACGTATCCCCCATTTTCTAGGAGTGCGGACCCTTCATGTGAGGAGTGTGGGTGCAATAAATCTGCACTCACTCTCCCCGGGTGCACAGCAGCAGAGTCCATGTCGTAATGGTTGCTACCAAAGCTGCAATGCCCTGCTCATGAGGTAAGGGCATGCCTAATCAGGAGAACTACTGTAGAGGAAGTTCTGCTCACTGGTATATAGGTGCTCAGAGGTAATAATAGATAAAATTAGTGAGTAACCTCGGCACTCTAAATCTCCCAGACTAAGTCAGTAAGTCTCACAACGGATAGTAATGCAAAATCACTCTTTATTGGTCCGTATTAAGAAAAAAAATTTTTTCATAAGCATATATGTTTTTGTCCAAAACAAGTTACAAATGACGTTTCGGCCTGAGCCTTCGTCAGATTGGACTTATCTGCATGTACTCATGAAAAATGACAATAATCAGTATCACATAAGAGTGAGAGAACAATAACATAAACTCGAACAATGTAGAGGTACAATTGGGATGCAGCAAAAAAATTGCAACACAGCAAGAAATGAAACACATGACACAAATGTCATAATACAGTACAAGGACAATAAAGTAATGACAAATATGGGGTCAGAGTAAGCTTAGACAGCTCTGGTACGAAAGAGATGTCAATCATAAAGTAACATGTGCAGTAGGTGTAGAGCTACAGTATGCATGGCAGAGCTAATGGGTAGACCGACCATAGAAAAAGAACGGAGACGAAGTGGAGACGAAGTGGAGACGAAGTGGAGACGAAGTGGAGACGAAGTGGAGAAGTGTTTGTTCATGCCAGATGGGAGATAAATCATTTTTTACCGGCGCTTTCATTTACTGTAACGTGATCATCGGTGTACGGTGTATACCTGTGATCACGTGAGCGGGGACCGGAAAAACCATCCTGAATCATGATCTCCAGGGTCTCAGCTAACCCTGAAACCCCGGAGATTTTCTGACGCTGGGGGGCGTTATTCACTTATTTCTGCCTGCTGTTTATAAACGGCAGATCAGAATAAGGCTACATTAACACGACTGATCCATTTTTGTGGTCTGCAAAAAACAGTCCATTTTTTTTCACGGGTGCATCCGTGTGGCATCCGTTTCCGTTCCGTAGACGGTCCATATGTCATCTGTTTGTCATCCGTGTGCCTTCCGTTTTTTTTGTGTACTGCAAAAAAACTGAATAAGGGTAAAAGCATAAATTTACCCAGGATCCATAGCTTCATCCTACATGAGGCGGTCACATGTTCACTCCAGTGCCATTTTCTACTGCTTTTCACAGCGTAGAGCGCTCTGGTGATTTTCTTGTGCTTGTGCACTTCATATCAGTCTTTTCTGTCATTATAATGGCAGAAAGACACATAATGTCCCACTCTCCTGCATTTTGTAATTTTGCACCCTTTGGTGCCTTTCATGTGGCACTAAGGGGTGCTTAGCTTTGTATTTAGCCAAAAAAATGAAAAAAAAAATGACGTAGGGTTCCCTGTTACACGTCGTGGCTCTCTTATTGCAAGGAATGAGGTGGTCCCCCATTCGTTATCTGCCACGAGCCCTCCTGCTCAGCAGCGCCAAAGGTCTGGGAGACTGCAGGAGTTGCCTTCTCAGAGACACAGCAGAAGGGTGACACCTAGTGGTTCTCCCCTTGCAAGGCATGGAGCGGTCTCCCATCCCTTGCCTGCCACGAGCTCTCCTGCTCAGCATCACGGAGGCTCTGGGAGGTTGCGCAGTGTGCAAAGAATAGATGCTCAGGGAAGCAGCAAGACTTCCCATGTCTCTGCACATTGTGAAACCGGGGATCCCGCCTTTATGACCCAAAGGCAGGAAGATGAGCATGTGCTCCACGTGACGTCTTCTGATTCGCTCACTGATATCACATGGCCCGATGACGAGGCTGGTGATGTGCTGAATCCTGACTGGCTGGGCCAGGACGTCACGAATCCTGATTGGGTCACGCCCGTCTCGCGCCCGCCCTCGGGTGGAGCTACATCTCCTTAAAAGCTCCCCCTGCCATCATGGCGGCGCGCGACCGTCCTTCTATGTTTGGATGTCTGGCAGCGTGCTGCCACGCCACTGCTCAGGCATTATTGTCTTTTGTGGGCTTTGCCCTTGCTGCTTAGGCAGCACCTGGTTTGCAGGCCGTGTTTATGCCTTGCTGCTCCGGCAGTATCTCCTTCGGCAGGCCGTGTTCCTGCCTTGCTGCTCCGGCAGTATCTCCTTCGACAGGCCGTGTCCCTGTCCCAGGTGAGCTCCTCGAGACTCCACCGGACTCACCTGGTTATTGAAAGCACACGTGCGTGGGCACCTCTGTGCTACCCTCGTGCCATATCCTGTGACTCCCGCTGGCACACATGCGTAGGCACCTCTGTGCGTCCCCGTGCAACAGGTACACCGATCGAGAAGCCCCGAGCCATACAACCCTCACGGGTTAGGGCGGACCGGTGTACATAGATCGTCTGTGACATTCCAGACGATCACTAGTAGCAACCCGCTCACTCTTTCCTGACCATAGCAGCGGTCCCTTACACCGCACAGTGGACCTTGACCGGCGGAAGCTGTCCATTTCCCATCTTGGCACGCTTCCCCGGGTCCCCCTCGTAACAGTTCCCCCTATTTTTGTAGCCAGCTAGGGTAAAGCAGATGGTTGCAGCCTGCAGACCACAGCTGGCAACCTCACCTTGGCTGGTAATCCAAAACTGAGGGCACCCCACGCTGTTATTTTAAATTAAATAAATAATTAAAAAAAAAAAACACGTAGGGGTCCCCTCAAAATTGGATCACCAGCCAAGGTAAAGCAGACAGCTGGGGTCTGATATTCTCAGACTAAGGAGGTCCATGGTTATTGGACTCTCCCCAGCCTAAAAATAGCAGGCCGCAGCCGCCCCAGTGTTACATCTCGTGGCTCTCCTGAGGCAAGGACTGAAGCAGTCTCCCATTCCTTGCCTGCCACGAGCGCTCCTGCTCAGCAGCGCCGAAGGTCTGCCAGACTGCGCAGTGTGCAGGAGATACCTTCTCAGAGAGGCAGCAGAAGGGTGACACCTAGTGGTTCTCCTGTTACAAGGAGTGAAGCGGTCTCCAATTCCTGGCCTGCCGCGGGCCCTCCTGCTCAGCGGCCCCGAAGGTCTGCGAGGTTGCGCAATGTGCAGAGGTTTACTGCTCAGGGAAGCAGTGAGACTCCCGTTATCTCTGCACATTGTGAGACCGAGGATCCCGCCTCTATTTCCCAGAGGCAGGAGGGTGAGCATGTGCAATGCGTGGTGGGTTCTGATTCACCCACTGACGTCACACGGCTTGATGACAAGGCTGGTGTTGTGGTGAATCCTGACTGGCCAGGCTGGGACGTCGTGGACCCTGATTGGGTCAAGTCCATCATCTCCGCCTCGCGCCCGCCCTTGGGTGGAACGACACCTCCTTAAAAGCTCCTCCTGCCATCATGGCGGCGCGCGACCGTCCTTCTATGTTTGGATGTCTGGCAGCGTGCTGCCACGCCACTGCTCAGGCATTACTCTCTTTTGTGGGCTTGGCCCTTGCTGCTTAGGCAGTAACTCGTTTGCAGGCCGTGTTCCTGCCTTGCTGCTCCGGCAGTATCCCCTTCAACAGGCCGTGTTCCTGTCCCAGGTGAGCTCCTCAAGTCTCCACCGGACTCACCTGGTTATTGAAAGCACACGTGCGTGGGCACCTCTGTGCTACTCTCGTGCCATATTCTCGTGACTTCCACTGGCACACGTGTGTGGGCACCTCTGTCCTTCACCGTGCAACAGGTACACTGAGCCGTGAGATCCGTGCCATACAACCCTCACGGGTTAGGGCAGATCGGTGTACATAGATCGTCTGTGACATTCCAGACGATCGCTAGCAGCAACCCGCTCACTCTTCACCCACCATAGCGGCGGTCCCTTACACCGCACAGTGGACCTTGACCGGCGGAAGCTGTCCATTTCCCATCTTGGCACGCTTCCCCGGGTCCCCCTCGTAACACCCCAGAAGTGGCGCATCCATTAGATGCGCAAATCCTGGTGCTTCGCCCCAGCTCATCCCGCGCCCTGGTGCGGTGGCAAACGGGGTAATATATGGGGTTAATACCAGATGTGTAATGTCACCTGGCATCAAGACCTGGGGTTGGTGAGGTCAGGCGTCTATCAGATACCCGACATCACCAACCCAGTCAGTAATAAAAAAAAAAATACACGACAAACACATTTTTATTTGAAAAAACACTCCCCAAAACATTCCCTCTTTAACCAATTTATTAGAAAGAAAAACAAATCCAGGTCTGGTGTAATCCAAGGGGTTGCCATGACTAGAGATGAGCGAACTGGTCGCGGTTCGGCTCGAGGTCGGTTCGCCTAACGGAGCTCCCGTTCGAGTGCAGTTCGACGAACCGAACTCAAACTGCATAGGAAACAATGGCAGGCAATCACAAACACATAAAAACACCTAGAAAACACCCTCAAAGGTGTCCAAAAGGTGACAAACAACTCACAACACAACACAAACACATGGGAAAGTGACAAGGACATAAACTCATGTGAAAACAAAAGAGCAGGACAAGGAAAAAGAGGTGGAGACACAGATATATGAGTATATGCAAGGAAACGTCGATGCCATTACTGTGCAACTTGAGCCCTGCTCATTTTAGGCTTCCAATCTGGATAAATTGCCTGAGCTTGCCACGTACGCCTTGGGGATCTTGTCGTGTCCTGCAGACAGCGTTCTCTCAGAACCTGTCTTCAGTGCTGCTGGGGGTCTGCTGGCAGATAAGCACACGTGTCTGTCCACTGACAATGTGGACATGGCTCTCAGAGGACTTTTCTTCCCCTGGCTCATCCAGGGGTGGTGAAAGGCACGCGTATTTTTGAGAGTGCTTTATGCAAAGCATCTTTTTCTTTTTCAAAAGGGGGGTCAACCGATGCCAGTCAAGTGGGGTGTGTGTGGCCCAATTAGTGGCAACGAGGGAGAATGTGGTTGGAGTCCCCTCGCTGTGTTTCTAAAAGAACCAAGATGAACAAGTCATGGCTCTCAGAGGACTTTTCTTCCCCTGGGTCAGCCAGGGGACGGGAAAGGCACGCGTATTTTTGAGAGTGCTTCATGCAAAGCATCTTTTTCTGTTTCAAAAGGGGGGTCAACTGATGCCAGTCAAGTGGGGTGTGTGTGGCCCAGTTAGTGGAAACGAGGGAGACTGTGGTTGGAGTCCCCTCGCTGTGTTTTACATGCTTTTAGAAGGGCATGACATGGCTTGGAGGTTGACTTTCAGCATCTGCAAACTGTTGGTTACCAAAATGCTGCCTTTCCAACCTTTTTAACCGAGGATTTTCGAGACCTTTTGCCCATCGCAGTGCCCCAAGAGCCGATTCCCAGGCGCCACTCCTTCTCCAACAAAGGCGTGCACGCGCTACACCAGCATGTCGCACTAAACATCACTGATTCCTTGAGAAACTCTGTGTGACAGGGTGCATTTCACCACAGATAATTGGCCCAGTAAGCATGGACAGGGGCGTTACATGTCGCTGACTGGGCAATGGGTTACTATGGGGAGAGATGGAGAAGGGTCTGCTGTACAAGTCTTGCCGTCCCCACGCGTTGTGTCAATCCTTCTTCTGCATGTAGAAGTTAATACACTGCTTCTGCCTCTTCAACCTCATGTGGGTCCTCCACCTTGGCCCAAACCCTGTGTGGTCAGGCCACCCTTCCTTGTAACTGCGCACAAGGAATACCACACACCTCCTTACTATGCTGGCAGCAGAGCTCAATGCCATCAGGCGGTCAAAGGTTTACTTTGAAATGTATGGGAAATGTGAGTCACACCGCTGAGAAGTTGTGGACGGTTAGCTCTGGAGACCGAGTTTCATCAATGGTTGTCTCCACTCAACCAGCAGCCAGGGAAGGCCGGGTGCGACAATGATGCAAACATGGGTGCGGCCCTTCGCTGTGACAATGTGACACACGTGCCTTGTGTGGCTCACGTGTTGAACCTGGTTGTCCAGCAATTTTTAAAGCACTATCCTGGCCCACATGGCCTTCTGCAAAGAGCACGGTGTATCGCCTTCCTTGATCCACACACTCAGATGGGCTGTAAATGATAGGCTAGAGGGAAGCCACTCACCAAGCAGGACCCCTAGAACTCTGAAACCCTTTAACCCCTATACAGGGATTAGGAATTACACAGGGCCCAAGGTGATCAATACCTGTGGAAGGCTGCAGTTCCAGAGAATAGTAGTCAGGCAGGGTCAAAACATTAATTGAGGAACAGGAACAGAATGGGACGGCCAGGACTTAATCAGAAAACAAGCAGAGGTGAAATGCGGATCGTCCAACAAGGTACATAAACAGCAAGCAGGAAACGTAGTCAGGTAACAAGCACACAAAATCATAAAACTGAACTGGGGGTAAAAGTAACCAGAGGTTCATAGCTATGTCTGGCAGTGGTCTGCAGACAGGATGGGCATAAAAAAGGGTGTCTTCCCATTGGTTGTAGCTGAATGATGGTACTTCATCTGTGAGATACCCACCAGCTACATTCAGCCAGAGATTCTGCATCTGTCAAGGTAATGCAGCCCAGTGGGTGAGCATAACCTGCGTCCACCTGCGCCGCTGGCATCGACTCCTCTCCCATCATCAGCACTATGCATGAAAGGAACACGTTGTCACCTGGCGACCGGAGTACAAATTGACGGAGCAGACTCCGTTAGTGACTTAACAGCTGTGTGCGGCAATGATGCAAACCTGGCTGCGGGCCATCGTCAGGGCAATGTGACACACGTGCATTGTATGGCTCACGTGTTGAACCTAATTCTCCAGTAATTTTTAAAACACCATCCCGGCCTACATGGCTTTGTGCAGCGGGCACGCTCGCTATGTGCTCACTTCCATCGTGCGCACACAGCAGCTCAACAACTTTCGTCGCTACAGAAGTCTTTAGGTCTGGTGGTTAAACGCCTGAAATGCCATGTGCCGACACGCAGGAATTTGTATCTGCACATGTTGCAGCGTTTGTGGCAGCACCGCCGAACCCTGCTGCAATACGTTATGACATATAGCCTGGGATAACTTGATCCAGAGGTGGTGCAGATCACGCTGCTGGAGTGGTGTCAGATCAAGGACCTATGCACCCTTCTACACAGTTTACAAATGTTGACGAAGATGTTTAGCACTGGCGATGCCATTCTCAGCATGACAATTCTGGTCATCTACATGATGGAGCACACTGTAATTATTATTCGGAGTCAGGTGTTGGGACAAGAGTAAGGGGAGGAAGTACAGGAGGAGTCATATGCGGAAGGGATAACAAGATCTACGAGGTCCAGATGGTCAGTGGCACCTAGGCGGCAGTCATGGTGAGGGAGAGGGATTAACAAGGGCGCATAGTATCAGCAAAAAGTGTTGAGGAAGGTGCAGGAGCCCATGAAGAAATGGAGGACGAACTGGCGATGGGCATGGAAGACTCAGCAGATGAGTGAGAGCTTGCTCACATTTCGGTTGTGCGAGGTTGTGGGGAGAGGGCAGAGGAAGGAGGCACGATTCTCACCTCTCTGCCACCAACACACCAAGGACTTGGTCCTCCTGGATGCACAAGACACATGAGCGCCTTCTTGCTGCACTACCTACAACATAACCCTCGGATTGTACGAATTCGAAGTAATCCTGACTACTGGGTTGCCACACTGTTAGATCCCCGGTACAAGACAAAATTTGGCAAAATAATTCGTGCCATAGAAATGGACGCACGTATACAGGAGTATCTGCAGAATGTGGTACGCAATCTTAGATCTGCTTTTCCACTAAACACCAGTGCTGCACAGAGTGAATCTCAACGCTTTGTCATGGATAGGAGGAAATGGTCTTTTACTTGTCCACATCTGAGGGACCGAGGGCTGGCTGCTGTGCTGAGATGGCGTTGAGTACGGTGTCCCTGCAGAGTTGCACTTTTGGTCATATACCAAATGAGTTGAAAAAGGACAGATGCTGGTGGAAAGGGGAACAGGTGTGTTGGAAAGGGGAAAAAAGTTTTGGTCCGTGGATTTGGTGGTTAAGCAACAGTAACATTTGCTGAAGAAACACCATCTGTTACAGTGGGACTGGCAGATTTGGATAAGGTGGTATATACTATGTTACCGCTATATAACGAAAATTAATAAGAAAAGAAAGAGAAAGGTATATATCCCTATCAGCAGTCAGTGTCCACCGTGCTCCCAGATGGAAAAGGAGAGGTTGGCAACTGGAAGGTTTGGTGGAGGATACAGAGCTGTGTGGCTATGAAACTAATAGTAGCCTGAACCGAGTTAGACGCCATTCAGATCTGGAGACTGGGAGCCCTGTTAGCGGTCACAGGGTCCACATGCCCACCCAGCCCAGGAACTCCCTGTTAACAACACAGGGGCCATTGAGTACGCTGACCGTGTGCGTAGGGGCCACACCTGTGAACAGCAGGCGCATCAGCAGCAGCAGGCCTGTTAATGCCACTGGGCTGCACAAGCAGGACTGGTAGGACAGGAGCTGGTCTTAACCGTTCTGCGTTACCAACTGTGGTGTTGGCCTGCATCGACACCCTATCCCTGCCTACCTCTGGCCTAAAGCCGCAATGGGTTCAGCACATGGAGGTGTGCTCTTTCGGAGCATAATAGAAGACTGCGCACCTCCTTGTTGGCTCCAGCCCCTTTTATAACCTGGGTCCGCCCCAAACCAGGGTGAACCACAATGCACCTCCTGGAGACAAAAGCAGAGTTACACGTCATGAGTGGCATAACTAGCGTCCTATTTGGAACCGCAACTTCAATGATGACTTCATGGCTGCCATGACCCAAACACCTCACCAGTCATCGTCTGACCATCAATAATGCGGTGACAAGTCATAGGGGTGGGCCTCTGCAAGCCATTTGGGAGTGGCCTGGCCACATCGTCAGGACACCTGATGCCCTGTGGTCTATATGGGACCCCCACATCAGGGGCAGGGCCAAAGAGTTCATTACCGGACCTAGTCTCTGATGCAGTAAGTGCCTGAGCATGCTCAGTAGCATGAAATACAGTCTCTGAAAAAAGACTATCAGCTTTAGCATGGTGTCTAGGCACAAAACAGGACTTAGACCTGGCACGGAATGCAAGTACCTGTGCAAAGAGGCTTTTCGCACTAAGTGTGGGAGCATGCGCTGTATCCCGAAATGAAGACTTAGCCTTAGCAATGGCACAGTCAGGCAGAGCATACTCACTAGGCGAAACACTGTAGTTAGGCTGCGGCTGGGGTAAATCGGCACACACATGCGCACTAGCTGCCTCTCCACACTTAGACGTGGAGGAGAAAGTAGCCAGCTGGACAACCCAAGGCACAGCCCTAAATGGCAGCTGACGCCTGGGCGCAAATGAAACCGCAGCAGGCTTCAGGTTACAGGTTTTGTAACAACAAATACCATCCAAAAGAACAGGTGTACTTCTTCCCATGGATAATCTGATATGATCCTTTTTTTCACTGACACAACCATCGCTAACAAATGTAGATGAGGCCAAAACAGCAGCTGCTTCAATGGATCTCAAGTGCTCCATAAAGTGGCCTCTCCTCCACCCCAATTTTAAGATCCCAAATACTCCATTCCTCTGTGGTGTCAATCCAATCGCACTTGCTTCCTAACAGCTCTCAAGTTTCCACCAGCCCTGCTGAGTATGGGGTTACAGAGATGGTTGAGTTTGCATAGCTGTTCAGTCGCACTATAGCCTGGGAATCAGAGGTCTGCTCCAAAGCTGCAATGAGTACAGACAAGGAAGTTATTATTTTTATTATTATTGATTTATAGAGCACCATTGATTCCATGGTGCTGTACATGAGAAGGGGGTTACATACAGAATACATATACAAGTAACTATAGACAGACTGGTACAGAGGGAAGAGGGTCCTGCCCTTGCGGGATTACATTCTAAAGGATTTTTGGGAGGAGACAGTAGGAGTGGTTTAGGTTGAGCGTCAAGTACGTATGGTGGTGGTGTCATTGAAGGTTATAGTCATTTCTGAACAGATGAGTTTTCAGATTCAGTTTGAAGCTTGCGGGTGTAGCAGATAATCTGACTGTTGAGGTAGCGAGTTCCATGAGACAGGGGAAATGATCTGCGCAGATGGCCAGAAGCTTTGTGAGTGGGATCCAGGCCCCGATGAAGAAGGTGCTGAGCCTAATCTACACCCTCATTTCCAAAATGTAAATCCTCCTGGTGGACACAATGGGGAACATGATGAGGAGCACAGATACCTGATTGGAATGACAACTTTACTATTCGGTCAGGGCAGGAAGAGGTTGTCTCGGAGGACTCAGGACGAGGGGAATGAAAACACACAGGGTTATTGATGAGGTTGGAGACCACACTTACTGTCAAACCAAAGTCAGCCAGTCGATGAGGTCAGCAGAGGAGGTGGAGGAGGATGCTACTGACGACGAGGTTACGTTGCGTCTTCCTGGCCAGAGACAAAGTACTGGAAGCACGTCAACAACTGAATCCTGGACCACAACTTTGACTCTGAGCAGAAGTCGTGTTGGCTATGCAGGTCGCATGGGCTGTAAGCCTTGCCTAGCCTGTGAATTTTTGGACATCGCAAAGGATCACCCAAGTCATGGAATCTGTAAGATTTGTCAACAATCTGTAAGTAGAAGGCAAAAACTCACACCTTTGAGTAGTTCCTCCATGAAGTGTCACATGGATATGAATTGATAGCTTGAAGGTGTATTGCTCAGCTTTAGCCACTGTCAATGCAACATGCTAATTTGCCATTGCATGCATTGTTGCAGACTACACACAAGGGGCTGCTGTTATTTTGGATTTGCCTTTGTTTGGTCACTATAGCAATATCAAAGTGCTCTTCGGGTGTGGACTTGGAGATGCTGTCTATGAACAGAAGGAAAAGCTAAAGGTGTGTGTTACAGCAAGGAGCCACCGCGGAAACACTTCGTTCAATTGTGAGGGGAGTCATGTTGTACTTTGATGATGAGCCCCGTAATGCCAGTGAGCAGCATCCTGTGCCACAGACCAACATTCTTACAGTGCTGTCTATACTGTTTACCGTGAGAGGAGCGTAAAGTCTGTATTTCTGGCAACTGGACATCAGAGTACCCGGGTACGGTAGGCTGTGCCCAGACAATAATGCGGGCACGCAACACTTTGTTTTATTAGCAAAACACATATCTGTTCTGGGTAGGCCGACTATTTATAGACAATAAGACTTGCTGCCTCTGCACTGTCAAATTATCACATACAGTTTAAATCATAGAGGGACAGCAACACATGTTTGCATTGACTGTTGCTTTTCAAGATTTCCATGACTGTGTTGCAGAGCTGTGTGGTTTGCATTCACACTGTTATCATCTGCATTATCTGTGAGGCTTCAGCTAACAAGGGTATTCAGGGAGGTAATGTGTTTTGTCTATGTTTAGGTAGGTAACTTGGAAGCTCTTGTGATGCGCCATTGGTAAGTCGTGTTCGCACACACACACACACACACACACACGTAGAAACACAAAATTACTGCTACACAGAGGGATTAGCAGGTAGTAGGCAACAGAATAGATTGTTCAATTATTTAAATTATATGCATGGTTCTTATTGTTTGTTTTGGTAAAGTTAAACAATCATTTATCAACCCAACTGCCTAGAGTCCTTTTCCTGTTGCCTGGTTTTGCTGCATACTGGGGAGCCCACCCTGTACACGACTTAAAATGAAGCATAAGTCGCAATGTGAATTTCACTGTGCTACAATGCGGCCTAGCGTGCCTGTGCAACCACCGCCTGCCCCATCAAGTGCATCTGCGTGCTCTTCATCTGTGACTGTGGGGACAGCAGTCACATGGTTTTTCACACTGAATTTCCACTCCTTTACCCGCAACAGGGAGTGTGATTGGCAGGTCATCACTTGTTTTGGAAGTGGAAACCGAAGGTATTGTTGAGCTGTCAGACATCGAGAGAACCATCATTGGATGCAGGCTACATTATATCCACGCCTGCACCTTCGTCACAGATTGGCTGGACTACCTGCAGTTAATAATTGCATTCCAGAAATGGAAAGGAGTGTAGAATGCACATGTGTTGTACCTTGCTTGGCAGCAAAGGAACACTAACTTAGTATTCCAGACAATTTTAGGATGGCAGAAAAAGAGTCAGCTCTTTGGGCAAATTAAATAGCGTGGCAAAAGTGGACAGATGGGTACAGGGGCCGTGTTCTGTGGGTACCAGGACAGTAAAAGAAGCCTCACTTTCTATCCCTCCTAATGATCAAATGCAGCAAGGAATTCCCTGAGTTTGCTATAAAATTAGCATAGCTAAATGTGCATGAGGGTAGAATGCAGAGGTGCTTGAGATTGCTTGGCACAAGTGGCACAATAAAGGAGTCCAAAAGCCAGTTCTATGATGCCACTAAATGGCAGTATTTTTTGCTATCATTATAGCTTATTAAAAACAGAGCAGGAGGGTGTCCTGCACAGGTGCTAGAAATAGCTTGGCACCAGTGGGGCACTAATGGAATACAACAGCCAGTTCTATGATGCCACTAAATGGCAGTATTTTTGGCTATCATTATAGCTTATTAAAAACAGAGCAGGAGGGTGTCCTGCACAGGTGCTAGAAATAGCTTGGCACCAGTGGGGCACTAATGGAATACAACAGCCAGTTCTATGATGCCACTAAATGGCAGTATTTTTGGCTATCATTATAGCTTATTAAAAACAGAGCAGGAGGGTGTCCTGCACAGGTGCTGCACATAGATTTGCACCAGTGGGGCACTAATGGAATACAACAGCCAGTTCTATGATGCCACTAAATGGCAGTATTTTTTGCTATCATTATAGCTTATTAAAAACAGAGCAGGAGGGTGTCCTGCACAGGTGCTAGAAATAGCTTGGCACCAGTGGGGCACTAATGGAATACAACAGCCAGTTCTATGATGCCACTAAATGGCAGTATTTTTGGCTATCATTATAGCTTATTAAAAACAGAGCAGGAGGGTGTCCTGCACAGGTGCTAGAAATAGCTTGGCACCAGTGGGGCACTAATGGAATACAACAGCCAGTTCTATGATGCCACTAAATGGCAGTATTTTTGGCTATCATTATAGCTTATTAAAAACAGAGCAGGAGGGTGTCCTGCACAGGTGCTAGAAATAGCTTGGCACCAGTGGGGCACTAATGGAATACAACAGCCAGTTCTATGATGCCACTAAATGGCAGTATTTTAGCTATCATTATAGCTTATTAAAAACAGAGCAGGAGGGTGTCCTGCACAGGTGCTAGAAATAGCTTGGCACCAGTGGGGCACTAATGGAATACAACAGCCAGTTCTATGATGCCACTAAATGGCAGTATTTTTTGCTATCATTATAGCTTATTAAAAACAGAGCAGGAGGGTGTCCTGCACAGGTGCTAGAAATAGCTTGGCACCAGTGGGGCACTAATGAAATACAACAGCCAGTTCTATGATGCCACTAAATGGCAGTATTTTTGGCTATCATTATAGCTTATTAAAAACAGAGCAGGAGGGTGTCCTGCACAGGTGCTAGAAATAGCTTGGCACCAGTGGGGCACTAATGGAATACAACAGCCAGTTCTATGATGCCACTAAATGGCAGTATTTTTGGCTATCATTATAGCTTATTAAAAACAGAGCAGGAGGGTGTCCTGCACAGGTGCTAGAAATAGCTTGGCACCAGTGGGGCACTAATGGAATACAACAGCCAGTTCTATGATGCCACTAAATGGCAGTATTTTTAGCTATCATTATAGCTTATTAAAAACAGAGCAGGAGGGTGTCCTGCACAGGTGCTAGAAATAGCTTGGCACCAGTGGGGCACTAATGGAATACAACAGCCAGTTCTATGATGCCACTAAATGGCAGTATTTTTTGCTATCATTATAGCTTATTAAAAACAGAGCAGGAGGGTGTCCTGCACAGGTGCTAGAAATAGCTTGGCACCAGTGGGGCACTAATGAAATACAACAGCCAGTTCTATGATGCCACTAAATGGCAGTATTTTTGGCTATCATTATAGCTTATTAAAAACAGAGCAGGAGGGTGTCCTGCACAGGTGCTAGAAATAGCTTGGCACCAGTGGGGCACTAATGGAATACAACAGCCAGTTCTATGATGCCACTAAATGGCAGTATTTTTGGCTATCATTATAGCTTATTAAAAACAGAGCAGGAGGGTATCCTGCACAGGTGCTAGAAATAGCTTGGCACCAGTGGGGAACTAATGGAATACAACAGCCAGTTCTATGATGCCACTAAATGGCAGTATTTTTTGCTATCATTATAGCTTATTAAAAACAGAGCAGGAGGGTGTCCTGCACAGGTGCTAGAAATAGCTTGGCACCAGTGGGGCACTAATGGAATACAACAGCCAGTTCTATGAAGCCACTAAATGGCAGTATTTTTTGCTATCATTATAGCTTATTAAAAACATAGCAGGAGGGTGTCCTGCACAGGTGCTAGAAATAGCTTGGCACCAGTGGGGCACTAATGGAATACAACAGCCAGTTCTATGATGCCACTAAATGGCAGTATTTTTGGCTATCATTATTATAGCTTATTAAAAACAGAGCAGGAGGGTGTCCTGCACAGGTGCTAGAAATAGCTTGGCACCAGTGGGGCACTAATGGAATACAACAGCCAGTTCTATGATGCCACTAAATGGCAGTATTTTTTGCTATCATTATAGCTTATTAAAAACAGAGCAGGAGGGTGTCCTGCACAGGTGCTAGAAATAGCTTGGCACCAGTGGGGCACTAATGAAATACAACAGCCAGTTCTATGATGCCACTAAATGGCAGTATTTTTAGCTATCATTATAGCTTATTAAAAACAGAGCAGGAGGGTGTCCTGCACAGGTGCTAGAAATAGCTTGGCACCTGTGGGGCACTAATGGAATACAACAGCCAGTTCTATGATGCCACTAAATGGCAGTATTTTTGGCTATCATTATAGCTTATTAAAAACAGAGCAGGAGGGTGTCCTGCACAGGTGCTAGAAATAGCTTGGCACCAGTGGGGCACTAATGGAATACAACAGCCAGTTCTATGATGCCACTAAATGGCAGTATTTTTGGCTATCATTATAGCTTATTAAAAACAGAGCAGGAGGGTGTCCTGCACAGGTGCTAGAAATAGCTTGGCACCAGTGGGGAACTAATGGAATACAAAAGCCAGTTCTATGATGCCACTAAATGGCAGTATTTTTGGCTATCATTATAGCTTATTAAAAACAGAGCAGGAGGGTGTCCTGCACAGGTGCTAGAAATAGCTTGGCACCAGTGGGGAACTAATGGAATACAACAGCCAGTTCTATGATGCCACTAAATGGCAGTATTTTTGGCTATCATTATAGCTTATTAAAAACAGAGCAGGAGGGTATCCTGCACAGGTGCTGCACATAGATTTGCACCAGTGGGGCACTAATGGAGTACAACAGCCACTTCTTGTATGCCACTAAGTTTACTCGATTTTTGGTATTATAATGTCTTAGTAAGTAACAATGAGTTTGAGTGTGCAATGCAGGCAGACGTGCTGCAAATATCTTTGCACTAGTGGGACTAGACAAAAGTCCAATAGCCACGTTAAGGATGCCACTAGGTACACTTAGTGTTTGCTAGTATAATGGCTTAGTAACAATGAGTTGGATGTGCAATGCAGGCAGACGTGCTGCAAATATCTTTGCACTAGTGGGACTAGACAAAAGTCCAATAGCCACGTTTAGGATGCCACTAGGTACACTTAGTGTTTGCTAGTATAATGGCTTAGTAACAATGAGTTTGAGTGTGCAATGCAGGCAGACGTGCTGCAAATATCTTTGCACTAGTGGGACTATACAAAAGTCCAATAGCCACGTTTAGGATGCCACTAGGTACACTTAGTGTTTGCTAGTATAATGGCTTAGTTATATTGAGTTGGAGTGTGCAGAGGACAGGAGGGTACAGTGCCAGGATTGTGGGGCTCTGGGTAGAGGAATGGAAGCCTGCCTTTCTATTCCCTCCTAATGGGGAAATGCAGCGACGAAATGCCTGACCTTAGCTACACAGATGCTGTCTCTGTTTTCAGGACCTGTCACCTATGGCTCTGACCCTGCCGGTACGAGCCCTTAAAAGGACTGATAGAAAGTGCTCTCCCTAAGCTGTCTAGCGCTGTGTATGGAGCGTATACAGCAGTATCGGCGATAGGACTCAGGACGGAGCTGCGCCAGTGATGTCTGACACCAAGGACGCAGAAGGCAGATAATGGCGTGCTGGAGGAAAATGTCCGGTTTTATAATGCAGGGACATGTGACATGGACATCCTATCACACATGCCGTTGCTTCTCTGGCTAAAAGTCCACTTAGCTGTGTGTGTGTCTGGGATTGGCTGACATGCTGGCCCGCCCCACAAGACGCGCGCGCTTAGGGAAGGAAGACAAGGAAAAAAAAAAAAAATGGCGATCGCCATTATAAAAACAGCAGTGATCTGAAGGCGCTGTTCACGCACACTATACACTGAAATTTCATAATAGTGTGAGTCACAGAGTGACTTACACTATTACAGCGGAAAGCCAGCTAGGAATTAGCTGTTTTTTGCTACTAGAACCATTATCGAACGTTTCTAGAACTATCGAGCTTTTGCAAAAAGCTCGAGTTCTAGTTCGATCTAGAACAGGCCTCAAAATCACTCGAGCCTAGAACTGGAGAACCTCGAACCTAGAACCGCGCTCAACTCTAGCCATGACGATCCACACTGTCCCAATCAATGAAGAGCAGGATGTTCCCCATTGGCTGGGAGAGCAGTGCAGTGACCTGAGCTAACATCAATGGGTCAGCCCAGGTCACTGCAGGGGATGACAAGTGCTGCTGTCAGCGAGGTTCATTACCTGCGCTGATCTCCAGCACACTGACAGCCCCTGTCACTGAGTTCAATGACCGGCGCCTTCACACCAAGTATCGCGAGAGGCCCGTGACGTCACCGCTAGTCAGTCTCAGGTCGGAAGCGAGAGAAGGTGATGTGACAAGCGGCGGCCATGGAGGACAGTGACAGCGCTGAGGTCGGGATGGCGGGACTTCATCACCGCAGGTAAGCCGAGCGGGACCATGTGTGTGTGTGTGTGTATGTGTATATGCCGCGGGCAGGAGGGGGCGGAGCGAGCTGAGCGGGGAAGTGTGGGCTTCCTGCACGTAACTAGGATAAACATCGGGTTACTAACCAAAGCGCTTTGGTTGGATACCCGATGTTTATCTTGGTTACCAGCTTCTGGCAGGCTGCCAGCGATGGCTCCTGCACACTGTAGCTGTAAAAAGCCCTGCTTTTTGCTGCTAGAACCGTTCTCGAACGTATCTAGAACTATCGAGCTTTTGCAAAAAGCACGAGTTCTAGTTCGATCTCGAACAGCCCCCAAAATCACTCGAGCCTAGAACTGGAGAACCTCGAACCGCGAACCATGCTCAACTCTACTGATTAGTCTCAGGCAACACACGTTGTAATGTTGTGACATCATGCAGTGCGCTGGAATGGCATAGTGTGCAGTGACATCGGAGGACTACTCAGAATGAACCCGGCCAAAAAGCATGTGTACAACAGGAGAAAACATTAAGAATAGGGCAGAGGGCCACCGGTGTGGTGGGACACGTGAGTGGTGAGGTGAGATTAATTTCATTTTTTTATATTCTACATTTATTATGCTTTGAGCTCTAGAAAGACCTAAGTGGTTGCTAGCATTCAATTTGCAACTGATAACTTTGCTATGAATTTGCATCTTGGCAGATTTGATCATTTCTATTACCCAGTAATCTCTAGTTCTCGCTATGATTAAACTTATATGTTGTCCTCCAAATTTATATTTTTTGCCGTAGTTTTACTGAGCTGTAAAATAGTAACTCTAAAAGTCTATAGGAGTTTTAGGCATTAATTAAATATACATTTACACAAGTTTTATTGGAAGTTACATGATAAAATCAGACACCTTATCCTCAGATCAACAAATTATGATATGCTAATTAAAAGTCTAAATTAAAAGTCTTTAGAAATCTTTGACATATGATTGTGGTTACCTTGTGTTAAAAAGTTGCATTAAAGATAACTTAACGACTTGATAACCTAACCGAGGGATGAGTTTCTACCACGTGAATTGAAGACAAGCTGCAGTACCTGGCAGCAGCCACCAGGCGATATAAAAGCTGCTGCTTTCTGAATTATACATTGCTTAATCTGGACATTGCTATAGCAGATTTCAGTTAATTGGTAGGGGTGTCTTTTGCCCTACTTCACTAAACTCATAATGGCAACCTATTCAATGGATGAGAATTAAGCTGTGACCAATAATGGAGGGAGATGCTGTGTTCCACCCCGGTATATCACTTTTATATGGCCACTACTGGAGTAGATTTTAGCTGATCCCTGAGGCAAGTGTCTCCGAGTCAGGCTCTAAAGGAAAAGCTTTTCTCCTTACAGAGACTGACACACCATTCCAGCATGCCAGTGAGAAGACTTTAAGTTGCAATACTCCTCTGGGAAATATTCAAATTTTTTCTTCAGGAAACATTGCGGCTTAAAGTTTCCTCTATGGTATGCTGAAATGGTGTGTCAGTCTCCGTAAGGAAAAAAGTTTCACCTTTAGACCCTGTCTTAGCCTCTCATACAGCCAGATCAGATCTCATACTTTGCACTGACAAGTGACAATCATTAAAGGGTCATTTTTTTTTATTTTAAGATTGCTACCTCCAATAGGTGTAACCAGAGTTTGTCTTCTTCCTCCCTGAAGAGACAATTTCAATACCTTTAAGTCAAAGCATGTGTAACCAAGTAATGGATGCTAATTTGATGTCTATGACTGGATCATTCTTCTTTTGATTTCCCCTTCTACAGCATAGGAGAGATCTCTTATTCCTTAGGCCGAAATATAACAGGGCCAAGAAATTACTGTCTCCTCCCTCGCTACTAGAAAAATTAAGGTGCAATCACTATCTAGCACTGTGAAAAATTACAGCTGGCACAATCTTCCATCTTTAAAGACTTTGATGCTTTGTCCCTCGGCACATTCTTATCTTGTGAAAACAATTTTCTACACCTTCCTTCTCCCACCTCTGACAATTGGAGAAAGAAAAAAATTATGGGAACGGGAGCAGAGTGAGCTGACAAAGTCAATGGCAATGTTCTGATAAATTTATATTAGAAGCAGCAGCTCAATTTGGCATGTGAAGAATTTGCAAAACACTAAAAATTATATCAAATTTTAATGAGTAATATTTAGAAAATTGGTTAAGTTCGCAAATTCAAAAGGCAACGGAATAAATTTAATGAAAGCTGTCCAAAGCCTTAATTTTCGGACTGATAGTTTTTAGATAATTTTCATTAGAGCATTTTGAAAACGTACAAATATCATTGGTACATGAATGCATAGTATAACATACAAAAAACAAAAATGATAAAAATGCATGAACACCTTCATAGTGAATACTGTTTTTGCTACATTGCACCAAGACTTGTATTGAAAGCTTCCCTCACTTGATGTACTCTTTTAATGAAGCCCAATCCTTTAAGTGAAATATCTATACAATTGCACTGGAAGCTGATTAGTTTTTTATACATGGCCTGGGTGTTTATTCACTTGAAGAGCATTCAGTGTCACATAGCGCCATTCAGTGCAATATAGACCGTCACATCTGTCACTGCTTTGATCGTGAGTTATAAAAACTTAGAAATACCTGGTTTCTGGAAGTCCCCACATTAGGATCAGAACAGATTAAATGTTAATAAACAACTGTCTATTTTTACAATCTTTTTTATCAGGTCATTTATAAAGCGTATAGAGGAATTAGGTATTGTGATAAATAAGTCAGAAAGAAATCAATAAATTAAATAAGGTTTAATGTTAATTTCCTTTGCCGTTTCATGCATTCTGTTCACTGACAAACCTTTCCTACAGCAAAAGTTAATTGAGGGCTGCTCTCTAAACTAAAATGTAGCTATTTGTAATTCTCTATAGCTGGAAGGGCTTCAAATTTAGTGCAAAGTTATTGATCTTACTATTGATTTTATTTTAATTTTCCTTAAAGCTGTATTTTCTAGCTCTTTTATTTCATGATTAGACAAAGTATTTTTTTTAGTCTAAGGTTTTGGTACTGCTATAACTACTGGTCATTATTGCAGACAAGCATATAGTATATAGTGCCTTGAAAAAGTATTAATTCTTCATGAACTTTTCCATGTTTTTCCACGTTATCCTCAAAAACCGTAAATGCATTATAATGATATTTTATATGATATACCAAGACAGAGTATTTGTGCAGTGTAAAGGAAATTATATATGGTTTTCTAAAATCTGAAAATTGTAATGTGCATTTGTGTTTAACCCCCTGTAGTCTGATACCCCTAAATAAAATCCTGAGCGACTAATTGCCCCTAGAAGTCACCTAATTGGTAAATGGAGTCCACCTGTGTGTAATTTATTCTCAGTATAATTACATCTGTCTGTGAAGGACTCAAAGGTTTGTGTTAGAACATTATGGATGAAACAACATCATGAAAATCAGAGAACACACAAGACAGGTTAGAGATAAAGTTGTGGAGAAGAGTAAAGCAGGGTTAGGTAATATAAAATGTCACAAGCTGAAAACATCTCATTGAGTATTATTCAATTCATTGTCCAAAACTGGAAGGAGTATGGCAAAACAGCAAATCTACCAAAACATGGTCATAACCTTATACCACAGTGAGTGACCGTGTTTTCTAATAGTCAGATGCAGCAAGTCGAGATCACTGTGTGACCTCGTGTGAATTACGCTGGACCTGCAGGGTGTATGTGGGGGGTTAATAAAATGGAGAAAGAGTCAGGAATTTTCTATGTTTTGTGTTTATCTATTTTTAGTTAGTAGGTTAGTATTGGGAGGTTCTCATAGACCCCTCCTCATTACTAACTTTGGGCTTGATGACAGCTGTTATTTTTTGACAATTCACAGCTGACATTAACCCCTTATATTATCCCAATTGCCAGCACACTAAGGCAATTGAGATGAGCCCTCTAAAGTGCAGGTACTGTCGCATTTAATGCATACAACAATTCCAGGGTGGCTGCAGGCTGCTATTTTTAGGCATGAGCCTCTAGCCTGAGGATACCAGACTCCAGTTGTTGATTTTATCTTGGCTGGATATCAAAATTGGGAGGGGCATATGCTGTTTTTTGTTAAATTATTTATTTAAATAATGTTAAAAAAGCCTTATATTTTCATACACACCCAAGATAACGCACACAGCTGGGGGCTGCAGCCTGTAGCTGTCTACTTTATATGTGCTGAATATCAATATATGGGGGATAATACGCCATTTTTTTTCCAATTATTTATTTTTACACTCCACAACTAATCACAGACGTCGGCATGCCAGTAGTTTAACTGCAATTTATAGCAGATGCTGTCACAGTGGATGGGAGGGGGAAGCAGTGAGTATGCATCAGAGTTAATGAGCGGACCCAGATGTAGTGTGACAGCCATGTGGGAGACTTGGTAAGTAGACTTGGTAAGTATAATTTTCCTGCCCTAGGCTTCCCTAGCATCATTTTATGGGTTCAGCATCTGGGCTCATGTTTCGGTTCAAGTCGAGTCCCGAACCAGACTTTTTTTTTTAAGTTCTGCTGGACCCGCCAAAAGCGAACATCTGCGGGCTCGCTCATTTAAACCGAACAATCATTCTCTCCATAAACTAGTAGGTTGATAGTAGTAGTTGTTTCATCAGTATTTTTCCCTTCTGATACCTTCTTTATTAATGGAGTCTGCTGCATTATGTTTGTGCTTTTGTTTCTATGACCTTAACCTGTAAATTCAATTACCTTTTGGCTATCTTTTTAATTTAATTATTTGGAATTTTTTTTAAAGTTCCTTTTATTTATTTCATTTTGTTTTTTATTTTTCTGGTAGAGACATTCCCCAAATTAATTTCAATAGTAATTTCAGTGAAAGTTGGTCTTAAAAAGTATTGACCCAGGGGGGGTTGAATATAATTGCATGTCACAATTTTCAGATTTATATTTTTAAAATATTTAGAAAACCATTTATCATTTTCTTTATACTTCACAAACACTTAGTGTATCACATAAAATCCAAATAAAATACACTTAAGCTTGTGGGAGTAATGTGAAAAACTGTGGAAAAGTTCATGGAATATGATTACTTTTTCAAGGTACTGTAAATGTCTAGATTTGAAGCAAAGATGAAAAAGTGTCCTCTCCCATATACACAGCTTTAGTTATTCCTCCCTTAAAGTATTATGATCTATTTTGATCATACGCAAGTCTTAATGAGAGGCATGCAGAAAAAAGATGTGCCACATGCAGTTCCCTTATTATGATACACAGCTAAGATAAGCATATGGCTGGGGGCTGCAGAATGTAGCTGTATACTTTACCTGTGCTGGGTATCATAATATGTGGGGATCCTGCGCCAAATATTTTATATATTTATTTTTACTGTACAAATAGACCCGCAGATAGGGTTTATAATTGGAGGCATCAGACACTGTCACACAGGTTGGGGGTGCGTCTGACTGCAACCAATCACAGACGCCCGCGGGCAGGGAAAGCAGTGAATATGCAATGAAAATAATGAGCAGCCCCATGAGCAGTTACAGCTATGCCGGTGACTCGGTAAGTATAGCATGCTTGCTTTATTATTTTTTTTCTTTATTTTTTTCTTTAATTTTTGTATTTCCCGAGTGCCGGATTTGGATCAATACCCGGAATTACCTGAGAATTCTGAGCCCAGGCCCGACACTTAGGTACCTTTGAAATTGCATGGATCTAGACTTTTACAGTCCAGATCCACCCATCACTATCACAGAGGTGATCGGCGAAGTGATTAAAAGGATTTTTTTTATTTTTACTTATTACGTTTATTATGCTCTGGGGTCTGGGGTGACCACAAAGCACAATAATGAGCATTATACTAAAAAGGAATAATTTCTAAGTAATTAAACTTTGAAAGCAAAAACCTTATGAATGGGCAAATTTTAATTTCTTACTTATCCGCTCATCTCTATCAGATATATACAGAAATTCAGATTTAAAAAATATTTGAAGTATGTTATTGTATTCCACAAACAGAAAGCGCGGTAGATCGGTAAATGTGTAAATATTCTAAAGCCGGTTATGAGTGTTATCATTTTAAAGAACTTGAAACTTGTTCTTGACTATATTATCTGAGGAGTAGAAATATGGTGAAGTTGTTTCATGTAGTTTTAGTTGCAGTTTCAGTGTTGAGCGCTCATGTTGCTGCGGGCACCGCTTCTTTGGGAGCAAAGAGCAGCAAACTGAATATTTGTTCAACAGCCAGATCTCATTGCTGGCAAATGTTTATTGTATAGCATAGCCTGTACACATTTTATAATTATCTCTCCAGAAACAGACGGTCGAACAGTCACTGTGTTATTAACTGAACATACTGACAAGACATTAGTTTCATACCACTGTCTGTGAAGCTAAATCAAATGTGACAATCAATATGGCTGCAGCTCCTGTTGTTACTATTGCAAAAATGGCAGTCACTACTAAATAGATAAATGAAAATATCTTTGTAAGTAAAAGCATACGATCACCAAACTTGGGCTATAATTCCAACTTATTCATCTTTGTCTGAGAAATTCTGATTTAATAATTAGTATATGAAATTTCCAAAATATGAGAAGTACAAAGTCCAAAAATAAAATGTAATCATTCAAGGTGATAAATATTTATGGTAAAATTAATTTCAAGTAATGTCAGCTAAATTACTATTTTGAGAATACAGAATAAAGGGGAATAAATAATTTACTAAATAGTTTTCAGGTCATTTTTCTTTAAAGCATCACTCCAGCATTTTTTTCAGCACTGGAGTTGCGCTTTTAATGGAAGTCTGTGCTTCTTGTCATACACTAACCTTCAGGCAGCTTCATCATTTTTCGTCACCGCTGCAGTCACATTGCGCCATTTAGTGCCCACAACTTCTGACTGAACGCAAGTCCGAAATTATGACACACGGTCTCAATAAAACTCTAAGAGAACAAGGCTCTCATAGATATCCATTGAGTTGTGACCTTCGGCATTCCCCATGAAACACTGGAGCTGATGGCAAGTCACAAATCACCGGAGACTAGCCGGAGTGACACTGGAAAAAGATAAACATAATGGCAGGTGAGTATAAGACAGGGGGCAAGGGACTTACATTTAAAGAACTACTCCAGCAGTGTAATAAAAAAAAGCTGGAGTGATGCTTTAAGAGAAGATAAAACATCGAGTAGGAACTTAATTACATTTTTCATAACTTATATTTTTTAATTATGAATCCCATCAATCTTCTTTTCAAATAATGAAAGGATACTGCATTCTATTATTAATATTTTGAGCCAGCGATGGCTTCCCCAGAGGCTGTCACTTAGGTATTAGCAAAACATATATCATTCATACTTTACTTACTATGTATAGAACAATGCATTCATCTTAAAACTTACTTGCAAGTTACTATAGCTACTTAATGTATTTAGTAAGAGAATTTATAATAATAATGTTATCTACTATTTTCAAAGTGTGTTACCATGTGCAGATGTGGATTCATTGATAAGAAATGTACTATAAAAGTTTTATTATCACCTATTTTGTCCAAAAACTCCTTTTTTAAAATGTAATGTAGATTACACCCTTATATCTACTTACTTGGATTACATCACATAGTTCAAGCTAATGTAGCACCCCTGAGGTGTTAGGTGCTACAAAATATGTAACCTGTGGACAACCCAAACTCTGGAATACCAGTGCCGGTGACAATACAACACACAAACACACAACCTCTTTTCCCTATCAAATCAAAAACTCCGAAAAGAGTCACTGTAATGAATATCAAATCCAATAATCCCTCCACCGAGTGTAGGCAAATCACCCGTGGAGAGGAAACGTGACCAGTAAAATAGAATATATAAAAGATATTTTATTTAATCAAAAGTTAAAATCACATAACAAAGGTATAGGGAAAAATAGAAGACAGGGACAATCCCAGATAAAGGCAGCAGAACACAAAAATCCGAAAGGGACAGTGCATATACAGGACCTTTCATATAATGGCAGACAACATATATTAACATGCAAGTGCAAATAATACAATTTTGTAATGTCTATAAACATATGTTGCTGATAAAGGCAAAAGATAAAGATATGCTGTGCATAGATATAGGGATCCATACCACAGGAAGAGTATGGAAGAAAAAGCCAAAACAATGGCTTGTAATCAATGGGTGGGATATCTGCTGGGAAAAACAGACAAAATGCTGCATGAATATACCTTAATGTGAAAGGCCCATGTAGTCCAAGTGGTCGGTGCGTCCGCTGCCAACCACGACACGTGTTTCGTGACTTCCTCAAGGGGTGCTGGATCAACCCAGCACCCCTTGAGGAAGTCACGAATCACGTGCAGCATTTTGCCTGTTTTTCCCAGCAGATATCCCAATCATTGATTACAAGCCATTGTTTTGGCTTTTTCTTCCATACTCTTCCTGCGGTAGGGATCCCTATATCTGTGCACAGCATATCTTTATCTTTTGCCTTTATCAGCAACATATGTTTATAGACATTACAACATTGTATTATTTGCCCTTGCATGTTAATATATGTTGTCTGCCATTATATGAAAGGTCCTGTATATGCACTGTCACTTTCGGACTTTTGTGTTCTGCTGCCTTTATCTGGGATTGTCCCTGTCTTCTATTTTTCCCTATACCTTTTTTATGTGATTTTAACTTTTGAGTAAATAAAATATCTTTTATATATTCTATTGTACTGGTCACGTTTTCTCTCCACGGGTGATTTGCCTACACTCGGTGGAGGGATTATTGGATTTGATAACCTCTTTTTCCTGCCTGGAGACAGCGTAGAGACGGGCCTGATGGAAGCCACCTATTGGAAGGGGGCTCATCCAATCGGTAAGCTAGAAAGCCGGGAGGGGGAGGGGCTGAACTTAAACAGGGAGCGGGAACTGAAGTCATTTAAGAGTGAGGAGGACGTCAGTTAGAAGTGAAGATGATGTGAGAGAAAGTGAGGAAAAATGTGTTAAAACCTGAAGAAAGAACTTGAGCTAAAACAGGAGGAGAGTTGCTGTGGAGTAAGGAACCAGTACCCAAGGAACCAAGGGTTGCCAGATGAGTGCGGGAGCAGTACTCACAGAACTAAGCACAAGGCGGGGTGCAGAACCCTTGAACAGGAGTACACGTCAAGATACCTGTTAAATCTGCCAGGTGAGGGGTTCATCAGGGTTCCTCACCAACCTGAGTGTCCGGAGCAAAGCAGCAGAGAGGGGACCAGGGCACAGGGACAGGAGTCCAACCCATTAAAATTGTCCAGGCTGCCTGCTATACAGGCCAAGACTGTGAACCGGTGGTGATCCCAAGACTCTTAAGGCCAAGGGGACCCATCAAAAACTAAAGTGTGCACAGAGGACAACTCCCCACGTCACCAACTGGCACTGGGAACAAAGGGTGAGGGAAAACCTGAAAACCAGCGCCACCTGGGCACTGGTACCAGAACAGTGAGTAAAAAACAGTTTAAACTGCAGTTCCTGTGGGGCTTCAATCCTTGCTACGTTGGTGCATCATCAGCTCACACATCACACTACTATCACCATCGACCTCTTCCGGGGCCTAGCCCTACTTGCGGTGGGCCAGAATACCTGAGCTGCATTATACTACCCGCCCCAGGAATATCACGCAGTGGCGGCTCCTACAAAATAGCCGCAACCCACAAGTGGCGTTGTCAAAAACTCTTTTATTTATTTTACTTTTATTTTTCCACTTTTTCACCCTTTTTCAGATTGACCCCCGGGGTCATGGAACTGGGCATCGGCCGCGATCACGACTCCTCTGTTCACCACACGCCCGGAACCAAGTATCCCATTTCCCTAGGGCGTCACAGTAACTTTCACCCAACATGACCCAGGACTGGGAGCCATTGATAACTGCTTCTTTTTTCTTAACAGATAGGACCTTTATATTCTGTCCTAGGCCCATATTCAAACAATTGTCTGTGACCAAGATAGTTAAAGTGGTTATATAGGAGTAACATATAAATGACCTATCTATAGAATGGGACATTAATATGAGTTTAATTAGGGTCTGACAACCAGCACTCATACTTATCAGTTGATATCTGCTCTGAAAATGACCAGATGTAATCAGTCTACATTGTTTAGTAGCTTCAGTGGCCCCAACAACAGAAAGCTATTCCAGAAAAATCTCTTTAAATATTAGATTCTGAGATTACTGAGACTAAAAGTGATGTACAGGTTCATCTCTATAAATTAGAATATCATCAGAAACTTAATTTATGTTCAATACAAAAAGAGAAAGGCATATATTTTATAGTCATTACAAACAGAGGGATCTATTTCAAGTGTATATTTCTATTAATGTTGATAATTATGGCTTACAGCCAGCAAAAACCCAAAAGTCATTATCTCAGAAAATTTGAATAGTTACCATAAAACACATAAAACACTTGCAATGGTTTCCTAAGCGTTTAAAATGGTCCCTTAGTCTGGTGCCTTAGTCTAGTTCAGTAGTAGACAATCATGCAGAAGACTACTAACTTGACAGGTGTCCAGAAGGCAGTCATTGACACACTCCACAAGGAGAGTAAGCCTCAAAAAGTCATTGCTAATTAAGCTGGCTGTTCACAGATTGCTGTACCCAAGCATATTAATGGAAAATTGAGTGGAAAGGAAAAGTGTGGAAGAAAAAGGTGTACAAGCAACTAGGATAACCATAGCCTTGATAGGATTGTTAAGAAAAGGCCATTCAAAAATTTGGTGGAGATTCACAAGGAGTTGACTGCTGCTTGAGTCAGTGCTTCAAGAGCCACCACACACAGATGTATCCAGGACATGGGTACAACTGTCGCATTCCTTGTGTCAAGCCACTCATAACCAATAAACAACACCAGAAGCGCCTTAACTGGGCCAAGAATAAAAAGAACTGAACTGTTGCTCAGAGGTCCAAGGTGTTGTTTTCAGATGAAAGTAAATTTTGTATTTCTTTTGGAAATCAAGGTCCCAGAGTCTGGAGGAAGAGTGGAGAGGCCACAATCCAAGCTGCTTGAGGTCTAGTGTGAAGTTTCCACAATCAGTGATGGTTTGGGGAGCCATGTCATCTGCTGGTGTAGGTCCACTGTGTTTTATCAGGACCAAAGTCAGTGCAGCCGTCTACCAGTAAATTTTAGAGCACTTCATGCTTCCCCTGCTCACAAGCTTTTGGAGATGGAAATTTAATTTTCTAAAAGGACTTGGAACCTGTCCACACTGCCAAAAGGACCAATATGTGGTTTAATAACCACAGTATCACTGTGCTTGATTGGCCAGCAAACTCGCTTGACTTATATTGTCAACAGGAAGTGGAGAGACACCAGACCCAACAATGCAGACGAGCTGAAGGCTGCTATCAAAGCAACCTGGGCTTCCATAACACCTCAGCAGTGCCACAGGCTGATAGCCTCCATGCCACATCACATTGATGCAGTAATTCATGGAAAAGGAGCCCCCGACCAAGTATTGAGTGCATTTATTGTACAAGCTTTTCAGTAGGCCAACATTTCTGAGTTTAAAATCATTTTTTCAGTTGGTCTTATATAATATTCTACTGTTCTGAGATAATGACTTTTGGGTTTTCATTGGCTTTAAACCATAATCATCAACATTAACAGAAATAAACACTTGAAATAGATCACTCTGTGTGTAATGACTATATAATATATGCATTTCCTTTTTGTATTGAATTACTGAAATAAAATAACTTTGAGATGCATCTTAAATTTTATTGACAAATACAAAGAGTAGAACATTCTTTGAAGCATAAAACACGTCATACAGGGTAATAACTGCAATCATGTTTCATGACGTGTATCTACAATGCTTTGCACCTCACTGAAATAGACAAGTGCTGATTTTGGACTAAAATGTCATAACGTTGTTAAAATAAAAACTATTCCTGACATTCTAATTTATAGACAATATAAATGTCCATCACCTCTGTTCTATTTAAAATGACTTCAAGGCTTTGAATCTATATCATATGATAACATCACTAATTGGGAGTAAAAGCATCAAGTAGTATTCTAAGTGTGCAATTATATTATTTTAAATCTATATTCAGCATTCAATGGGTTTGGAATTCAGTTTGTGTTACTAAAAACTGTAAAAATGGCAGCAATTAAACCAAGTGAATATTTCAGTGACATTTGTTGTAAATCTAAAAGATACAACTATAAAACATACCTTGATGATCTCATATATATATATTTAATTATATCTATATCCATCTTAGAATGTCACACTGTGCTTATAAGCTTAAGATAGCATATTTTGTGTGGGGAACATCTGTTTCATAAATTATACATTATTATAGCTTAAAAAGCACATGCTACTATTCACTAGTGAGATGAGAGACGTAATCCTGATTTACAGATCACCGATGGAAAAAGATATATAATGTATCTTAACAAATATTTTATGTGCAGTTCTTACTTAGAGACATGCACATAAGGTAATCAATTGTAGAAAATTGCCAGAAGCCAACCTTTGTGTCTGAGAATACAAAAATCAAATCTCATTAGAGGTCAGCAGATGCGCTCTATAAGTGGTAAAACAAGCACACATTTCAACAAGACTATTCGTTAATGCACAATTTAAAATAAATTCATTAAGAGATCTGCAAATGTGATCCGAAATTTGTAATAGATTGCATGTTGAAACTGAGGGGCACTTTGCACACTGCGACATCGCAAGCCGATGCTGCGATGCCGTGCGCGATAGTCCCCGCCCCCGTCGCAGCTGCGATATCATGGTGATAGTTGGCGTAGTGAACATTATTGCTACGTCAGCTTCACATGCACTCACCTGCCCTGCGATGTCGCTCTGGCTGGTGACCCGCCTCCTTATTAAGGGGGCGGGTCGTGTGGCGTCATAGCGACGTCACATGGCAGGCGGCCAATAGAAGCGGAGGGGCGGAGATGAGCGGGACGTAAACATCCCGCCCACCTCTTTCCTTCCGCATAGCTGGTGTGAGCCGCAGGATGCAGGTAGGAGATGTTCCACGCTCCTGCGGCTTCACACACAGCGATGTGTGCTGCCGCTGGAACGAGGAACAACATCGTAACATCGGTCATTTCCAAATTATGGAAATGACAGACGCTACACCGATGATACGATTATGACGATTTTACACTCGTTAATCGTATCAAAAAGGCTTTACACACTACGATATCGCCTGCGACGCCGGATGTGCGTCATTTTCAATTTGACCACACCGACATCCCACCTGCGATGTCGTAGTGTGCAAAGTGCCCCTAAGATTTGGAGACCCACTAGTGCTTGAGTGGGATTAGGAGATTTCGATTTTCTTCAGTGGCACATACAGAGCAGAATATATGGAAAGCTACATATAATTATCTCAATGTATATAAAAAAATAAACCCTTAATCTAAAGCTACACTGCTGGTTGACAACAATATTGTTAATGATTATATGAGCTCTGTTTGTGCAGCACATCTGATGAATAATTCAGAAATATTATCATTCATTTTTGACCTTGGTAAAAATAAATCTGCATGTTGTCATTACAGGTTTTGGAGGGTTTTCATGATTATGACGACTATGTTTATTATTCTATAGTAAGGTGGTATTGCAGAAGTAATTATTTCGTTTTGCATTGGTAACTTCTGAGTTAATCTACATATACAGATTGGTAATATAGAGCATTTTTTGAAGTATAAGTGCAAGAATGGCCGCTATTGGAGATTGGGGGAGCCAGCTGAGCATGACAGTGACCCACAACTAAGAGCTTTTGACCAGACTTCTGCTGTAATTTCAGGTTCTTTATAAGGTGTTACAGCTGGTTCTTTTTCAGCCATTTTGTCTAGACTAATATAATATCAGCAGCTTCTCCTTACAGATTGTCACTTATCACTCACCTTGTTCTTTGATACAAAGGGAACAGTAAAGGGCACTTTACACGCTGCGATATCGGCACTGATATCGCTAGCGAGCGTACCCGCCCCCCGTCGATTATGCGTCACGGGCAAATCCCTGCCTGTGGCACACAAAATCGCTTACACCCGTCACACAGACTTATCTTCCCTGCGACGTCACTCTGGCCGGCAAACCGCCTCCTTTCTAAGGGGACGGTTTGTGCGGTGTCATAGTGACGTCACACGGCAGCCGTCCAATACCAGAGGAGGGGCGGAGATGAGCAGGACGTAACATCCCGCCCACCTCCTTCCTTCCTCATTGCCGGTGGACGAAGGTAAGGAGATGATCGTCGCTCCTGCGGTGTCACACATAGTGATGTGTGATGCCGCTGGAATGAGGAACAACCTCGCTACGTACAAGACAACAATTTTTGGTAAAGAAACGACCTCTCATATGCCAATGATTTTTGTCTCTTTTGCGATCGTTTAAGGTCGCTCCTGCCTTTCATGTCGCTACCGGCGCCGGATGTGCGTCACAAACACCGTGACCCTGACGATATATCGTTAGCGATGTCGCAGCGTGTAAATGGCCCTTAAGTGAACTTCTTTGTGGGAAAAAAAATAGTATCTCACCAGCATGTCCTGTAACATACACTTTTAAGCATTTAAAGGTCTATTATTAGAGATGAGCCTGCCCATGGATATCAGAGTCCTCACGGACTGAAAAAATAAGTTTGGTTTGGGAACTGAACTTGACCCGCACAATGAATCCCATGTAAGTCAAAGTTCTGTGTTGTGAAATGGTCGTAGTGAGGGCTAGGGGGTTGCAAAAGAAATCTAAATTGGGGTAAGAAAAGGAGAGTCAAACACACACCGTGGTTTTCGTAAGATAACACTACAGTTAGACTCTTTCTGGGCCGACTCATTAAGCTTCATGTGTATTCACTACTTCCCTCACCTGCCCTCTCTGCCAGCTTCTGTGATTGGTTGCAGACTGTTATAGGTGAACACCAAGGTCTAAAAGCCATGTGCTCGAAATGCGTCTGGTGTATGGTTTAAAGAACCTTTGGATTGTTACTGACTCAGAGATGGTATACTTTTGTAAAAAAATAAAACAAAACGAAGAAACAGGTTTGGGCTAAGAAATGCACTCCACTCACTAATATACTTAAATTTTCATACAAGTTTATTTAGACAAAAAGATAAAAACATATTAAAAACAAAGTGCCATTTATCATAAATTCAGCATAAATAGAATAAGGTTGTCATGAGCAAAGTCCGTATGCAGCAATAAATAAACAGTGGATACAATATCTACACCAGGCATAAACAGTCATGAAGATTATCCACATATAAAAGCCCTCAAAAAAGACATCAAGGCTGGAAATAATCTATGTCACTGGGATCCGATAGGTAATTATAATTCATAGCAAATATCACCCAAAAGTATTCAGTATACAACCTGTATCAGATACCCAGGCTGCCACAACCAGACGGACAAAGACATCTCATCATAATGCAAAGAAAAGTGCTGACATGATGTGGAAGTTAGTAAATCCCCACCCATTTACTAACTTCCACATCATGTCAGCACTTTTCTTTGCATTATGATGAGATGTCTTTGTCCGTCTGGTTGTGGCAGCCTGGGTATCTGATACAGGTTGTATACTGAATACTTTTGGGTGATATTTGCTATGAATTATAATTACCTATCGGATCCCAGTGACATAGATTATTTCCAGCCTTGATGTCTTTTTTGAGGGCTTTTATATGTGGATAATCTTCATGACTGTTTATGCCTGGTGTAGATATTGTATCCACTGTTTATTTATTGCTGCATACGGACTTTGACCATGACAACCTTATTCTATTTATGCTGAATTTATGATGGATGGCACTTTGTTTTTAATATGTTTTTATCTTTTTGTCTAAATAAACTTGTATGAAAATTTAAGTATATTAGTGAGTGGAGTGCATTTCTTAGCCCAAACCTGTTTCTTCGTTTTTCATTAATCCCCTTTTGGGCTTATGCACCCTCACATTATTAATCAAACATTATTTATTGCTGTGCATCCCCAACCTTGTTGTATGGTATACTATTGTGGCTTATCTTTATTACAAGAAAAATATTCTTAGTATTCTAAAAAAAAAATTTCATTAAAGCTGTGTTTTTATGGAAAGATGAAGCTGGATCATTCCTTTGTTCACCTGTGCCTCAGACGCTGAAAAGCAGCGGGATCTCGTGCTTCAACACCGCCAGGAGTGCGGACGTCTTGGGGTGAACTGGATATTTGTTTCTTTGCACTTGCAGACTGCTATACACGCCTCCCCTCCCTCTGTGATGGTATCTGTCATTGGCTCCCATCATATTTTTAATAACCAGCATGAGTGAAACAGTTAGCTACAGGCTGCAATCCCTGGCTGTCAGCTGGGTGGTTATCACTAATAGAGGGGATCCCATGATTTCTTTTAAATACATAATTTTAAAGAAAACATTTTTAATAACCAGCCATGGTAAAGTTGACAGGTTGGGGCTGGTATTATCAGGGAGAGAAGGGCAATGGTTATTAGCCCCTCTGAGCTTAAAAATACTAGCCAGCAGCCACCCCATAAGTGGCGCATCCATTAGATGTGCCAATTCAGGCACTTTACCTGGCTCTTCCCTATTGCTCTGGTGAAGTGGCAATTGGGGTAATATATACGTTTTGATGACAGCTGTGATTTGTTAAATCATAGCTGCCATCAATCCCTAGGTTAGTGATGCGGAGAAAAAGCTGTGGAAAAACAAGCGCATAGGGTCTTACCCCAATATGTGAGGGGTGGGGGTGGGGGAGTGAAACTACTCACCAGATGTAGTTGTGAGAAGCCACAACTACTGTAATCGCATGTATCACACAATCCAAGGCTGCAGCCACCAAAACGGTAGATAACAGAGAGCACAAGAGAGTGGTGTTTTAATGCCGCGCCAATAGATCACTTCAGATGATGTTCAGACCAGTGTTACTTTATTGTTTTCCAGGTCAACGCGTTTCTGGGGCATCTGCCCCCTTCATCAGGACCACCAAAGAAACAGATAACATCCTGATGAAGGGGGCAGATGGTCCTGATGAAGGGGGCAGATGCCCCAGAAACGCGTTGACCTGGAAAACAATAAAGTAACACTGGTCTGAACATCATCTGAAGTGATCTATTGGCGCGGCATTAAAACACCACTCTCTTGTGCTCTCTGTTACCTAGGTTAGTGATGGGGAGGCGTCTATGAGACACCCCCATTACTAACCTGTAAGTCAAAAGAAATAAACAAACACAAACACCAAAAATCCTTTATTTGAAATAAAATATGGACACATCATCTTTCACCCATTTATTAACTGCAAAACACTCCTGCAGATTCGACGTAATCCACACAATGTCCCACGATGATCCAAGCTCTACTACATCCAAGGGCTGCAGTAATGAAACTTTGCAACAGAACACTGTAGCTTAGGTAGCTTAGGAGACACACTGAGAATAATGAGTGACCTGACTGTGATAAGCAGTGATGTCAGGGAGTTTACCAGAGGTTACAGCCAGGTTCCTATGGCAGCAATTGTGACCACCTGTGAAGCCACAGCAGAATTGCTAGATTGTCAGATTGTTGGACATGGTGGCACAGAAGTCCAACAATCCAGCAGTCAGGTCACCAGATTTCATGCTGGGGGATGATCACTGCTGTCAGTGAACTCAGTTGAACCCGCTGCCAGTTTGACAGACTGCTGTACAGATTTGACCTCCACGGAACTCACTGACATAAGCACTTCTCACTGCTTGGTTCCCCACTGCTCTCAGTGGTGTCCCAGAAGGTTCAGTGATCGGTCTGTAGCCTCTGGATGTAGTAGTACTGGGATTGTTGTGGGGCATTGTGTGGGTTACGGCAAACCTGCAGGAGTGTATCTGGGGTTAATAAAGGGTTGAAAGAGGGTGTGTGTATATTTTCTTTCAAATAAAGGATTTTTCAATGCTTGTGTTTATTTATCTTGACTTACAGGTTAATATAATGGATGTGTCTCATAGTAACCTAGGGCTTTAAGCCAGCTGTGATTTTTGACAAATCGCAGCTGTCAGCAATCCCATATATTTCTCAAATTTCCACTGCACCAGGGCAATACGGATGAGCCACTTCTTTACTTAGACTGGAATATATGATGCCAAACTTGTTTAAAAATACTTTATTTATTTTGAAAAGAATAAAAAACACAAACAAACAACAAAGGCACAGCAGGGTAGAGAGATACAACTGTGACTCCCACGGATTGAGGGAGGGGTGCATGAAGATCAAGATAAATCTCTCCAGATATTCATATAGTACTTCAAAAAAGTCACTGGTCTGCATGAACATATAGCAATAGCCCAAATAGCAATAGCATGCTAAAAATAGCATGCAAAAAAGTCACTGGTCTGCATGAACATATAGCAATAGCCCAAATAGCAATAGCATGCTAAAAATAGCATGCAAGAAAGTCACTGGTCCGCATGAACATATAGCAGTAGCCCAAATATTTACATAACCATCATGTTTCACATATGGCTAGCATGGAAATGGTCAATAGTACCCTGTGTGAGCATTCCGATTGTCACATTCAATAATTTAACAAAGATATCCATGCGATTTCAAGGATATTTTTACTACGGTAGATAATTCACAATAACATATGAAAATCAGTCTGCTCTCTAACAGGGAACTCGACCTCATGCAGCCAGATGGGCCCGCCCTATAATTGCTGCTGGAAAATTCTCCTATGGTACTCCAATACCCTGCGGGTAGCTACCATACCTCCAAATCACAGGAGGGAGCTTTTGTTTTCCCTTTTTTTTTAGTAATAAACCCCCCAATATTCTGCAGATGGGGTATGCTCCTTAATAGCCTCAATATCCTCTCACTCCCAGACTTTAGGGGCATACAGTTAGGTCCAGAAATATTTGGACAGTGACACAAGTTTTGTTATTTTAGCTGTTTACAAAAACATGTTCAGAAATCCAATTATATATATAATATGGGCTGAAAGTGCACACTCCCAGCTGCAATATGAGAGTTTTCACATCCAAATCAGAGAAAGGGTTTAGGAATCATAGCTCTGTAATGCATAGCCTCCTCTTTTTCAAGGGACCAAAAGTAATTGGACAAGGGACTCTAAGGGCTGCAATTAACTCTGAAGGCGTCTCCCTCGTTAACCTGTAATCAATGAAGTAGTTAAAAGGTCTGGGGTTGATTACAGGTGTGTGGTTTTGCATTTGGAAGCTGTTGCTGTGACCAGACAACATGCGGTCTAAGGAACTCTCAATTGAGGTGAAGCAGAACATCCTGAGGCTGAAAAAAAAGAAAAAATCCATCAGAGAGATAGCAGACATGCTTGGAGTAGCAAAATCAACAGTCGGGTACATTCTGAGAAAAAAGGAATTGACTGGTGAGCTTGGAAACTCAAAAAGGCCTGAGCGTCCACGGATGACAACAGTGGTGGATGATCGCCGCATACTTTCTTTGGTGAAGAAGAACCCATTCACAACATCAACTGAAGTCCAGAACACTCTCAGTGAAGTAGGTGTATCTGTCTCTAAGTCAACAGTAAAGAGAAGACTCCATGAAAGCAAATACAAAGGGTTCACATCTAGATGCAAACCATTCATCAATTCCAAAAATAGACAGGCCAGAGTTAAATTTGCTGAAAAACACCTCATGAAGCCAGCTCAGTTCTGGAAAAGTATTCTATGGACAGATGAGACAAAGATCAACCTGTACCAGAATGATGGGAAGAAAAAAATTTGGAGAAGAAAGGGAACGGCACATGATCCAAGGCACACCACATCCTCTGTAAAACATGGTGGAGGCAATGTGATGGCATGGGCATGCATGGCTTTCAATGGCACTGGGTCACTTGTGTTTATTGATGACATAACAGCAGACAAGAGTAGCCGGATGAATTCTGAAGTGTACCGGGATATACTTTCAGCCCAGATTCAGCCAAATGCCGCAAAGTTGATCGGACGGCACTTCATAGTACAGATGGACAATGACCCCAAGCATACAGCCAAAGCTACCCATGAGTTCATGAGTGCAAAAAAGTGGAACATTCTGCAATGGCCAAGTCAATCACCAGATCTTAACCCTATTGAGCATGCATTTCACTTGCTCAAATCCAGACTTAAGACGGAAAGACCCACAAACAAGCAAGACCTGAAGGCTGCGGCTGTAAAGGCCTGGCAAAGCATTAAGAAGGAGGAAACCCAGCGTTTGGTGATGTCCATGGGTTCCAGACTTAAGGCAGTGATTGCCTCCAAAGGATTAGCAACAAAATATTGAAAATAAAAATATTTTGTTTGGGTTTGGTTTATTTGTCCAATTACTTTTGACCTCCTAAAATGTGGAGTGTTTGTAAAGAAATGTGTACAATTCCTACAATTTCTATCAGATATTTTTGTGCAAACCTTCAAATTAAACGTTACAATCTGCACTTGAATTCTGTTGTAGAGATTTTATTTCAAATCCAATGTGGTGGCATGCAGAGCCCAACTCGCGAAAATTGTGTCACTGTCCAAATATTTCTGGACCTAACTGTATGTACCCCCAACAGGTCAAAAAGCACCGCAAGAGAATCCCGCAGCAAAAATCAATCAATGACATCATTGGCAATAAGACATTTCTAATATACTTGCTGAGAGAAATGTTTCCAATATTAATATTAATTAAGCACTCTGTGGGTAACTGCTACATCCGTAGGTCCTAGGGAGGAATCCCTAATCAGTTACTCATCCCCCTGATTTTACCTAAGTAGGGTATGCACCTTAGTGGTATCCACACCCTCTTACTACCCAAGTACTGGAGTCATAGGGCATATAGTCCCCAATATCTAATACCTAGGACCCACCAATCAAGCAGGGAACCCACAGAAGCGTTTCACAGCAACATTCAGCCCATAAAGTCATTAATGGTACAAGATTATACAGCGATATACCGACCTGACCAGAGTGATACTGGATCCCACCCACCGCACCTCAACGCGTTTCACCGCCTAGGGCTTCGTCAGGAGGCTGGGTGTAGTGGCGCGCACTTTGATCCCAGCTTCCTGGGAGGCTAAGGCTGGTGGATTGCTTGAGTCGAGGAGTTCTGGGCTACCCTGTGCTATGTAGATCGGGTGTCCACACTAAGTTCAGTGTCAATATGGTGACTTTGAGGGAGCTCAGAGCTACCAGGTTGTTTTAAGGAGGGGTGAATCGGCCCAGGTCGGAAACGGAGCAGGTCAAAACTCCCATGCAGATCAGTAGTGGTACCTGCCTCCTGACGAAGCCCTAGGCGGTGAAATGCGTTGAGGTGCGGTGGGTGGGATCCGGTATCACTCTGGTCAGGTCTGTATATCGCTGTATAATCTTGTACCATTAATGACTTTATGGGCTGAATGTTGCTGTGAAACGCTTCTGTGGGTTTCCTGCTTGATTGGTGGCTCCTAGGTATTAGATATTGGGGGCTATATGCCCTATGACTCCAGTACTTGGGTAGTAAGAGGGTGTGGATACCACTAAGGTGCATACCCTACTTAGGTAAAATCAGGGGGATGAGTAACTGATTAGAGATTCCTCCCTAGGACCTACGGATGTAGCAGTTACCCACAGAGTGCTTAATTAATATTAATATTGGAAACATTTCTCTCAGCAAGTATATTAGAAATGTCTTATTGCCAATGATGTCATTGATTGATTTTTGCTGCGGGATTCTCTTGCGGTGCTTTTTGCCCTGTTGGGGGTACATATGCCCCTAAAGTCTGGGAGTGAGAGGATATTGAGGCTACTAAGGAGCATACCCCATCTGCGGAATATTGGGGGATTTATTCCTAAAAAAAAGGGAAAACAAAAGCTCCCTCCTGTGATTTGGAGCTATGGTAGCTACCCGCAGGGTATTGGAGTACCATAGGAGAATTTTCCAGCAGCAATTATAGGGCGGGCCCATCTGTCTGCATGAGGTCGAGTTCCCTGTTAGAGAGCAGACTGATTTTCATATGTTATTGTGAATTATCTACCGTAGTAAAAATGTCCATGAAATCGCATGGATATCTTTGTTAAATTATTGAATGTGACAATCGGAATGCTCACACAGGGTACTATTGACCATTTCCATGCTAGCCATATGTGAAACATGATGGTTATGTAAATATTTTGGCTACTGCTATATGTTCATGCGGACCAGTGACTTTTTTGCATGCTATTTTTAGCATGCTATTGCTATTTGGGCTATTGCTATATGTTCATGCAGACCAGTGACTTTTTTGAAGTACTATATGACTATCTGGAGAGATTTATCTTGATCTTCACGCACCCCTCCCCCAATCCGTGGGAGTCACAGTTGTATCTCTCTACCCTGCTGTGCCTTTGTTGTTTGTTTATGTGTTTTTTATTCTTTTCAAAATAAATAAAGTATTTTTAAACAAGTTTGGCATCATATATTCCTGTTTAAGGATAAGTGGTATTATCAGTTGATAGGATGCGAACCTGATTATACCAGTACAAAAAATGTGGAAAGTGTGGTTATATTTACTTAGACTGGGTATAAAAATATGGGGACCACGCAATATTTTTTTTAACCCACCCCCACATCTGAAAACCAGCCATAGTAAGTCTGACAACTGGGGGTTGCAGCATGTAGCTGCTGTTTTCCCCTCACTGGATATCAAGAATGGGGCAGCAGCCTTGACATGGCTGTGAGGGAGATGGAAGTGCCCACATCAGAAAAGCTTGCTGATTGGCTTCTCTCCAACATTTTAACAAGCTTTATTAAGATGACACACCTAAACAGGAAACAGACATACAGGTAAAAGTCTGTGTTCAACTCTGAGACTCAAACACCCTGTGTTTGGCACGAACCCTGAACTTTACAGTTTGTGTTTACTCATCGCTACTCCTTATGTGTTGCAGATGGTTTACAAAGTTAATTCAGAAGATGATTCAGTTAATAATACAAAAACATTCTCAACCATGAAACTAAAAAGACATATGGACCTACTGATAAGAACGTTTACAGCAGAATTCTGGAATAAAAAAACCTTTAAAAAGTCAAAAAGTTTTAGAGCAAATCGAAGCTGCACTAAAATTGTGCGTCTTTTGGCATTTCCATAACATATTTACCTAGCTCTTAAAAAAGTTGGTAAAGCTTGTGCACGACTGGGGCAGAAAATTCATGACGAGCGCCTGTATTCGCTACACCACAAATGTTACTTCAGATCTCCACCAGAGTTAAGATAAGTGGTGAGGCGCACATGGAAGCCCATGCCACTTCTCCAATGGTCCTAATTTATGAAGAAACATGCTCTTCATTAATTAGAAGCATCTGACTCTAGCACACTCCCACATCAAGACCATTGTGAAAAACGCCAGTCTTCATAAATTGGAACCATAATTGCCATAGTTTTAATCCAAACCATTGGTATACCACAGAAAGGGTAACTCTGCCAAAGCAACCCACCCCTTCTTATAATTTGGTTTCCTGCTCCTTTTGTGCTCCCTGGTACTTTAGGATAGTGAGTATGGGCTTCTCCACAACATTTAGGCTACTGAAAAGGGCTCATGTATTATTATCTGGTTAGCATGCACAGCAACAGCACGTATTTACTGTGCTATTATTTTATGTGCAAGCGTTACCCTATGCTTGATCTGCATTTTGTGTGTCCTAACTGGGTTTACTAGCCTTTAGATTTGATAGTCTATACAGGGACTGACCTATACAGACTACCCGTACTGGTCAAATGTATTTCATCTGGCATATACAACTGTTGAATTGATGCTTTGCCTAACCCTGCGTATACACTTCACTGAACTTAAGCTCTCTTCAGGGGGTCTACTCAATATTATTTTTTGGTCCAGGGTTATTCTTTGTCCAGGGTTATATCCTGTGTGTATATTACAACATGCCAATCCTGAGCTTGACTTACACTATCTGGCTTTGTCTCTATCACAGACGCTTTAGGAGTGCTCTATATATCTGTGACCCTATTCCTGTTATCTTAGGGGCCTTACAGCCTTTGTCATTAGATGCTGATCTAATGTACATATTTTTCGGTACTGTAACGAATATTACTGTGTATGTTACATAGCAGGTTGCATTATTCCTTGTTTGTACCTATATGAGGGGTGTTGAATAACATTGATCTATTTGAGCATTTACATTATATGTTCTTTGGCTTGGGGATGTATGTTTTTTAAATGTTTTTAACTGTCCTTTGTGTGCTCACTCCCAGTGTGGAGTTCCATGTATATTCCTATTTGTAATAAAGATTTTTCACTTTTATATAATATTATTTTTTGGTGATCCCTTGTTGGGTATACTCTTTTTTTTCCCCTTTTGGCTCATGTAATTGTATACCTGGAGATCCCATTAGGCGGTGCCCTTCCCTCTTAAACAATATACCACAGAAAATATGAACAAAAGTAATTCAAGTAATGATTCCAAGTTATCAATGTTGTCTAATTCTAAGTGCAGTCATAGACTTGGAGCAGGGGCGGACATTGAGAGCAAAGGGCCCATGTGCAAGAGTTGTGTATGTCCCCCCCTCCTCCCCGAGGCAAAAATTCACCTCTGGGACTTGCAGAGCAGCATGTCCCAGAGAGTCTATAGCACAGCAACATCACTGAGAAGAGGAGGCCGGCAAAGGACACCAGAGAGCAGCAGTAGATGAGTATATTATCGCACATCACATGCGCATACACACATTTAATGAATACAACATTTAATGGTAGTCTTCTTTAACAATGGTAAGGTTGTTACCAGAAAACAGATATACCTCCCCAGACTGTCCACCCATGCTCCCGCTTCAACATATAGTTCCCCTAGTTCTCCATACTAGACTCCCACTTCTTCATACAATCCCCCCCAATGCTCCCACTTACCCATACTGCCCCCTATACTCCCACTTCTCCATACAATCCCCTATGCTACCTCTAATCCATACTGTTCCCCTATGTTCCCACTTATCCATACTGCCCCCGTATGCGCCCACTTAACCATACTGACCCTCTATGCTGCCACTTATCCATTCTGCCCCACATAGTCAAACTTATATATACTGTGCCCTCAAGTTATTATCTATCTACTGTATACAGTTCCCACCTTCTTCATACTGTTCCTTCACTTTTAAATATTGTGCCCCCCATTTTTCATGTGGTCCACTCACCCCACGCTGCTCTCTCTCCCATTGTCCCTCAGTGTGTACTCAGTCTCTGCAGTCTGATGCCGAGTCATTGCAGCCTCCGTGGCACAGTGGTAAGCAGTGAAGGTCATTAAACGTCTTTGCTATGCGCCGCATGCTGGTAGCAGTTTCAGGCACATAGCATGACCTCGGCGGGCCCCCTGTGCTTGATATAGAGGGGGCCTGTTGCTGGAAAGTGCAGTTGTTAGAAGGGGCCCATGGGCCATCAAACGTCAGTACTATGCACCGAGCACTAATGTCACTATTCAGTGCACAGTAGGGACGTTTAATGGCCATTGGCCTATCAGAGGCCACTCGCTAATATGCACGACCTTTGATAGACCGGCAGCAACTAAATGTCACTGCTATGCACTGCATGGTGATGTCAGTGCTTAGTGCATAGCAGTGACGTTTGATGGCCCATGGGCCCATTCTAACAACTACGGTTACCGGCTGCGGGCCCCGTCTACATCAAGCACAGGGGGCCCACTGAGGATCCGGAGCCTATGCTCTCTAGCCAGGCCAGTCAGACACTGTTTCAGATAGCCCCCCCTCCCACCTGGGCCCCCATGCGGCTGCACAGGCTGCATCGGCTATATGTACGCCAGTGACTTGGAGGTCTTAAAGTATGCCAGATTTATGGCTTTGGGGTTTGATAAATCTGGTATGTTTTTAGGCTAAAGGCCCTGTCACACACAGAGATCATCTTTGGCAGATCTGTAGTTGCAGTGAAATCATGGACATATTGTTCCACTGGTACACAGCCACAAACCTGGCACTGATTGTCCACAATTTCACTGCAACCACAGATCTGCCGCAGATTTATCTCTGTGTGTGACAGGGCCTTTACACATCTTAGTTTAGGCTAATTACATTGCTTACTTTGCCTCCAAATTTGAGCACTTTTTTTGGCATGTGATGCTGCATATTAGATCAGTCCCCTTTCAGAGAAACCATGCCCACTTTGAACACGGCTGAGTCCCATTATCAGATAAGGTTCAGAAAATGTCTAAAACACATGATGAAATTATTGTGCATATCATGAAAGACCGTTTTTTATGTAAATTACTCCAGAATTCGGGCACAGTTTGATAAATATGTGGTACTGACTAAAATGTATAAAATGTATCACTTCAACAGTTGTGTAGAGTGCAAATTTGAATATGGACTTAGCAATACATTATGCCTTTTAAATATTTTATTTTACCTTTATGTATGCACTTTATTAATTTTTATCAGTTATTTCCATATAACAATAGAGAAGCAAAAGTGTGCAAGTTTGCACCTCACAAGTTTTCCCTAAAAATACAGTTTGCCTGTTATATTGAAAGTCTCAAACTATTTATATAGAGCTTTAAACAATTTATACCCCATGAACTTTTCCACATTTTTTCACATAATACTCACAAACTTAAATGTGTTTTATTGACATATTATATTACTGTGGCGCCCTGGACAAGCCAGGGGCCACAGAGCACAACAACCTACACACCCCACACTCCCAGCAGGCACACCGAAGTCAGACAAAAACCCTTGTTGCCTTCCTCCAGGGGCTGATGTTCACATCAGGGGGTGGGCCAGGCGGTTGATCCCGCCCGCCGAGGAGTTCACAGTCCTGGAGGCGGGAAAAGAGCTCAGATTAGTTTTGGAAGTGAAAGAGGAAGGAGTAAAGTGTGGTAAAGGAGCAACTGACTGACAGCGTCCGGGTGTGTGGCCCAGGCGAGACAGCAAGGTTGGCAGACGGTGGTGACCGTCTGCAGGAGTGGCCTATCGGAGTTACTGTGAGGACCGTGGACGGGCGGTGGCCCGGCGGTACCGGACCGGTACACGAAGAGAAGTCAGCACCATCAGGCAGGGGCTTGCGGACCCCGGCAAGGCTAGGAGTCTCCGTGAATTTGCCGAATCCGTTAGTGAAGGGGACCTCCTGGGTCTCCAAACAGCCAAGTCCCAACAGAAGGCGACAGTCCAACCAGAATAGGGAAACACCGCCACCGCCAAGGCAACCGTTTCTCAGGGCCAGAGCCTGCGGGCAAGAAGAGGGCTCCTCCAGCCCACATCCAAGCTGGGGAGCGGGTTACCGGTGGGGACCCATCGGAACCAACAACCGTACACAGGTGCAGGGAAAGGCAGTCACCATCAACCTGCAGGGAGTAACAACACCGCAGCCGTCTGTGGGACCCGTCCATCCAGCCGAGTGTTTTACCGAAAACTGTGTCTTCATCATTGGGCTGAGTGAGTACCACCGTGCCGTGCGGCACAGCGCTGCCCCTGAGACCCTGCACCTCCCCAGGCCCCATAACCCGCCTGCCATCCATCCCTACCCTATCACCGGGCCCCAGGACAACCGACCCCCTACCCACAGAGGGGAGAACTAACAACAAAGCTGCTCCCTGTCACCGCTCCAGGGATCCCCGTCCAGAGCAGCGGTGGTGTCAACCCTATCACCACAACCGTGGGTGGCGTCACGGACAATAATCAAATCCCCACCATCAATCCACCCTTTTCACTCATGGGCGAGGAGCGCCGCTCGAGTCCCTGGGATCTGGCCCACCGCTCGAGCCACTACCGAGCAGCGGCAGCCGCAGCAGCAGCAGCGGCCGGACCCGAGCAGTGGGAGAGCGCGGCGTCCCCTCCTCCGCCCGCGACATTACATACAACACAAAGTAGCAATATTTTGTAGGATCACCTTTCGCTGCAATTACTTCTGCAAGTCTTTTGGGGTATTTCTCTACAGCTTTTCACATATACTGTAGATGCTGAATGTTTTCTCAGTCTTCTTTGCAAAATAGCTCTTACACTCAATGACATCGTTAACGAGATGTCCTTGGGGTCACGGAATTCGTGATGCACATCCGGCCTCATTAGCGACGTCGTTGCGTGTGAAACGTATGAACGACCGCTAACAATCAAAAATACTCACCATATCGTTGATCGTTGACACGTAGTTCTAATCTCAAATATCGTTGCTGCTGCAGGACACAGGTTGTTCGATGGTCCTGTGACAGCACACCTCCCCCCAGCTCGGAGTACAGGATTATTATGGTGACACTCGGATCATTCCCTCAGCACCCTGCCCTCCCATGGTCTTCTATACATATTTTCCTCAGCACCCAGTTTTTCCATGCTCTTATATCCCTCTTTTCTTTAGCACCCAGCTTTCCTATGTTCTGCTATACATCTTTTCCTCAGCACCCAGCTTTCTGATGTTCTGCTATGCATCTTTACCTCAACATCCAGCTTCAGATGCTCTGCTTTATATCTTTACCTCAGCACCCATCTTGCCCTTGATATCAGATCATGGGAAAGCTGGGTACTGAAGGAAAAATATATAGCAGAGCATGGGAAAGCTGCAGGCTGAGGGAAAGATGTGTTAAAGAACATGGGAAAGCTGGGTGTTGAGAGAGAGATGTTTAGTAGAGCATGGGAAAGTGGGGTTCAGGGACAAAAGTATAGCAAAGCATGCAGAAGCTGGGTTCCGAGGGAAAGAGCCTTATTACCTCAGCATCCAATTTTCCCATCCCATGCTTTTATCTTTAAGGCAATAGAAAAATTTCCAGCGTCTCCAGAAGATAAAATAACAATTTCTTTATTTGTGTAAAATCTTCTTACCAAAATAGCACATGAGGACACATGGACAGAGGAGCTCTTTCCTACGCGTTTCACCCTGTGGAGGGCTTAATCATGGAATGCTTTATATCTTTACCTCAGCACCCATCTTGCCCTTGATATCAGATCATGGGAAAGCTGGGTACTGAGGGAAAGATGTGTTAAAGAACATGGGAAAGCTGGGTGTTGAGAGAGAGATGTTTAGTAGAGCATGGGAAAGTGGGGTTCAGGGACAAAAGTATAGCAAAGCATGCAGAAGCTGGGTTCCGAGGGAAAGAGCCTTATTACCTCAGCATCCAATCTTCCCATCCCATGCTTTTATCTTTGTCCCCCATCCTCGTATATGTTTCCGTCCATGTATATGGCCCCATTCATCTTTTTTTCTGTACATATTTGTGCTAAAAATAACATTATATATTTATTCATTTTGCATATAAAATGGTAGTTGTTTTTAACGCTGCATGAGTTTTGCCCTTTTTAAGTGGGGTTTTTTGGTGCTTTTAGTATTATTTATGCATTTTAATGTCTGAATTTTATCACTAAAATGTCACATGTACACAGTCACTTATTAACACAAATGCAGACATACACACTATATTTGTTATATATTTATGTTATATACTGTATATGTCTGCATTTTTAAACACACTGTATACACAAAAAAATAAGAAAGTTGGATGTCTGGCAGCAAACCATGAAGATGAGGAGGCTGGGCCACCATGACAGGACAGCAATGAGGCATCATCAGCTACTGGACAGTGGGGGAGGGGGCATGAGAGTGCATCTGTGAGGGGCAAATTGGAGGATAGGTGAGAAAGAGAAGAGGGGAGTAAGGAGGGGGCAGGAAAGTGCAACTGTGAGGGGCAAATAGGAGGATAGAAGAGGGGAGTGAGGGAGGGGGCAAGAGAGAGCACCTGTGAGGGGCAAATAGGAGGACAGGTGAAGGAGAGAAGAAAGGAGTGGAGATGGAGTAAGAGAGTGCAGCTGTGGTGGCAAATAGGAGTATAGGTGAAGGAGAGAAGAGAGGAGTAGGGAAAGAGAGCGCATCTGTGAGGGGCAAATTGGAGGATAGGTGAGAAAGAGAAGAGCGGAGTAAGGAGGGAGCAGGAAAGTGCAACTGTGAGGGGCAAATAGGAGAATAGAAGAGGGGAGTGAGGGAGGGGGCAAGAGAGAGCACCTGTGAGGGGCAAATAGGAGGACAGGTGAAGGAGAGAAGAAAGGAGTGGGGAGGGAGTAAGAGAGTGCAGCTGTGGTGGCAAATAGGAGAATAGGTGAAGGAGAGAAGAGAGGAGTGGAGAGGGGGCAAGAGAGTGCAGCTATGAGGGGAAAATAGGAGGATAGGTGAAGGAGACAAGAGGGGAGTGGGGAAAGAGAGAGCATCGGAGAGAAGAGGAGAGTGGGTGAGGGGGCAAGAAAGTGAATCTGAGGGGCAAATAAGAGGATAGGTGAAGGAGACAAGAGGGGGGTGGGGAAAGAGAGAGCATCTGTGAGGAGCAAATAGGAGGATAGGTGAAGGAGAGAAGAGGGGAGTGGGGGAAGGGAGAGCATCTGTGAGGGGCAAATAAGAGGATAGGTGAAGGAGAGAAGAGAGGAGTGGGGAGGGGGCAAGAGAGTGCAGCTGTGGGGGCAAATAGGAGGATAGAAGAGGGGAGTGGGGATAGAGTCATCATTCAGGGAGCTCCAGTACTCACTTCAGGTTGCATTGTGTCATCTGAAGCCTTCCCTCTTGCTAGTGCCGACTACAGAACGATGACATGCAGAAGGGCGAGATACAATCTCCTCAGAAGTCTCTCATATTTCTGCAGCCCTCCCTGCACAGACCTGAGACTCCACAGCAGCTCCTTGCCGGTGGGAGGGACTTACTCCCGGTGGGCCGGGCTTACTGCTGGTGGGCAGGGTTTGCTTTGCTGAGGAGGCAATGATCAGCTTTTCTCACTCTTCTGATGGACGGGAGGAGTTGAACCTAAATGGAACATACAGCGTCTGTGCTGTATACTGGAGAAGAGACTATCAGGGCAGCGGGGATCCACTGATGTCCACATAGGCTGGAGAACAGTGAAATATTTATAGCAGCAGAGCAGACAATCGCCCAGCAGATACACAAATCCAGGGGCCGGGTGATCACTGTGCTGCTATTGCTGCTCTCCCCGCCCATAATCCCGCCCACCTCTCAGCACCGTCTTCAGTGGAAAGAGGTGAGCCGAATTATGGGCGGAGAGAGAAGTGCATATGCATTTTTTAAGTAGCCGGGACATGTGTTATCTCCAGAGCCGGCTGCAGTGACCACAGTTTGCAGTGCAGGGAGCAAACAGGGCTCAGTGCTGCAATACATTGTCGCTGGATGTGGTACTCGGTTTCACATCCAGCTGAACCAAGTGCTGAGGTCCAGGACGGGCACTTTGAAGCCCCAGGCCCGGTCGCAGTGGCGACCCCTGCAATCACGATCGTTCCGCCCCTGGAACAGGGAACTCCCATCATTGAACTTGTATGTCTGAGTGAACAGCAGCCCGCAATGAAGTCACCACATCATGCCTGCTGTGCCTCAATACTCAGCGCAGACCAGAAAAGCACTGTAAATGGGATGATGTAAGTAGTGGGGTTTTTTCATCATAGTGTGCATAGAGGCTGTGCGGGGACATCATACTGCACATGGGGCTGTTTGTGGGGGGGCTGTGTATGGACATAATTCTGAATGGGGCATGTATGAGGACATAATACTATATAAGGGAGGCTGTGAGGAGACAATATTGTGTGAGAGGGCTGTGTGGGGACATTATGCTGTGTAGTGAGCTTTATGGGGAGATCATACTGTTTGAGGGGACATCTTACTGTTTGAGGGGACATCTTACTGTTTGAGAGGCTGTGTGGTGACATATGTGGGGACAGAATACTCTGTGTGGGGACTGTGGGGCCATCATATGTTGGGAGTTGTTAATCAAAATACAATAACTTTATAACAGGAGCAGAATGAATTACAGCTTTATATAAACATCATAAAAAGCAGTAATTTACAATACTTATAAAAAGTTAGGGATATTTGGCTTTCAGGTGAAAATTCAAGATAATTCTAAAATGCACTTTAACCTTTTCAGGTGACCTTAATGTGACCTTCTCTAAACTTTTGACTGCACATGTCCAGCTGTTCAATGTTTCAGTGCTGTAACGTTCTGGCTCGCTCGATTGTGTGTTGGAGGTATACAGTCCAGTGGGTTTATTATCCTCAAATACTGCTTCAGTAAAAAGAAAACAAAACAGCCTTTTCTGGCACAAAGTATTAGGCCTAAGACACACGGCATGAAAATCGGAGCGAGTGGAATGCGATTTTTTATCGCATTCCACTCGGACCAATATTCGCCTATTTCCCAGAAGCCATGAGCGATTATTTTCTCAGCTCTAATCGGACTGAGAAAACAATCGCAGCATGCGAGTCTTGTTTCTCTTGCACCCATTCAAGTCTATGGGGCGAGAGAAAAATCGCACTGTACTCTCTGTACACCGGTGTACCGCGAGTGCAGGGCGAGAATGGCAATAGCCGGCAACGGAGGATAGACGGAGATAAATCCCTCCCCTCCTCAGCACTCGCTTTCCCCTCCTCAGAGCAGGCCCGCTCCCCTCAGCAAAGGTCCGATTGCATGATCGGACCTCAGTTGCAGTGACACTCGCATGACACTCGGCTCCTGCTGTGCTGACAGCGTGAGCCGAGTGTCATGTGAGGATCGCAGTAGTGCCCCGTGTGGCCCCGGCCTTGCACTGAAAATAACAAGTACATATATATCTCTTCAGGGTCAGCCAGCATAGGAACTCTGAAAAGGTTCCATGAGAGGTGTTCCAACCTCCTTTCACACAGACCGTGTGTAATACAAACATTCCAAGCAACTCCAATGCAGCTAACACACAGCTGCAATTGTCATGAAACCTCAGCTTCTTCCAGAGATTATCTACTTCCAAAGTGGTCTGCATAAGAATGATGGGATTCTATAAACGGCATCAGATGTTAATTCACATGACTATTTATAGCAAAGGGAAATGGTCACAAAGAGCTACACCTGAGATTAAGGCTGCAAAGGAAAGCCAGATAGGAAAAATTCCTTAACCCCTTCAGCACAAAAAGAAAGCAAATACATTTAAACAAGCTGCAGACCTGCACATAATTAAGTGCTGTGACCTTCTTGTCCCAGACTCGCTAGAGATCCCCCAAGAGTGGGGCACACCCATGACACCTGGCCTTCCTTTTCTATGACTTTATTCAGCATAGCCTTTAAGATTCTGTTAAACCTTTCGAACAGGCCGTCTGTCTGTTGATAGTACATCAACGCTTTTACTTGGGTGATCTACAGGACTTTACACAATTCCTTCATCACCTTGTTGATAAAGGGAGTTTCTTGGTCTGTAAGGATCTCTTTTGATTCCCGTCTGGGCAAAGATGTGGACCAACTCTCAGGATATGCTTCTCACATAGGAGTTTCTCAGGGCTACCGACTCTGAGTACTGTGTGGCAAAGTCGATATTTTTCATGACATATTAATGTTTTCATGCAGACTTGACCAGTGGTCAAACTAGATACATGGTCATTCGTTCAAACGGTACCTCTATGATGGGCAAGGGCACAGGTGGACTATGAAAGTGAGATGTTGCAGCGGTTACTCAGCAGGTGGGACAGGTCCTACAAGTTTAATATCTCTCTGTGACATCTGGGCCAGTAGAACCTCCAAAGGATTTTATCTTGGGTTTTGTCTATAATCTGGGTACACCCAGGCAATTCCAAGAACAGGTCCCTGTTCTGCTGTAACAACTCTCGCCACTGCTGTTTTTGGGCCTTCGACATTGACTCCACCATGGTGTCATATTAAATGTCGGTTTCTGACATATGAGTGATATGTGAGTGGGCATTATCCAACACCCCAAATATATATGACCTTGGTACCAACAGCTTCTCTATTGTTTCTTCTCTTAGCCTAGTTACTCAGCAAAGTAAATCCCCATTCTCTGCAATTTTGGGTTACCTGGTGTTAGCTATGGTTCTTGAGCTACCCCATTTATTACTGGCATATTATCAGCTCCCTTTTAGTGTTATGTCCATACGTTGACAGTCTCAAATTTGCCCTGGTCACTCCTAGCTCAGGAGTGTAGGCCTCAGGAGGCGCTGCCTACTCATCGCCAACCAGCACACCAAGGAAACCAGTCAGACTACAGCTCTAATGGGGCATCTTTAGGGACCATGCTAACATCATTGGACTCAATGCTATGGGACATCTCAAGGACCACACTGGCTACAGGATAGTCTTTAGCATTCCCTTAAATGAATTGGATGCTGAACATCTTTTCAGGGACCTGCTGCAGAGGGAGTGTGGCTATTACAAGGGTCACCAAACTTACTGAGTCTAGCAATCCAATCATACATACAACATTTACTTTTACGGGACATGCTTGCTGTCCCTTGTTAGTCAGGCAATCTGCACTGCAGTCCAGATATGTGTTGTATGAACACTGTCGACCCAGGCCACACACAGTTTATTTGCTTGGTGGTCAGGGGACGACAGGCAGCTATATGACCTGGTCCATGACACCTCCAACAGACCAATTCTCTAGTTGAGGCATTCAGCACTGTCTCACCCAACCCTTTGGAATTTGGATGCATTGCCACTTTTGGGTATCTGTCCCTTGATTGATTGAGAACCCCAATATGGAAACGTTAAGTTCTGTTACCTCCCCAAGGAACCTTCTACCACCATCATCTGTGTTCTGGGAATCTTTCTGGACACCTTTGTCTGCAGCGGTCATGGAAGGGAGTGCACAAAACTAGTACATTACAACTTTCTCTACCATCTGAGCTGGGGTAGAAAACTCTGGCTGTAAACACTTTTGGATCAGGTGTAGTAAATTGAACACCTGGGAGCAAGGGAGTTTGTCACAGTGATACTCCCAGCAGTATTCTTGTTGCACCCTGATAGTCATTGTCACACCAAGGTGTGCCAATATTTCAGTTTTAAATTTTGCATACTCTTTGGTATCTAGTAGAGATGAGCCACCACAATAGTGTTCGAGTTCAGTTCGGTTCGTCGAACGGTGGGTGTGTTCGACGAACGTTCGACGAACACCGTTGAACTCCATTGAAAACAATGGCAGGCAAACACAAACACATACAAAAACATAGAAAACACCTTCTAAGGTGTCCAAAAGGTGACAAGCAACTCAGAAGACACCACAAACAAATGGAAAAGTGACAAGTACATATACTCATGCTGAAAGAAAAGAGCTGGATGAGTAAAAGGAGGAGAAGACACAGATATAGGCATGTCATGTCCTTCTAAAATCATGTAAAACACAGCAAGTTGACTCCAACAAGAGTCTCCATTTTTTCAAAAAATTTGGCCACAGACACGACTTAAGTGGCATCAATTGTCCCACAGATGCAAACTTAAAATGTTGATTTGCATGAAGCACAATCAAAAGTACAAAAGCCTTTACTCTCCCCAGGATGACACAGGGGTAGAAAAGTCCTTGCGGATCCATGATTTGTTCATCTTGATGAACGTTAGTCTGTCCACATTGTGACTGGACAGACGCGTGCGCTTATCTGTCAGCACACCCCCAGCAGCACTGAATGCACGTTTCGAAAGAATGCTGGCTACGGGACATGACAAGATCTCCAATACGTAAGTGGCGAGCTCAGGCCATTTTTCCAGATTGGAAGCCCAAAATGAGCAAGGCTCCAGTTGCAGAGTCATGGCATCGATATTCACTTGGAGATACTCCTGTATCATCCTCTCCAGGCGTTGACTATGTGTCAGACTTCTTGTGTCTTGTGGCCTTGCAAAGGATGGTCTAAACAATTCATGAAACAATTCCATAAAATTGCTGTTACTACCAGATATGGTGTTGCTGGTACGGTTTGAGTGATGATGACTCGACAGTCCCATGGTTGGCAAGTTAGAATTGTGAGATTCACTCTGTGCACCACTGGTGTTTAGTGGAAAAGCCAATCTCATTTTGTGTAACAGCTTCTGCTGATACTCCTGCATATGTGCGTCCCTTTCTATGGCAGGAATTATTTCAGCAAATTTTAACTTGTACCGGGGATCTAAGAGTGTGGCAACCCAGTAGTCAGCATTACTTCGAATTCTGATAGTCCAAGGGTCATGTTGTAGGTAGTGCAGCAAGAAGGCACTCATGTGTCTTGCGCATCCAGGAGGACCAACTTCTTGCTGTGTTGGTGGCGGCGAGGTGAGAATCATGCTTCCTTCCTCTGCCCTCACCCCCCAGCCTCGCACAACAGAAATGTGATCAAGGTCTCCCTCATCTGCTGAGTCTTCCATGCCCATCGCCAGTTCGTCCTCGAGTTCTTCCTGGGCTCTGCACCTTCCTCAACAGTTTGGCTGCTACCATGCGCCCTTGTTAATCCCTCTCCCCCACCGTCCCATGCCTGCCGCCTGGGTGCTGCTGACCGTCTGGACCTTGTAGATCTTGGTATCCCTTCCGCATATGAATCCTTCTGTACTTCCTCCCCTTCCTCTTGCCCCACCACCTGACTCTGAATACTGTTTGAGTGTGCTCCAGCATGTAAATGACTGGAATTGTCACGCTGATAATGGCATCGTCAGTGCTAAACATATTCGTCGCCATATCGAAACTGTGCAGAAGGGTGCATAGATACTTGATCTGAGACCACTCCAGCAGCGTGATCTGCCCCACCTCTGGATCTCGTTGGCCCAGGCTATATGTCATTACGTATTGCACCAGGGCTCGGCGGTGCTGCCACAGTTGCTGCAACATGTGGAAAGTCGAATTCCAGCGTGTCGGCACAGCGCATTTCAGCCAGTGAACCGGCAGGCTGAAAGACTTCTGGAGCGATGCAAGTCGTTCAGCTGCGGGGTGTGAACGGCGGAAGTGAGCAGAAAGTGACCGTGCCCTCTTCAGAAGCCCATCTAGGCCAGGATAGTGGGTTAAAAATTGCTGGACAACAAAGTTCAACACGTGAGCCATACAAGGCATGTGTGTCACATTGTCCCGGCGAAGGGCCGCACCCAGGTTTGCAGCATTGTCGCACATGGTCTTGCCTGGCTGCAAGTTGAGTGGAGACAACCATTGATGAAACTCGGTCTCCAGAGTTTACGACAACTTGTCAGCTGTGTGACTCACATTTCCCAGACATTTCAACATAAAGACCACCTGATGCCATTGAGCTCTGCTGCCAGCATAGTAAGGAGGTGTGCGGGATTCCTTCTGCGCAGTTACAATGCGGGTGGCCTGACCAGACAGGCTTTGGGTGGAGGTGGAGGACCCAGACGAGGTGGAACAGGCAGAAGCAATTGAGTAACTTCTACATACAGAGGATTGCCGCACAACTTGTTGGGTCGGCAAGACTTGCACAGCAGACCCCTCCATCTCTCACCATAGTTACCCAGTGCCCAGTCAGTGACATGTAGCGCCCCTGTCCATGCTTACTGATCCAAGTATCTGTGGTGAAATGCACCCTGTCACAGACAGAGTTTCTTAAGGAAGCGGTGATGTTGTGTGCGACATGCTGGTGTAGCGCTTGCATACCTTTCTTGGAGAAGTAGTGGCGACTGGGCATCTGGTACTGGGGCACTGTGATGGACATAAAGTCTCGAAAATCCTGTGTGTCCACCAGGCAGAAAGGCAGCATTTATGTAGCCAACAGAGCTTGCAGATGCTGAACGTTAACCTCTTAGCTTTGTCATGGCTAGGAGGAAATGGTCTTTTACTTTTCCACATCTGAGAGTCCGAGGGCTGGCTGCTGTGCTGAGACAACATTGAGTAGGGTGTCCCTGGCAAACTGCTGGTCGGTGAGGAAGGTAGAATGTTGCCTTCATCCAAAGGTGGTGCTTTTGATGTCTGAGAGTGCTCAACACCAACAGCTGTTTCCACTTCCAAAACAACTGATGACCTGCCAATCACACTGCCTGCTGCGGGTAAAGAGGTGGAAGGTCTGCGTTGAAAAGCATGTGTGACTGCTGTCCCCACAGTCACAGAGGGTGAAGAGCGCGTGGATTCTCTTGATGGGGTAGACGGTGGTTGGCCCGCCCCGATAGGCCGCATTGTAGCCCAGTGAGCTTCCCACTGCGACTTATGCTTTATATCCATGTGACGAAGCACTCAAACTAGTGAGTTTTTGGCCTCTACTTAGACATTGGTGACAAATCTTACAGATGACATAGGTTGAGTGACCCTTTGCGATGTTAAAAAAGGCCCAGGCTAGGAAAGGCTTAGAGCCCATGCGACCTGCAGAGCCACCATCACTTCTACTCAGAGGCAGAGTTGGGGATGAGGATGCAGTTGTTGACGTGCTTCCTGTACTCAGTCTCTGTCCAGGAAGGCGCAACCTAACTTCGTTGTCACTAGCATCCTCCTCCACCTCCTCTGCTGACCTCATCGACTGCCTGACTGTGGGTTGACAGTAAGTGGGATCTACAACCTCATCATCACCCTGTGTGTTCCCACTTCCCTTGTCCTCAGAGCCAACCTCTTCCTGCCCTGACCGAATAGTTAAGTTGTCATTCCAATCAGGTATCTGAGTCTCATTAACTTGTTCCTCATTGTCTCCTCCAAGAGGAGTTACAGTTTGGGAATGAGGGTTTACATTATGCTCAGAACCCCGCTTCATCTGGGCCTGGATCCGACTCACAAAACCTCTGGGCATAAGTGCAGATCATTTCCTTGTCTGGACTCACTGCAGCTTTGGAACAGACCTCTGATTCCCAGGCTATAGTGTGACTGAACAGCTCTGCAGACTCCACCATCTCTGTTACCCCATACTCAACAGGGCGGGTGGAGACTTGAGAGCTGGTATGAAGCAAGTGCGATTGGGGTGACACCTCAGAGGACTGGAGTATTTGGGATGTTGATGAAGTTGAAGTGGAGGAGAGATAACTTGATGGCGCACTTAAGATCCATTCAAGCACTTGCTCTTTTTGTGCCTCATGTACATTTGGTAGCAATGTTCGTGTCCGTAAGAAAGGAATCATATCAGATTGTCCATGGAAAGAAGTAGACATCTTATATTGGCTGTTAGATGGTCTTTCTTCAGCAGATGTTACTGTTGCTTTACCACCTACCCCACGGACACAAACTTTTTTTCCCTTTCAAACACGCCTGTTCCCCTTTCCACCAGTATCTGGCCTTTTGCCACTCATTTTGTATGTGAACAAATTGGCAACTGTTTGTTGCAGTTAAAAATTGGCTACTACAGATGGAGAGGTGGGATAGTTTTCTTGACAGCAGTGGTACGCCACTGACTATCAGACACTGATACTATGCCCAAGAGATTGCGTGGACTAGCTGCAGTTAAAAATTGGCTACTACAGATGGAGCGGTGGAGTAGCTCTCTTGACAGCAGTGGTACACCACTTACTATCACACACTGATACTATGCCCAAGGGATTGCCTGGACTAGCTGCAGTTAAAATTTGGCTACTACAGATGGAGAGGTAGGGTATCGTTCTTGACAGCAGTGCTATGCCACTGACTATCACACACTGATACTATGACCAAGGGATTGCGTGGACCAGCTGCAGTTAAAAATTGGCTACTACAGATGGAGAGGTGTGTACACATAAAATTGGCAACCAATTAATCCACATGATTATTCACAATACATCATAATTATTTTTATAACCATAAATTTGTGGATGTCAAAGGACAGTCTAAGGCTATGTCCGCACGTTGCTTTTTACCTGCTTTTTACCTGCTTTTTTACTGCTTTTTCAACTGCAGCGTTTAATGCCAAAATGGTTGTGTTCTGCTTTTCAAGCAAAGTCTATGGGAATTTGGGTTTCTTGTCCGCACTATGCAGTTCAAACTGCCGCCTTTTTGTTGCAGAACTTTGGTCAAAAACTCAGCTTTGCAGTGCAAAACCCAAATGGCAAAAACAATTGACACGCCACTGATTAATTATCACACACTGATACTATGCCCAAGGGATTGGGACCTTCATTTGCTGTTTGTGCTGCTGCTGCATCTGTAGCTGCTGTTGCCACTGCTGCTATTGCTATTCCTGCTGCTGTATCTGGAGACTAGCTTGCAGTAGCTGCTTTATCAGCTCCTTGATTTTTCCACTTGTTCTTCCATGCTTATGGCCTCCATCACCCAGGACATGCAGTATGCCTGCAGCAGTCACACGTGTTCCCATGGGAATGCTGCCTACATTCTAGCCTCAAATATAACATTTTGGAGTGCTCAGTTGCTTGCACCTGAGCTTACATCACAAAGGATATTACTTCTGCGATACATACCCCCCACCGACTACATGTCCAGCAGCCATCTTACAGTACTTTTTGCACAAGTTGTAAAAGGTATTTGATCCATCAATCACCCAATACATTTTGGGTTCAACTAGAATTGGTATTTAAACAGTCCTCCTCATCAAGATCTTCATATTTTTACATCATGGGACTAAGACGACACCTCCTCAGACAAAAGTGATGACTGATCTTAAAGTGTCACGAAGTGATATCAGAAGGATTGTAACAAAGATACAGAGAGACCTGAAGAATCACAGAAAGGCCGATAAGTGGACATCCTTTGGCTACATTCCACACTGATGACCGCTTTATTCTGAAAAATGCCCTTCATAACCGGATGATGAATGCCACACAACTCCAGTCCCATTTAAGGGAGGTGAGAGCACCCAGGTGTCATGTCAGACTATTCAAAACTATTTACATCCGCATGGTCTGCGCGCTAGATTACCTGCAAGGGTACCAGACCACACCACGAGGCCACGAGGCACAGGCGTCATCGTCTTGCTGGATCAGTTACCTGTGGGCCTCAGTGATGTTCACTGATGAAAAGTGATTCCCACTGAAAAGATATGATGGCCACCAATGATGTTGGAGACGTCAAGGAGAGCACTATGCATCAGCCACTGTTGTAACCTGACAAGCCTTTGCTGATAGTGGTGTTGCAGTTTAGGCAGGTGTATCTTAGTAATACGAAAATGCCGTGCATTTTGTGTATAATACAGTGACAAGCCCCTTGTTACGGGGGGACCGGCAGATTAGGACCAGGGGTATATATCCCATTTGCCAGTCGGGGCCGACCGTGCTCCAGATGGTAATGGAGCTGCTGGCACCCTGTGGGTTAGGCGGAGACTATAGAGCTGGATGGCTCTGAGATAACTCAAGGAACTGGTCACGTGTGTAGGGACACGTCAGACCGGACGACAACCCAGTTAGCGTTTTGGTGGAGCGGACGCTACTCCGACCACGTGTGTAGGAACACGTCAGGCCGGATGGTAACCAGTTAGCATTGACCGAGAAGACCGCTGCGACAGCGCCCTGTTGCCCACGTGTGTAAGACACGTCAGGCTGGGCGGTCCTCCGATTAGCGTTTCTGGCCACCACTCGACTGACCACGTGTGTAAAGGACACGTCAGACCAGGTAGTCACACCAGTAGCATTTGACTGGGAAGCCGAAGAGGATAATAGGGTTCACACACCCAATCCAGGAACACCCTGTTAACTTCACAGGGGTTCTGGAGTGCGCTATCCGTGTGCGTAGAGGGCACAACCGGACAGGTGGCGCAGCAGGTACACTGCCCGTGTGCGTAGAGGGCACTCTCGGACAGGTGACGCAACAGGTATTCTGTCCGTGTGCGTAGGAGGCACAACTGAACAGGTGACGCAGCAGCCGCAGCCCAGTTAACGCCACTGGACTGCTCTAGCTCAACAGGAACGGTAGCAAGGAAGCACGGTGCCTGACCCTCATGTGCTGAGCCACAAATATTGGCGTGACAGGCACCGTTCGCCTAGCCCTACCTACCGCTTCCAACAAGGCTTATGCCACAAAGAACTCTAAATGAAGACTGCACACCTCCATGTTGTCTCCAGCCCCTTTTACAACCTGGGTCCGCCCCAAACCCAGGGTGGAACCACCAAGGTCCAATAGCAGAGTGCCATGTCATCAGTGACGTCACATGCGACCTATCCGGAACCGCCACGTCATTGATGACTTCATGGCAGCCACGCCCCAAACACTTCACCAGTCATCGTCTGACGACCAATGGTGAGGTGCCAGATCATAGGGGCGGGCCTCTGCGAGCCAGTCCGAAGTTGCCACGTCATCAGGACACCTGACACCCTCTGCCCTATCAGGGCCTGCCATCTCATGGACATGCTCAGTGAGGTCCTTACCAGACCTAGCCTCTGATGCACTAAGTGCCGGAGCATGCTCAGTAGCCTGAGCAACAGGCTCAGAAAGCAGACTATCAGTTTGAGCATGCTCAGTAGGCACATCCCAGAACTTAGACACAGCACGAAGTCCAAGTACCTGTGCAAAGAGGCTGTTAGGGTTAATTGTGTGAGCATGCTCAGTAGCCTGAACTGAGGACTTAGTCTCAGACATAACACAATCAGGCTGAGCATGCTCACTAGGCAAAACACCGGGCTTAGACTCTGACTGGGGTAAATCGGCGCACGCATGCGCACTAGCCGCCTCTCCACACTTAGACGTGGTGGAAGGAGCAGCCCACTGGACGACCCGAGGCACGGCCAAGAACGGCAGCCGGCGCCTGGGCGCAACAGGAACAGCAGCAGGCTGCTTGCGGCTATGGCGGCGCCAGTTCGTAACACCCCTACTGTTTGAAAGACATCATTAGTCCAGTCATTGTGCTTCTGCATGAACAAGACAGTCCTAATTTCATGTTCTTGAATGACAATGCTCCATCTCATTGAGGTTGCATAATTAGGGAATGGCTGCTGGACATTGAGGTACCTCAAATAAAGTAGTCTGCACTTTCTATAGACCTGAATCCCACAGAAACCTATGAAGTCAGCTGAGTTGCCATGTAGAGGCTCTTAACTTTGTACCCCAGAACCTTAATTACCTGAGAGCCATCTTTCAAAAAAGAATGGAATGCCATACCTCAGCAGGCAATAATTTGACTTGCGAAAAGCATGAAACTTTGTTGTCAATCTGTAATTGATACTCAAGGCCACATGACAAGTAATTGAGACATTGACATTTTTGGGGGTATACCCACCACAGTTGTTGGCTTTTGTTTCAATACATTTTTTGAGATAAACAAATCCCCATTTTACTTAAATACCCTACATTCATGATAAAATATCTGTAACATGAGCTTTTTACATTTTTCATTAATTTATTTAGAAAGTCAAATATCCCTAACTTTTTTGAGTAGTTTCGCTGCTACAGGTAAGACTACATCTTACAACAACAAAACACATACAGCTGCATGCTAAAATGCTAACAATGAATAAGGGAACTCTGGTATTGTAATACTCCTATAGGAATTTTTTAAGTAAAGAGATATATAGATTTTGTATTGGCCAATGCCTATGAGCCAGGTAACCATGACAAGGTATATCTCAATATACCAGGAACCTAACTTGAAATGCCTATATCTGGGTTAAAAACGTACAGGTCTTGGCAGCTAGACTCCAGCTATAAAGGGGATTGAACACAGCCTGGTTAAAATTAATTGTCCACACCTAATCTAAACCATTGCATTTTAGCTCTGGCAGTAATTTTAGGGCCATTATCCTGCAGGAAAGGGAACCTATACTCCAGTTTTTTACAGCCTCTAATTGTTTTCTTTATCGTTCCTTTATGGGAGACCCAGACCATGGGTGTATAGCTAGCGACCTCCGGAGGACACACAAAGCACTACACTCAAACGTGTAGCTCCTCCCTCCGGGCTATATACACCCCCTGGATGACAATCTACCCAGTTCAACGCTTTGTGTTTCAGGAGGATACACACACTTTTATTTCCTCATATTTTTTTCAATTTTATTTTAATTTTTTAAAGATTTGGAAGAAAAGCGGGTCCAGTCTGGACTCCCGGCATGTCCCTTCACGCTCCACTCTGCGGGGTGCTGTTAAGGTTGATCTTCATAAGGCTGGAGTCTTCACATGCCGTGCTCCTTCGCATCCTCTGTCGAGGCTCTGTTTGAAGTGGGAGCCATCACGGTCCTCTCTGCTTGCAGGAGGCCGGCTCCATCCGCAGCCCTGTCTGGTCCCTGCTGGAAGGAGCGTTAACCCCACTCAGGGACATGGCCCTGCGTCTCAAAGCTAAGTATTGAGACGTTTTTTCAGGGGTCCCGGGTGCTTTTATTATGGGGGCAGTATGTGCTTTAGCGTTACTGTTAATTTCGGCCGGTTCTGGGAATTTCCCATGAGAACCGCGCCGACGGTGCCTGCTCGTCGGCCGCACTTTAAAATCTAGGCCCCGGCTTCAGTTTGGGCCTAGTTTCGTTTTTGGCTTCTGCTGTATGTTTTGCATACAGCGCCGCCCACCGCCCGGCCAGCAGAGGGGAGGGCACTCCTCTCTAAGCAGATGTCCCCTCCCCTGTCTACCCCCCTGTATCTCTGTGCTTCTGTTTTCCCGCTCCTGGGCTTATACACGCCCCCCCTCCTTCTCCCAGCGCCATTTTATCAGCGTTTTTATCACTGAGAAGCGCTGGATGCTGCAGCTGCATACTTTTTGGAAAGCTGTCACTTTACAGGGGAGCGGTGAAATCCGGAGGACACAGAGAGCAGGGCTGGTAAGCCACAACCTATGGTTGTGGATTTTTATACACTCAGGCTTTCTACAGGAGTGTGTTTTGGCTGCAGAGCTTCCTCCACAGCAGCATGTCTGTCACTAGGAGCAAGGCTGCAAACATGTATGCTATATGCACTGCTTGCAAGCTAATTCTGCCAGAGCCTAGCACGTACCCACATTGTGATAACTGTGCTAATATGGTTGTGTCTCAGCCTGGAGCCTCCTCAGGGGTCCCTCAGGCTGCTTCGGTCCCGGTGGCTGAACCCCCGGCTTGGGTAGCATCCTTTTCACAGGCTCTTTCCAAGTCGTTTGCCGATTCCATGGGGCAGCTGTCCCAGACGCTGCTGTCTATGCATCAGCCTCCCTCTCAGGGTGTCTCTGCGGCTCCGAGCTCTGCAGAGCCCTCAGAGCATGTCCTAGGACCCCGTCCCCCTAAACGGAGACGCACGGACCCTTCTCCTTCCTCGTCCCACGGCTCTGATTCACAAGCCGAGGTGCAGGGCGAGGAGGATTCCTTTACTGTGGGCTCAGACGCTGCCTCTATGTACCCCATTGATTTGTCTGAGGGTGATGCGGACGTTAGTGACTTGATTGCGTCCATTAACTCCGTACTGAACCTTAACCCACAGGAGTCAGAGGATCAACCCTCTCTGGTAGAGGTACACCAGTTTACCTCTCCTAAGAAACCTAGGAGTATGTTTTTTAACCACTCCAGCTTTCAGACCACTGTTAACAAGCCTAGGGCCTGTCCTGACAAACGTTTTCCGAAACGTAGTTCAGATGACCGTTTCCCGTTTCCACCGGAGGTGGTTAAGGACTGGGCCCAGTCCCCAAAGGTGGACCCTCCAGTGTCCAGAATCTCAGCCCGCACAGTAGTTGCGGTGGCCGACGGCACTTCTCTTAAGGATCCCACTGACCGCCAGGTTGACCTTCTGGCCAAGTCTGTATTTGAGGCGGCAGGAGCCTCCTTCTCTCCGTCTTTTGCGGCGGTGTGGGCTCTTAAGGCTATCTCTGCCTCTCTGGCGGAGATTCATTCCCTTTCCAGGGACTCTATTCCTGAGATGGATGCCTTAACTTCCCGAGCTTCGGCTTTTGCATCCTACGCCATGTCTGCCATCCTGGAGGCTTCTCACCGCACGGCAGTGGCTTCCGCTAACTCCCTCGCGATCCGCAGGATCTTGTGGCTTCGAGAGTGGAAAGCGGACGCTTCCTCTAAGAAGTACCTTGCGAGTCTCCCTTTTACTGGGTCACGGCTGTTTGGGGAACAGCTGGATGACATAATTAAGGAAGCTACTGGCGGGAAGAGTACTTCCTTGCCACAAGCTAAAGCCAAGAAACCTACCCAGGGCAGGAACCAATCGAGGTTTCGTTCCTTTCGTTCCTCTAACTGGTCATCCTCTAAGCCCACAGTCTCGTCCACTTCCGCCAAGGATCGCAAATCCAACTGGCGCGCAAAGCCGCGTCCTCAAAAGACCGGAGGAGCCGCTGCCACCAAGGCAGCCTCCTCGTGACTATCTGGCCGCGCCAGCAACGTCCTTGGTCGGGGGCAGGCTCTCCCACTTTGGCGACGTGTGGTTGCAACACGTCTCCGATCAGTGGGTGCGGGATATCATCACCCACGGCTACAGGATACCTTTTTCCTCCAGCCCGCCAAACAGATTTTTTCTGTCCACCCCCCCCTGCTCCAAAGCCGCCGCTTTCTCTCAGGCCGTGGCATCCCTGCAGACCAACGGTGTAATTGTTCCGGTCCCCGCCCGGGAACGGTTCAGAGGTTTCTACTCAAACCTCTTTCTAGTTCCCAAAAAGGACGGTTCCTCCCGGCCCATCCTGGATCTCAAGCTTCTCAACAAGCATGTTCAGGTGCGGCACTTTCGCATGGAATCTCTAAGATCGGTCATTGCCTCAATGACCCAGGGAGATTTTCTGGCATCCATCGACATCAGAGATGCCTATCTGCATGTGCCTATTGCGGTTTCACACCAGCGCTGGCTACGCTTTGCGATCGGAGAGGAACATTTCCAGTTCGTGGCTCTTCCCTTTGGCTTAGCCACGGCCCCCCGAGTGTTCACCAAGGTCATGGCAGCAGTGGTTGCGGTCCTGCACCTCCAGGGGTTGGCAGTGATTCCTTACCTGGACGACCTTCTAGTCAAGGCCTCATCCAGTGTAGACTGTCAGCGGAGTGTCTCGCTCACTCTCGCCACTCTAGTCCAATTCGGGTGGCTTGTCAACCTCCCCAAGTCGACTCTGACCCCGACCCAGGTACTTTTGTACCTAGGGATGCAATTCGAGACTCTGCCGGCACTTGTCAAGTTGCCCTTAGTCAAACAGCAGTCCCTTCGTCTGGCAGTGCGCTCTCTGCTGAGGCACCGCCGTCATTCCATCAGACACCTCATGCAGGTGCTGGGTCAGATGGTGGCGTCCATGGAAGCGGTTCCCTTTGCCCAGTTCCATCTGCGTCCCTTGCAGCTGGACATTCTCCGCTGTTGGGACAAGCGGATCTCTTCTTTGGACAGGCTGGTGGCTCTGTCATCACAGGCCAGGAACTCCCTTCAGTGGTGGCTTCAGCCCCTCTCCCTTTCACAGGGACGGTCCTTCCTGACTCCGTCCTGGGTGATCCTCACCACGGATGCCAGTCTCTCCGGCTGGGGAGCGGTGTTTCTCCATCACCGAGCACAGGGCACTTGGACTCCGTCCGAATCAGCCCTCCCGATCAATGTGCTGGAGATCAGAGCCGTGTTTCTAGCTCTCCTAGACTTTCACCACCTATTGGCGGGCAAGCACATTCGGGTTCAGTCGGACAACGCGACAGCGGTTGCCTACATCAATCACCAGGGCGGAACTCACAGCCGTCTGGCGATGTTGGAGGTTCAACGAATCCTCCAGTGGACGGAGGACTCAAAGTCCACCATATCCGCAGTCCACATCCCAGGCGTGGAAAACTGGGAGGCCGATTATCTCAGCCGTCAAACCGTGGACGGCGGCGAGTGGGCACTGCATCCGTCAGTGTTCAGGTCAATTTGCCGCAAGTGGGGCACTCCGGAAGTAGATCTAATGGCTTCCCGGCACAACAAGAAGGTTCCGGTTTACGTGGCTCGCTCCCACGATCCTCAAGCCTTCGCAGCAGACGCACTGGTTCAGGATTGGTCTCAGTTCAGTCTGGCCTATGTGTTTCCCCCTCTAGCGCTATTGCCCAGGGTTCTGCGCAAGATCCGAATGGAGGGCCGTCGAGTAATACTCATTGCTCCGGACTGGCCCAGGCGAGCCTGGTACCCAGACCTGCTCCGCCTGTCCGTAGGGGTGCCGTGGCATCTTCCGGACCGCCCAGACCTTCTCTCTCAAGGTCCGTTCTTCCGCCAGAATTCTGCGGCTCTCAGATTGACGGCGTGGCTCTTGAGTCCTGGATCCTGACGGCTTCAGGCATTCCCTCTGAGGTCATCTCCACCATGACTCAGGCTCGGAAGTCTTCCTCGGCTAAGATTTACCACAGGACTTGGAAAATTTTCCTGTCCTGGTGTCGCTCTTCCGGCCATGCTCCTTGGCCGTTCGCCTTGCCGACCCTCCTGTCTTTTCTACAGTCGGGTCTACAGTTGGGTCTGTCCCTCAATTCACTTAAGGGACAGGTGTCGGCTTTGTCGGTATTGTTCCAGCGGCGTATCGCCCGACTGGCTCAGGTGCGCACCTTCATGCAGGGCGCATCTCACATCATTCCTCCTTACCGACGACCCTTGGATCCCTGGGACCTTAATTTGGTCCTCACGGCCTTACAGAAACCCCCTTTTGAGCCTCTCAGGGAGGTTCCTTTGTCTAGACTTTCACAGAAAGTTGTCTTTCTAGTAGCCATAACTTCTCTCAGGAGTTTCTGATTTGGCTGCGCTTTCTTCGGAATCCCCCTTTTTGGTGTTTCACCAAGACAAGGTGGTTCTTCGTCCGACTCCGGACTTTCTCCCTAAGGTGGTGTCTTCCTTCCACCTTAACCAGGACATTTCATTGCCCTCTTTTTGTCCGGCCCCTGTGCATCGCTTTGAGAAGGCGTTGCACACCTTAGATTTGGTGCGGGCGCTCCGAATCTATGTGTCTCGCACCGCCGTTTTTTCGGCGGTGCACCTCACTTTTTGTGCTAACCACGGGTCAGCGCAAGGGCCTTTCGGCGTCTAAACCGACCTTGGCTCGTTGGGTTAGGTCGACTATCGCCGATGCCTACCAATCTTCTCAGGTGCCTCCCCCGTCGGGGATTAAGGCGCACTCGACCAGAGCTGTCGGTGCCTCCTGGGCTTTCAGGCACCAGGCTACGGCTCAGCAAGTGTGTCAGGCTGCCACTTGGTCCAGTCTGCACACTTTTTCTAAGCACTACCAAGTGCATGCTCATGCTTCGGCAGATGCGAGCTTGGGCAGACGCATCCTTCAGGCGGCTGTCGCCCATTTGTGAAGTTAGGTTTTGCCTACTTCTCCGTTTCGTTTATTTCCCACCCATGGACTGCTTTGGAACGTCCCATGGTCTGGGTCTCCCATAAAGGAACGATAAAGAAAAAGAGAATTTTGTTTACTTACCGTAAATTCTTTTTCTTATAGTTCCGACATGGGAGACCCAGCTCCCTCCCTGTTGCCTGTTGGCAGTTTTTTTGTTCCGTGTGCTTCACGGCTGTTGTTAGTAGACAGAGTGCTGGTTTTGCCGAGTTTTACTCTATCTCTACTTATGGGTGGATGTCCTCCTTCAGCTTTTGCACTGAACTGGGTAGATTGTCATCCAGGGGGTGTATATAGCCCGGAGGGAGGAGCTACACGTTTGAGTGTAGTGCTTTGTGTGTCCTCCGGAGGTCGCTAGCTATACACCCATGGTCTGGGTCTCCCATGTCGGAACTATAAGAAAAAGAATTTACGGTAAGTAAACAAAATTCTCTTTTTTTACTCCAGGATTGCCATGAATTTAGCTCCATTCATCTTATCAACTCCTTGCTAAAAAAAAAAGCAACCCCGCAGCATGATTCTGCCACCGCCATGTTTGACATTAGGGATAGTGTTTTCTGGGTGGTGTGCAGTTTTTTCTGCCATACATAGCATTTTACGTTTAGCCCATAAAGTTTTACTTTGGTTTCATCTGAACAGACCACCTTCTTCTACATGTTAGCTGAGTCCCCTACATGGCATTTTGCAAACTGCATATGGACTTCTTATTGCTTTCTATCAAGAATGTCTTTCTTCTTTCCAATTTTAGCATATGACTAATAGTTGACCTGTGGACAGATTCTCCCACTTGAGCTGCGGATCTCTGCATCAAATCCAGAAAGACAATCGGTCTATTTTTTGCTTCTTTATTTTGTGCTATCCTTTCTTGGGATGTCATTTTTGGTGAACAGCCATGTCTTGGTAGGTTTGCAGTTGTGCCCTACTCTTATTTTTGGTTGATGGATGGAACAGTGTTCTATGAGATGTTCAGAGATTGGGCTATTTTTTATAACCTAACTATGCTTCTTCCTCTTCTCCACAAATGTATCCCTGATCTGTCTGATGTGTTCCTTGTTTTTCATGATGTGGTTTGATCCCTGTTTAATCCCTAATGTTTGTAAACAAACCTCTGAGGCCTTCATAGATGAGCTATAGTTATACTGAGAATAAATTACACAGAAATTACACACGGGTTGACTTTTCTAATAGGTGACTTCTGGAGACAATTAGCCACTCAGGACTTTATTCAGGGGCTGAATACAAATGTATTAGATAAATATATATCATTTTCCTTACACTTTACAAATTTATTTGTGATGGTATATCACATAAAATCCCAATACAGTATATTTAAGTTTGTGGCAACAAAATAAAAAATGTGGAAACGTTCACGGGTATATGAACACTTTTTCAAGGAAGTGTACACAGCTGATTAACCCCTTAAGAACTAGGTCTAATTTGGCTTTAATAGTCATTCATATTTTTATGTACTTTCATTATCATTTTCCAGAAGCCATAATTTTTAAAATATAGTTTTTCATATTTTATTTATACTGATAATTATATGTGCACTGACACTGGTATTATGTCTTTTTTTGGACTGTGCAGAATAAAGAATGAGATTGTTTTTCATACATTTGTTTTTATTAAGCCTTTTTTATCTAATTGGGATTTTTTATTATTATTTATTTTATTATTATTATTATTATTATTTATTTTTGTACAATATTTACTAGTCTCATAAGAGGTCTTGATTATGCAGTGCTTTTATCAGGTGGGTAGTAGACTGCTTTACTTTATGAAGCTCATTGCATTATGCAGCCTGTTCGGGTTTATACTGACCGGTGGTCTAATTGATTGGGTCTCTGGCAGTCTGGACACTAGTATTAGGATATCAGTTAACATAGTAACCATTGGCTCTCTATAATTGTGCTGCAGGGAGCCAACGAGGTCACAAAGGAAGCAATCTTCCCAAATCAAACTACATACATGATGTGGTTGCTACTGACAGTGGCATGTAAAGGTTTACTGGAGCCACTGCAAACACTGACAGCACCCATTTCCCACTGCTGTTTCTGTGCTAGAAGCAGAAAGTAATCATGGTTGAACAATGGGAGATGTAAAGTGACACGTCCATTAGGACATGAAAAGGCAGCACTATGACTAGATGAGTGTACATGCTCTCTGTGCACAATTATTAAGCAATTTGTATTTTTGATGATTGGTTTTATTTTTGAACAAATACAGTGCTGTTATACAAAAAGGTTAATAAATCTGAAACTGAATTCTTAAGAAAGTAAAAGTGAGACTATATTTATGTGCATAATTATTGGGCATCTATTAATATACATAATTTTCTTGCAACTAAATGAAAAACATATACTGTATTTATCATCTCAATTGTTTATTTTCAGCTGTTAAAGTGAGAATAAGAGCCAGATAACAAAAATATGCAAAAATACATTTTTGACAATTCAATAAAAATATCCGTGATCAATATAGCCACACTTATTTTCCATACAAATCTCAAGTCTTCGTTTCATGGAGTCTAATATTTTCTTAATCTGTTGATGATCCACATTTTGGACAGCATCATCAACAGCCTACTAGAGAGTTGGATAATTTTCCTTCACCTTAAATCTCCCATTTAATAATAGCCCACATGTTCTCAATGGATATAGGTTCGGTTAAGAATGAGCATGTCATTATTTTTTCATCTTTAAGGCCTTTTCTAGCCAGCCAAGAAGTGCAGTACTTTTATGCATGTGATGCAGCATTGTCCTGCATAAAAATTATGGTTTTCTTGAAAAATGCAGACTTTTTCCTATAAAGCTGCTTGAATAAAGTGTCTTCTAAAAGCTGGTAGTAAGTTTTCAAGTTGATTTTGCTTCAACCTTTAACCTGCGAAGGTCCAAATAGCTCATCTTTAGGGGTGATCAAATACCTCAAATATTCGGCTTTGCGAATATTTGACAAATAACTTGCGGCTATGCGAATATTCGATGCGCAATGTAAGTCTATGGGAAGCCTAAATAGTTCTGAATAGTTGTTATTCGGGTTTCCCATAGACTTACATTACGCATCGAATATTCGCGAATAGTCGAATAGCGGCGACCTATTCGGAAGATATTCGCGAAGCCGAATATTTGAGGTATTCGATCATCCCTACTCATCTTTAATAATACCAGCCACTGGCCCATCCATCTGGTTCATCAATAGTCACTCATCAGTCTACAAAAATTTTGAACAATCTGTCTTCAGATAATTGTTAGCGAAGTCTTGACATTTCAAGTTTTGTGTTTTATTCATTGGTGGCAAGGTTTCAGCCTCATTTACCTTGGTCATGTCTCTGAGCCCTGAACACCTTGTACTTCTTGGCACTCCAGGGAATATGGAATATGACCGCACTGGAGGGTAATTGTTTTTGATCAATTCATGAGCCTTGTCAAATGTTTGACAGTTTATGTACATCTTTTGTTCTCAACACGTTTTTTTGAGATCCTGTTGATTATTTGCAACAAAACTTTTGGTGGTTATGTCCAATAGTTGAGCAATTTCAAGAGTGCTATATCTGCTTTAAGACGTTTAACAATTTTTACCTTTTTGGAATAAGTTACATCTCTGTTTTTGCCCATTTTGCCTTTAGAAAAATAAGCTGCCTAGCAATTCTGCATACTTTGATAAAGGGTGTTGATATCCTTAGGCCTCAAACGCCCTCATTACACAAATACACATCAACTGATATGCTTCAAACCAATAAGCATTTAAGTTTATTCAACTTGGAGTTGGTAAATACGCATAAAAATGATACTTTGGTAAAAAAAACTCACTTGCCCAATAATTGGGAACACATTGGATTTGTAGAATTTTACTGCCTCCATATGTGAGTGAGTACTCCTTTCAAAAATACAAGGCTGTTTTTAATTAATGTTGGATTCTATCAGTGCTTTGAATTTGTAAGATTTTGGCTTAGGAGAAGCATGTCTAATATTGTTATGGTCCCATCAAAAAAAGGTGTGCCTTTGTAATTTCTAGTCAACACATAAGAATTTCGCAAAGTGAATGATAAAAACCTTAATTCTATAAATCAATATGGCAGTAATGTGGTATAAAATTCATATATGCACTGTTTTTATATATTTTGGTGCATACAATGTGCTGCTGAACTCTATGTTATATAAATAGTTTGTATCACTGACTCCAGATATAATAGTTGGCAACCATATTGTAAGATAAAAGGCTCACACTTGTTTTGGTTATACAGCACATTTGTACACTTAACCAAGTAAATGCACTAGGAGAAGCTCCTAGTGTATATGCAAATTTTGCCTTCCGCCATCATTCTCAATATGGCAATCAAAAGTCTTTGCTAGCAGATTGTGCCTTCTTACACAGAAGCCACCCTATTGATTATTTGAAACAAAACCTTTCATGGTTCTGTAATTACACCCCAATATCTTAGAAATTTTAAGAATGCTATATTTTTCTTTAAGAGTTTTAAAAATATTTGACTTTTTAATCACTTAAACCTCTTTTGTCACACACAAGATGCCTAATATTTATGCACACGGTGATATAGGGTGTTGATATCCTAAAGTCTTACCAGCCCTCATTACATGGATATAAACTGATATGCTTCAACCAATGAGCGCTCAAGTTTGTACAGCTTTGAGTTGAAAAATATGCATAAAAATTATGTAGTCAAAATACCCAATTGCCTAACAATTTAGCACAAAGTGTAAGCTGTGAGCACTATTTCATCTTCATTACACTATCTTACATCAGTGTTAGAATGCCTAACGTCAGTAATGTTCAGCTTGAAGAGTTTAGAATTCAAATACACAGTTTTTCATCGTCTGCCAAGTTTAAATCATATGAGATCAAAAAGGGTGAGCAATTTACAATTTATTAACTGAATAATCACTTTAGATCAGTACAGAAGGCTTGTGAGGTGAGCCAACTGTCAATTAATTTTCTCAGAGACATATCCAAATGGTGAGTGTAGCCTTAGGAAAATCTAAGCCATCTTAATGGTTGAACAAAAGCAGGAATAGTTTTTTAGCTAGGCATTTTATAGACATATTACATATATTTAGTAATATATGTACATTGATACCATTGTTCATATAGTTTTTTAAGTTCTTAAAACATATTATATAATAAAGCATTCTATGCACAAACCCTAAATAGAATATTATTTTTGTCTTTGAAATTAAAAATAATCTGTCATCAACTTTATATCCACCACACAGACTACATGGACACATGAAAAATATTAGGTAAAGGATAGCTGTGTAGTCTCAAAGCACTGGTTCAGCACTGAGAAATCCCATTCAGAATGCATGAGCATATGATGTTTGAAGTGTATTTGAAGTGATGCATCAATCTTCTTAATTATTTCCTGGCCAACATCACCTTCCTTTCCTTAATTGATAGCTCCATTCTCTGCCAGCCAAATGCGTAATACAGCAGACAGTGAAGCAGTCAATCAATAAGTAAAGGGTGGTGCTTGTTAGCGAGTAATATAGAAAACTAATGAACTTATCTTGCATCTGTGGCGCCCCTGAGGCTTCAGTCATCATGGGTTCTTGCATCTGCCATAAGGTGCAGTTCTTATCCCGGGTAAGAAGGGGTTAACCACTGGTGTTCATAGCTTACACAACATCCTGTGCTAATGGCTTACACAACACAGCCAGCTAGCAGTTACACAACACAGGTGGTCACCATAGCAATGGGTTTTTCCTGGGCAAAGTGAGTCATCAGGAAGGTGGGGGCTGACTGGGGAAGTTACAGAACACACAGGAAATCACTTCAGATCAGTTTGAGATGCAGGATAAGCTAGGTCGTTGAGGGGTGTGCTTCACAGTTCCCCTCAGAAAGACCACCAATGATGAGTGCTTATGAGCTATCCCGGGGAAGGAGAGAAGGAGAGTGCTAGGACATCATGGTCACGTAGGACCACGGTGGCGTGGGGACGTGCTTCAGAGCTCCATTCACTAGGACCAGGCAGACTGGAAAGGAACAGGCAGACTGAAAAGGATCGGGCAGACTGGGAGAACAGGAGACGACTCCCTGGAGCTGGTGAGACAGAGGAGCAACACGGTAGCTCGAGGTTGAGCGCCAACAGCCCCTTCAGGACTGGCGCTGTCAGGGTGCAGAGCCCTAGGGTAGAACATACTCCACGTTGGACTTTCAGAATCTGCAGGGAAGGGGGATTCCATGTCCCATTGCCAACCACCACAGAGATCCCGGGGCAGAGCAGCATATAGAGACAGGAGTCAAGACCACGGTCAGGTCCAAAATTGTTTCGTGCTGCCTGTGAACGGGATGGTAACTAAAGCCAAGGACACTGGGGTCCCCAAGTAGTTTCACTCCACGGGGCTCAACACTACAAGCCACAAGGGATGTCTCTATTTTATTGTTCCGTAGTTTAATGATGGTGTCCAAAAACTTGATTTCAGTGCAGGAGTAGTTGAGTGTTAAGTTGATGTTGGGATGAAACTGATTAAAGTGTTCATGGAAGGTCTTCAGTTGCTTCTCAGACTCTGTCAAGATGATTAAAATATCATCAATGTAACAGTAGTAGGCCAGAGGCCTGATAGGTTAAAAGGATAAAAAGTCACTTTTAAGCTTAGCCATGAAACGATATGCATATTGTAGTGCCATTTTGCATCCCATTGCATTCTCAGACTCCTGTAGATATATATTATTGTCAAATGCAAAGTAATTATGGGTGAGAGTGAATTTTGTAAGCTTCACCACAGGATTGGCATCAATTTCTGTATTTTCCAGGAAGACTTAGCAAGCATTTAATCCATCCTGATGTGAAATATTCGAGTACAGAGATTCCACACCCATGGTGGCAAGGATGGTTATCTCTGGAAGAGGACCTATTGCTGATAGTTTTTTCAATAGGTCAGTAGTGTCCTGGATGTATCTGGTTGTATACCTTACAAAGGGTTTAAGGATACCCTCTACCCATCCAGAGACTTGTTCAGTGAGGGTGCCCACAAATAAAATGATGGGTCTTCCTGTATTTCCAGATTTGTGAATTTTGGGAAGCATGTAGAATGTGCCTATTCTTGGACTTATTGGTATCAGTTCATCTTAAGGATTTGTCAGGCAGACAAGAGACCAACTTGTTAAGTTCCTTGTAATAGTCCTGTGTAGGGTCAGACTCCAAGTTTTTTTTTAGTAGCGTGTGTCCATCAGTTGTCTGTGTGGTTCCTTCATATAGTCTGATTTGCTCATCACGACTAGTGCACCCAACTTGTCTGCAGGCTTAATGATGATTTCTTTGTTGGTTTTCAAAGATTTTATGGCCCTTCTCTCCTGTGCACTGATGTTGGATGGTTGCCTCCTGTCTGTGTCTAGGATAGTGGATTTTACCAAATGTCTGAAAGTGTCTATATAGTTATCCAATCTGACCTTTTCTTAGTTGTCAAGATCCGTCTTCCTTTAGTCTGGGTGGATTCTGAATCATCTGCATCGTTAAAATGTTCCCTCAGGCGTAGTCTCCCGCAGTAATCTTCCATGTCGCAGAGTTCAGTTTTGTCTAGAACTTTAGTAGGACAAAATGAGAGTCCCTTAGAAAGCACAGCAAATTCCACTTTGTTGGGTTTATAATCCGAGAGATTGATAACACAGTTTAGATGCTTTTGTGTCTTGAATGGAGTGGTTGTTCAAGTTGTAAGGTTTTGGCTTTGTTTTCAACCTGTTTGTATTAAGTTCTGAATTGAAGCACAGTCTATGTAGCTTCTTTTCCTTGTTGTGGGTCAGAAGGGTTCATAGTCTATAATAGCATTGTTGTAATTTTTGTTCTGTGCATTCTGCAAGTGTCTTCATTTGTGTTTCAAATTCCCTCTGGATTTTACTCTTGATGCTGTAGAAGACATGCAAAAAGTGGTTCCTTAATTTCTTAAAAGTCCTGTGACACAGGTTTTGTGCATAATGGGTACTGTAGGTGTGTAGAATTGGGTTTGTAATCCAGAGTCCTTTGGGGATCAGATTCTCCTTTTTGTATTTGGATAAGAAAAATATGTCGCTGTTTAGTTTTGCACGTTTCTTCAAAAGTGTCTTTAGTTCCATAAAGTTGCGGTACATTCTGGTATCCTCCATTTTGATACAGGTATAATATATCTTTGTACCGTGTTAGCCAGTAGAGGTAAAAAAATTGTTTAAAAGACCTTTTTGAATCAAGGCTACCACCCAAGAACAAATGAAAACCAGATTACAAGAGTCACCAGAATATCAAGAAACCATCTCCTACATTATAAAACTAAAGAAGAAAACAACCGGGTCCCTCTTGTAATCACCTACAATCCAAATCTGGAGGTGTTAAGAGGAGCTGCACGGAAACTACAACCATTACTGCAAAAAGATGCCCGATTAAAATCTATTTTTCCACTTCTGTGTTTTAGACAGCCCCCAAATCTAAGCATCATTGTCAGAAGCTCCCTGTCCTCACCAACAATAACAGGAACACTTCCCTGCAACCAGAAACAATGTAAGACCTGTCCAATTATATTGACAACAGACAAGATAAAGATTCCCAGATCACATAAGGACTACAGGATCCAAGGTACCTTCAGCTGCACCACAACTAATGTGGTGTACTTAATTATATGTACCAAATGTCCACCTGGGGGTCTGTATGTAGGGGAGACCGGACAACAGCTCAGGACAAGGATGAGTTCTCACCGCCACACAATTAAGGAAAAAAGAATAGATCTACCTGTGGCCAAACATTTTTGTAACCCAGACCACAGCATCATGGACATGAAATTGCTGGTATTGAAAGGAAATTTCAAATCCCAGAGAGATAGGAGACTATGGGAATACAAACTTTTTTTTTATCTCTACTGGCTAACACAGTACAAAGATATATTATACCTGTATTAAAACTCACATAATAATTATGATAAGATGTCTTTATTACTAAAAAAAAATAAAAATATCTCATTATAAGCTTGAATTTTGCAAAATTACACATCAGGGTAATTTCTATGTATACAGTTTTGAATGTTTCTTGTGCTATGGGATTCATAACCCTAAAACTTATTCCTAAACCTTGAGCCTACAGTGCATTTTAGTGCTGCACTTGAGCCCACTGTTAGTAAAAATCAATGAGTGTGAATCATTGAAAGAAAAGAAAAAATTGTTCACTTTTTTTTTTACTAAATAATGCACCAAAAGCTGCAGAAAATGTACAAAGTTAAGTGGTAATTACAGCAGCGCATTCACACAGCTACTTACTATTTGTTTCAAGACTTTCACACAGTTCTGTTTTCACTTCACCATTGGGTCTGTCATTCCCTTTTTGGATCAGCTTACTCTGCATGGTGGCAGCTGTCACAACAGCCTTGAAGCTCCTCTTTCTTTTTTGAACATTTTGCTCTGGGTGGAAAATGATAATGTAAACCTTGGGCATGTAGAGCATTCCCAGAGATACAGATGCACTTAAACTCATGGACACTGTTAATGTAGTGGTCTGGATATACATCTGGAACAAAAGAAAAAGATACAAAAAAAATAAATAAATAATTGACAGAAAATAGATTAAACAGCTTAAGACAACAAATAGCTTGAGTAATGCTCCATAGAGAGAGCTGAAACATGTCTTGTATAGATGAATAAAGGATCGTTTTTACTTTTTCACCAATTAGATGTGCAGTTTCATTTCTGTGGCATATACCATATTTTTTGGACTATGAGACGCACATTTTTTTCCCTCATAAGATTATTTCCAACATTGCAAGTTATCACCTATTGTGAGGCCAGCTGATAGCTTGGTGATTGCTGGATGTCCCACTTATAGCCCCCAATCCATGCTAAGAATGAACTCTCAAATACCCCATTTAAGTGGAGGAGCTTTTTCAAGCCATTTTCCCTATCCCTGACCACTACTAATGATTAGTAGGGTATCGTCTATCCATAGGAAAAGTAGTAATGTTTGGTGTTGTTAATAACCACTTTTTGCACTATAATGTACTTTTAGGACTCATGCAGACATCTGTAAAACTCAGTCCAAGCACATACTGCAATGCACAAATTGTCTGGGGGTCTCCAGATGCGAACTCAACAGCCTCTATACATGCCTATGAGACTGGTGGGCTGTCCGTGTATTGCATGCTTATACTGATTTTCAGAGATAACTGCATGAGCCCTAAAACAGGTTGTCCAGTACTTTATATTGATGGCCTATCCTTAGGATAGGTTGTGAATATCAGATAAGTGAGGCCCCCCCACCGATCATCTAATCCTGGTGCCAGAAGCATCTAGATATATTCAGTTGCAGAGCTGCACAACTACCCTATTAGAATGACTGAGAGTGGATCTGCAGTACTCCACTGTGACCAGTATATTCTTCTTAAAGCTGTGCAGCTTCTCAAATGATCATATCTGACTGCAGCTGGCATTGAGAACAGCTGGTCAGTGGAGGTGCTTGGTGTCCTCACCAATCTGATATTGATGACCTATTTTGAGGATAGGTTAACAATATAATGTACAGGGCAACCCCTTTCAGTTATAACAAATGAGATTTTGCAGCAAAATAATTTGCTAGTACAAGGCACAGGAGCTGCATCTGTGTGAGTACTGTAGGAGCCTGGTGGTTTAACCTGTTAGATGCTGAATTAAGCATATTAGAAGTGGTGCTCCCACTCTGTGCAAATATTTTTAGTCACGGGCCATGAAATATGCTTGACACAATCTTGTATGACTGTCCTATTACACTGACCCAAAGAATAAAGTTTACATCAAAACATAAAAAAACGTAATAGTAATAATCCCCAAAATTGCTCATTTGTGTTGTATCCCACCCTTTCCCCCCATAAAAAATCAAAAACAAAATGAAAACATTATCTTTACATTACATTTATATCCTTTAAATGTCTATGTATCAAAAAGCTACAGGAAGCTGACTTCAGGTTTTATTCTACTATAGTTTTCCCACTTCTCTCTTGGATTTAAGAACACTTTTCCAGTGATGGAATAACAAAGCACCGGGCCACACAGATGTAGGACGAGAGTTGGGGAGGAAGAGAGGGGGACGGGGTCACTCTGAGTGGGTTGTACTGGTAGAATGTTTATATGGATGTGCATACACTAGGAATAAAGCAGAACGATATGAGCGTACTATAGAGTTTTCAGAGCTGTATATTTTTTGCTTTCTATCTTGCAGAACTTAATGTATATACTGTGGTTGTAGAAGAGCTGTGCTTGTGTGTGTTCTATGGATATAGCACAGCTGTATATGTGTACTTTGAATGTAGCAGAGCTGTATGAGTGCACTGTGGCTGTAATAGAGCACTATGTTTGTACTTTGGTTGTAGTGTGTGTGTGTGTGTGTGCATAATATGACTGCAGCAGAACTGTGCATGTTAAACATATTTATTCATGAATGCAAAATGTAAGAGCATACTTATATTTTAGGCTCTGTTCTTTTCTTCTAAATACATCAAAGCCCCATTTATGTGTCCTTTACCATAAGCCAGATAACAATACTTTTCTCTGTTACTGCATGGGCATATGATGCAGCTGCTGAATTGCCACTATTGACATTCACCTACTTCTTCAAACCTAGTCCGGTTGACAAGGCCTGACCAATTAGCTGAATGGATTGACATTTCCAACAAAACTCATCTATGCGCCATGACCACTTTTATATTTTTGGGTAGGATAGCGGGTCCCAATTTGTACTTTTGCTTGTGCGGCCCCATGAGTTTTATGTACTTATGTAAGGCAGATACTTATGCCTTATACATTACCATCAGGATAATGACAGTAAAGGCCCTGTCACACACAGAGATAAATCTGCGGCAGATCTGTGGTTGCAGTGAAATTGTGGACAATCAGTGCCAGGTTTGTGGCTGTGTACAAATGGAACAATATGTCCATGATTTCACTGCAACCACAGATCTGCCAAAGATTTATCTCTGTGTGTGACGGGGCCTTTAGGCTATGTGCCCACGCTGCGGAAAATTCGCGGAATTTTCCGCGATTTTTAGCGGAAATTCCGCAGATTTTTCAAAAATCCGCAGTACAGCGAGTCCCCAGCCATTTCTATTGCATTTGGGGAGTGCTGTGCCCATGCTGCGTTTTTTTCCACAGTGGAAATAATGCGGATTTCACTGCAGAATAATCTGCAGCATGTGAATTATTCCTGCGGATTTTTCCGCACAATCCCATACTTACCTGCCTTGATAGGAGACACTAGAGTCACTTCCTCTGTTGCAGAGGAGCGCAGTGGAGCCAGGAGCAGGAAAGAAGAGGTGGTCGGGGCCTGTACGAGCTTTGGTCATGTGACAGCTGGAGCTAGTGCAGGCCTGCCCACTTTCTCCGGCAATGTGCAGACAGACACGGCCGGAAAGTGAAGTGCTGCGTGATGGAGGTAAGAACTCCCCGATCACTCCAGCACTTGTTTTGCATTGAGGATGCAGTGCCGAAGCCATGGTACTGTATCTTCAATGCAAAATGACTGCAGCATATCCACAGGACATTTCGCAATAAAACCGCAGCGTGTAAACAGACAAAGTTGTGCTGCGGATTTCTGGGAGCTCCTGCGGAATGTCCTGCGGATATATCCGCAGGACACTTTCCCCGTGGGCATATAGCCTTAAAGATGTTTGAAACATCTTCCCTGCTGATTTCCTTTAAAAAGTGAGTGCAAGTATAAAAATACTTTAATGCTCTTTTAAAGGCAAAATGCGGTAACACCAAAAATCAATTTGATTTAGACTTACAGTTTGTTAATTGACAGAAGTAACTTTTAACATTTATATTTTTAAAGCATTTTTTTTATCACGCCTGCCTAATACTTTTGCACAGGAATGTTCGTAAAAATTTTACAGAAGAGAAGTAAAAAAATATATTCTTTCAAGACCTCTAAAGCCTGCTTTACACGGTACGACCGATTGTGCGATTTCACAATCGATCGTACCCGCCCCCGTCCTTTTTGCGTCACGGGCAAATCGCTGCCCGTGTCGCACAAAGTTAGTAACCCCCGTCACACATACTTACCTCTCGTGCGACCTCGCTGTGGGCGGCGAACGTCCACTTCCTGGAGTGGGAGGGACGTTCGGCGTCACAGCGACGTCACACGGCCGCCGGCCAATGGAAGCGGAGGGGCGGAGATGAGCGGGATGTAAACATCCCGCCCACCTCCTTCCTTCCACATAGAGCCGGCGGCGGCCGCGGGAGGCAGGTGAGCTGCTCATCGTTCCCGTGGTGTCACACGGAGCGGCGTGTGCTACCACGGAAACGATGGTCAACTAAATTAAACGATTTTATGGAACCTAGCAAGCAGTACTCCTAGCGACTCACGATTTGTGAGCGATACTGCGTCGCTAGGAAGTGTCACACAGGCCGGCATCGCCAGCGATGCCGGATGTGCGTCACAAAATCCGTGACCCCGACGATCTATCACACGATAGATTGTCTGGTGTAAAGCAGCCTTAAGAGTCAAACACATACTTTCAGGGCAATTGGGGGCTTTTGAGTAGTTTTGATTAAATGTGACTCGAATTTCAAGACAAATTTGGCAAAGCTGACAGGTTCAAATTGTCCAATATGTACTCATTGATAGTTGAAGCCTATTATGTTGCTCAGTGGTGTCTATAAATAGTGAATTGGAAAACTTGAGAAAAAATAAAAATATACAATACTTTTATATGTACAGCGTTTGCAATCAATTGCCATGCTCAGATGTATGTGAGTCGCATGCAGAACAATGCTGCACAGTAAGGTTGAACATCTTTTATTTACACTTATTGTGTGACTTTCTCCATTAGTAGCCATGTCCTAGTACATGTCTATACAATAATGTAGCATAATTAATTTGTGCTACTTATATATATTTTGCATAGACCTTAAAGATTATTTTTGACGTTGTGCAGTAAGCCTGTTTTGGCTGTTGGAAGTTGTTTATGTAGAGTTTCAATATGATCTATTAATGTTTGGTGTCTTTAATTAATAATGTTAACTAAACAATTAAAAGGTTTTGTAATAAATTATCTTTTTTCTATGTAGGTTTGATATCAATTGTGCTGTCTTGATGATAAACATCATGAACAGTTGGTCCTGGACCGGAATATGATTAATAAACCTTAAATTGTAATTTATATAAGCAATGCTCATTATTAGTTGCTTGGTCTGGAAATGGAAATGTTAACAAATGATCTGGAGAGATTTTCTGCCTTGAAACCTCCAGAAATGATATACTGCTAAGTGTACCCAGCATAATTTAATAGAATTTTTAATTCATTTAATTTTAACAATATAGTTCCCAGATGCATTTATGGATAACATTGCTAACTACTTCAGATTTTATCCTTATATTAAATCTATTACTTATCAAATATGTACTATTATTTGAAAACTGCCCAAAAAGTAAATCAAACTGTGCACAGGTACATTTTGTTTTGTTCTCTCATGAAGCCTTATATTAGGATAAAAAAAAGTTGATGAATGCAAAAAAGATTAAATAAAAAAACAATGTTTTATTACACTATGGGTGAATAACAAACATATGTATGTGATTTTTTTTTCACATAACGCCCACTTCAAAATAATAATAAAGATTTACATCAGTGGTGTTCAATATGTAGGGATGACATATATACAGTTAGGTCCAGAAATATTTGGACAGTGACACAATTTTCGCGAGTTGGGCTCTGCATGCCACCACATTGGATTTGAAATGAAATCTCTACAACAGAATTCAAGTGCAGATTGTAACGTTTAATTTGAAGGTTTGAACAAAAATATCTGATAGAAATTGTAGGAATTCTACACATTTCTTTACAAACACTCCACATTTTAGGAGGTCAAAAGTAATTGGACAAATAAACCAAACCCAAACAAAATATTTTTAATTTCAATATTTTGATGCGAATCCTTTGGAGGCAATCACTGCCTTAAGTCTGGAACCCATGGACATCACCAAACGCTGGGTTCCCTCCTTCTTAATGCTTTGCCAGGCCTTTACAGCCGCAGCCTTCAGGTCTTGCTTGTTTGTGGGTTTTTCCGTCTTAAGTCTAGATTTGAGCAAGTGAAATGCATGCTCAATTGGGTTAAGATCTGGTGATTGACTTGGCCATTGCAGAATGTTCCACTTTTTTGCACTCATGAACTCCTGGGTAGCTTTGGCTGTATGCTTGGGGTCATTGTCCATCTGTACTATGAAGCGCCGTCCGATCAACTTTGCGGCATTTGGCTGAATCTGGGCTGAAAGTATATCCCGGTAGACTTCAGAATTCATCCGGCTACTCTTGTCTGCTGTTATGTCATCAATAAACACAAGTAACCCAGTGCCATTGAAAGCCATGCATGCCCATGCCATCACGTTGCCTCCACCATGTTTTACAGAGGATGTGGTGTGCCTTGGATCATGTGCCGTTCCCTTTCTTCTCCAAACTTTTTTCTTCCCATCATTCTGGTACAGGTTGATCTTGGTATCATCTGTCCATAGAATACTTTTCCAGAACTGAGCTGGCTTCATGAGGTGTTTTTCAGCAAATGTAACTCTGGCCTGTCTAGTTTTGGAATTGATGAATGGTTTGCATCTAGATGTGAACCCTTTGTATTTACTTTCATGGAGTCTTCTCTTTACTGTTGACTTAGAGACAGATACACCTACTTCACTGAGAGTGTTCTGGACTTCAGTTGATGTTGTGAACGGGTTCTTCTTCACCAAAGAAAGTATGCGGCGATCATCCACCACTGTTGTCATCCGTGGACGCCCAGGCCTTTTTGAGTTCCCAAGCTCACCAGTCAATTCCTTTTTTCTCAGAATGTACCCGACTGTTGATTTTGCTACTCCAAGCATGTCTGCTATCTCTCTGATGGATTTTTTCTTTTTTTTCAGCCTCAGGATGTTCTGCTTCACCTCAATTGAGAGTTCCTTAGACCGCATGTTGTCTGGTCACAGCAACAGCTTCCAAATGCAAAACCACACACCTGTAATCAACCCCAGACCTTTTAACTACTTCATTGATTACAGGTTAACGAGGGAGACGCCTTCAGAGTTAATTGCAGCCCTTAGAGTCCCTTGTCCAATTACTTTTGGTCCCTTGAAAAAGAGGAGGCTATGCATTACAGAGCTATGATTCCTAAACCCTTTCTCCGATTTGGATGTGAAAACTCTCATATTGCAGCTGGGAGTGTGCACTTTCAGCCCATATTATATATAGAATTGTATTTCTGAACATGTTTTTGTAAACAGATAAAATAACAAAACTTGTGTCAGTGTCCAAATATTTCTGGACCTAACTGTACCTAGTCACAATGGTGACTTTAGTCAAATGGATATCCAGATACAGGTACACATGTAGTACTATATGCAGTTGAAACCAGAAGTTTACGTACACTATCTAAAAAGACATATATGCATCTTTTTCTTGCTGTTGGACATGAAATCAGAATAAACCTTTCACGATTCAGGTAAATTAGGATTACAATTTTTTTTTATATTTGCCAAATGCCTGAATAATGAGAGCGAGAAAGAGAGAAAGTTTTAAGGCATTTTTATTACTTTCTGCAAAGTCAAAAGTTTACGTACACTGATGCGGGCGTCACACTATACGATCTATCGTGCGATCGCACGAGAGATCGTACCCGCCCCCGTCGTTTTTGCGTCACGGGCAAATCGCTGCCCGTGACGCACAAAGTCGTTAAACCCCCATCACACTTACTTACCTGCTGAGCGACATCGTTGTGGGCGGCGAACATCCACTTCCTGAAAGGGGTGGGTTGTTCAGCGTCAATGCGACGTCACACAGCAGCCGCCCAATAGAAGCGGAGGGGCAGAGATGAGCGGGACGTAAACATCCCACCCACCTCCTTCTTTCAGCATTGCCAGTGAGATGCAGGTAAGCTGTGTTCATCGTTCCCGGGGTGTCACACGGAGCGATGTGTGCTGCCCCGGGTACGATGAACAATTTGTGCAAATAAGATTAAACAATTTTTTAAAAATGAGCGACGTGTGCACGATACACGATTTACAACCGATTAAGAGTCGCTCTTAGGTGTCACACGAGACAACATCGTGAACGATGCCGGATGTGCGTCATGAAAACCGGTGACCCCGACGACATATCGCGCGATAGATCATCTTGTGTGATGCCCGCATAAGAGTAGTATGTCTTTATACAATATGGGACAGCCCATATGATTATGTAATGTCTTTGGAAGCTTCTGATAGGTCTGTTGGCAGCATCTGAGTTAATTAGAGACACAGCTGAGGATGTATTTAAAAGCACACCTGGAACACACTGCTTCTTTGCGTAGCATCATGGGAAAGTCAAAAGAAATTATCCAAGATGTCAGGAAGAGAACTGTGGACTTGCACAAGTCTGGATCATCTTTGGGTGCAATTTCCACATACCTAAAGGTGCCTCATTCATCTGTACAAAGAATTATATGCAACTACAAACAATATGGAAATGTCCAGCCTTCATACTGCTTAGGAAGGAGATGGATTCTGTGTACCAGAGATGAACATTCTTTGGTCAGACATGTGCATATCAGCCCAAGGACAAAAACAAAAGACCTTATAAAGAGGCTGGAGGAAGCTGGTAAGATTGTGCAATTATCAACAGTGAAATGAATATTTATCATCATTGGCTAAAAGGCCACTCTGCCAGGAAGAAGCCATTATTTCAAAAGAAACATAAAAAAAAGACAGATTAATGTTTCCAAATTTACACAGGAATAAAGAACTTAGTTTTTAGAGACATGTCATGTCCTGTGATCTGACAAAATTAAAATTGAACTGTTTGGCTATAATGACACCATCCCAACTGTGAAACATGGGGGTGACAGCATCATGTTGTAAAGTTGTTTTGCTGCAGAAGGGACTAAAGCACTTTAGAAAATAGATGGCATCATGATGAAAGAAGACTATGTAGCAATACTGAAGCACCATCTTAAGATATTAGACAGGAACTTTAAGCTTGGGTGGAAATGAGTCTTCCAAATGGACAATGACCCAAGGCATACTGCTAAACTGGTTACGAAGGGGCTTAAGGATAACAAGTCAATGTTTTGGAGTGGCCATCACAAAGCTCTGATCTCAATCCTACTGAAACTTTATGGGCAAAACTGAAAAGGCCGGTGCGAGCAAGGTGATCTACAAACATAGCTCAGTTACACCAGTTCTGTCAGGAGGAATAGGACCAAATTCCTCACAATTATTGTGAGAAACTTGTGAAAGGGTATCAAAAACATTTGACCTAAGTCATACAGTTTAAGGGCAATGGTACCAAATACTAATGAAATGTATGTAAACTTTTGACTTTGCAGCAAATAATAAAAAATGCCTTAATCATTATCTCTTTTCTCTCTCTCATTATTCTGGCATTTAGCAAACATAAATAATTTTGGTAATCCTAATTGACCTAAAACGGGAAAGGTTTATTCTGATTTCATGTCAGATAGTGAAAAAAATATGCAGATGTGTCTTTTTAGATAGTGTATGAAAACATCTTGTTTTAACTGAATATGTGAAATCACAGTGGTGACATTGAACTAAGATTTGAAATAGTCTTACCCATCTTGAGAAGTCCAAAAGGAAAGCGTCATCTCCTCAGATTCAGACTTAATCCAAAACTTTGGGTAGTCAGAACAAATACCTTGGGCACCCTAGATGTAGGAATAGAGCTTTGGATTTCCCTATATCAACTTAGCATTTCCCCTGATGAATCCTGGAGAAGGAAACACGATGGTAGGCTGCAGGGTGTAACAGGGAACATAAGCTGTAAGGCCAACTGTGTATTGCCCTTAGAGCGGGAGTCTCATATGTACAGGGGCCACATTTGAGACTTTGGTAAGATCGGTACCCACAGTTTTGGATGAAACCTGCACCTGGGATCCACAACACATAACTCTATCCCTATGGACTTCTCAAGATTGGTAAGATTGTTCCAGTTCCAGTTTAATGTCACCACTGTGAATTAATAGACACTGGAGATCAAAAGTAGAGAATAATGTATGATCACTTGCTTTTTCAGAAATAATGTCATCTACATTGATGAACATTTGAACGTTTTTTTTGTAAGGGGTACACCATGCCACTAGAACAGTGTTTTACAAAAGATCCAAAATTTATCAACATTAAACCTTTATTTTTCCCAAAACGTGATAATCATAATTAGAGAACAGCAATGGTTATAGCACTGAGAAATATTATAACTACATTTTCTGAAGGTAACAGTCACCGCTCAGTAGGAAGTGTACAGGATTTTTGTTTGAATGACTTCAGCACATCAGCAGCCACAGGACATCACTAGTCCCTCACACTGCTCTGGTGTGGTTTTGGGCCACTCTTCTTCCAGTCTCTTCCACAGTTATTTGACTGTTGTGTTTTTCTTTTGCCATAGCTTTGTCACCAAGGATTTTCCAGAGGTTTTCTATTGGGTTTAGATAAGGACTATGGATTGGCCATTTTTTTGTTTCAAAGTTTTTTTCAAATATTTCTGGACATAACTGTACATGCATGACGTATAACACCACATATAGCCACTATATAACTTGTATTCTGCATTTTTTCAGTTTTTCCCCACTGCAGGCTGTATTACTTAATTTACAATTCAGTTTGACCTGTTGGGCTTAAACTCGATGCCACCAGCAGCACATTATACTGCAATATGGTTAATGTGAATTAAGCTTTGGGGTGAGGTTCAAGACTTTTTAGAAAGCTTATCAAGATCTTTCTATAACTCCCTGTGCTTATTTTCTCTGCAATCTTCTCTCTCCTTCTCACCCTCCTCTCTCCTTAAAGTATTATATAGTATAGTATAGTCACATGATACCACCGGAAGCTAGCAGTCCATCGAATTTGAGCTTTTTCAGAGTGATAATCTTACAAAACCATAAAAAATTAAGGCCAATTCAAGATTCCCAAGAAGTATTTTTTTCAAGTCATTGCAATATACACTATAACTATCTTTCATCTAGTGATCCTCTTGTATTCCTTTACTTTGCTATGCAGAAGCACTTGAAAATGAATATGTTCCAATCACAAAATAAGCTATCAAATACATTTCCCTAACACCCAATACACTTTGCCTAAGTATCAATCAAAAGTGAAATAATCTTTAGAGTGTGTTCTAGCAAAATACATTTGCATGCCCTAATTTCGCTTTTCATTCTCTGCAGAGAACACACTGTGATGACAATGTATTCTTAAGTAGAATATGAGATCAAAGTTAAGCCTGTTCATTTTAATAACCTGAATGTACCTTGAAATTTCAGCTAGACAGAGATAGCTCTGTAGATTCACTAGTTGTTACAGAAAAACTTAAGAAAAATGTTATATAACCTACCAATTCATTGTTTCTGATAATTCATAAGCCTGCAACTGTGGAGTAATAGCCTACTTTATTTGCTTCAAAGCTCCTATTTGTCAATTACATGCATATGAATGCAATTACGTTATTTTATGTGATACAGTTCACCTGAGCAGACAGTTTGAATAGAAATTTGCATTACTGCGCTTTCATAGAAAACTATCAAGTATGCTTAAAGGGAACTTGATAGCTGATCCATGCTTCTCGATCGAGCACTAGCTGTATGATTTCAGGGAAAAAAAGTTTAAAAGCTGCCGGGGAACAGGTGACTAGTTCAACAGGTGGGTTCTTGGCAGCTTCTTCTTGAGGACTCTTCTGGAGAGACAAGTATATATAGGGAGAGACCTGTCTGTCACTGGCAGCAGGTAGGGGAAGCCACCAGGGACCTGCCTGTCTCCCATGGGGCATAGTCCCTCATCAGCTTTTAAACTATCTTTATTTCTTAAACTCTGCAGCATTTCAGAGTTAAACATTTATGACTGATATCATACGGCCACGTTCTGAGAAATGTTGCCCAGAAGCTGTCAGGTTCCCTCTAATAATTTAGCTCTCCAACCAAGTTAAGGGGTTAAAAGGTATTCTTCATTTAATGTATCACTGTCATTCATTCGCTTTTACGTTATTGAAGAAAAGCATTCCCTTCTTTATGCTTTTGTGTATTTGTGAAACTCATGCTTCGAGTGGGAGGCTAGGCAACAGAGTGGAAGCTTCTGATGTAGCCACTGCACACTGGATAGCTCTTAAGTTCTACACCAGGAAGAGTCAGTCAATCCATATACCAGCAAAGGGAAAGTAACAAATCCAACATGCATAGGTAAAGCACAACAATTCTGACTGCAATATATGTAAGGCAAACACTCAGCTGCTTAAAGAGAGGTTAGAAAATTTTTAGAATGACAGTTATTCTATTCACTTCTGTGTTTCCACATATCAAACCATGCATGACTAATAGTTAGGCCTCCTTCACACATCCATGTTTCCTGTACGTTTGACGTTTGTTTTCACATGTACCGAAGACACGGACACATGTAGACCCATTAAAATCAATGGGATTGTACACATGGGTTTGCTCACACGTGCGTGTTTTCACGCGGACCGTGTGTCTGTGTGGAGCATACATGTGTCCGTGTGCTCCACACCTAGACATGTCCGTTTTTCTCTGGTAGCATGGATGTCACATGGACTGAACGGACCGCACATTGATGTGGTCCATGTGACATCAGTGTGACATGTACCGGAGAACACCACGTGTCTGTGAAATAAAATGATTTTCTATACTCACCTGTCTCCAGCGCTGCTGTCTTCGGCCCTGCTGTCACTTGCTTCCGACCCCTGCTCATTATGCTCATTGCATATTCACTGCACCTCGGACCGGAAGCAGCAGCGCCGGTGACAGGTACAGTAAGTATAGAAGTTCATGCTGTCATTTTACTATCCAGTGTCATATGGATAGCACACTGACAGCACACGCTGAACACACAACAACACACGCGCACACACATATGCACTTACACCACGGCCCATGCAAAATGTGTGTGTATGAGAATGAATGTAAAACATAACGCTACTCACTTCTTATCCTTTTTCGTTAATACTGTAAGCAGGGCATAAATATTCCAGAATATGTAAACGAGCTTAGTGATTTTGGTTTATTTTGAAAAAAAATAAACATTTGTACTGCAACAAATTATCAGTTTAAAAGATGGGATTGAAATGGCTGACTAGTCAGGATTGTAGATTTGGAATAAATGGAAACACTTCAGTCAAAAGCTAAATCTTTCTCATCTTGACTAGAGGGGTTTATTTCAATTATATGTATTACGCATTAAAAGAAAGGCAGTTGACATATTTTCCCTCAGGCACAAACTATAGTTAGAATGTAGTATTGCATAGTGAATAAGCATCATGTTCGTAATTGCTTGACCAAGTACTTCAGCCCATGAGTAACGGCTTGTCATATTTTTCCATAAAGTCATGTCCTGAATAGAGTTGAGCGATGTTGGAGGTTCGCCAATGTCATGTTCGAGTGATTTTGGGGGGTGCTCGAGATCGAACTCGAACTTGAGCTTTTTGCTTAAAGCTCGACAGTTCGAGAACGGTTCGAGACCGGTTTGATCACCATAAACGTGGCTTTTCACAGTAAGGCTATGGGCACATGTTGCTATCTGCATGCGTCCTCAGCACAATCCCCAGCACAATCCCTCTCCCTTTGCCTCGCTCCACGTCTGTCACAAATCTGCGGTGTCTTTTCCGCTTTAGAAAATGGCTGCTGCTTCATTAGTCAATTAGTTATTCCGTGCTTTCTCCACCCACCGGCGCCCATGATTGGTTGCAGTCAGACAAGTTCCCAAATTGAGTGACAGCTGTCTCACTGCAACCAGCCACAGCTGCCGGCGGGCGGGTCTATATTGTGCAGTAAAATAAATAAATAAATAATAAAAAATAATAATAAAAAAAAAATGTGGTTCCCCCCCATATTTGATACCAGCCAGGATAAAGCAACACGGCTGGAGGCTGGTATTGTCAGGATGGAGAGCACCACGTCATCGGGAGCCCACCACCCTAACAATATCATCCAGCAGCCACCCGAAATTGCCACATCCATTAGATGTGACAGTCCCTGGGGACGCTACCCAGCTCATCCCGAATTGCCTTGGTGCGGTGGCAATCAAGGTAATAATGAGTTAATCATGGCCGGCATCTCCCCGAGATACCTTCCATGATTAAACTGTAAGTGAAAGTAAATAAACACACACACAGTGAAAAATCCTTTATTTGGAATAAAAGATAAAAAAACACCCTGTTTCACCCCTTTATTAATCCCCAAATACCCCTCCAGGTCCGACGTAATCCACACGACACTGTCAGCTCTGCTCCCTGAAGATGCAGCAGCACCCTAGAACACCATTGTGCTGTATCAGCTCCACATAGCAATGAAGTGAAACACGCAGTCAGCAGAGACTTCAGCAATGCAGACTTCAAGATTACCAAATGTGCCTGTCTTTAATAATAGGGGAAGTAGCTCAGTGGATAGAGCGCTTGCCTCACAAGTATTAGGCCGCGAGTTCTAATCCCGGTCCCAATAATTTATTTATTTTTTTTATTATTTTTAATTTTAAATTATAATTATTAGATATTTATAATTATAATTTAATTTAATTATGCACTCAGGGGAGGAGCCGGACATCAGCTGTGAGCCGCCGGACACACCTCTAAAATCGGAACAGTTCGCAGAATGAGGCTGCATTGCTCTCTCCTCTCTCTCTTCTCTCTCTCTTACTCTCCTCTCTCTTTCTCTCTTTTCACTCTTTCTCTCTCTTATCTCTCTCTTTTTCTCTCTTTCTCTCTCTCTCCTCTCTCTCTCTCTTTTTCTCTCTCTCTTTTTCTCAGTCTCTCTTTTTCTGTTTTTCCCTCTCTCTCCTCTCTCTCCTCTCTCTCTTCTCTCTCTTTTTCTCACTCTTTCTCTCTCTTTCTCTATCTCTCTTTCTCTCTCTTTCTATCTCTCTCCTCTCTTTCCTCTCTTTTTCTCTCTTTTTCGCTCTCTCTCTTTTTCTCAGTCTCTCTTTTTCCCTCTCTCTCTCTCTCCTCTCTCTTCTCTCTTCTCTCTCTCTTCTCCCTCTCTCTCTTCCTCTCTCTCTCCTCTCTCTCCTCTCTCTCTCATTTTCTCTCTTTTTCTCTCTCTCTCTTTTTCTCAGTCTCTCTTTTTCTCTTTTCCCCTCTCTCTCTCTCTCCTCTCTCTCTCGCTCTTCTCTACTCTTCTCTCCTCCTCTCTCTCTTCTCTCTTCTTTCTCTCTTCTTTCTCTCTTTCTCTCCTCTCTCTCTTCTCTCTCTCTTTCTCTCTCTTTCTCTCTCTCTCTCTTTTTCTCAGTCTCTTTTTCTTTTTCCCGCTATCTTTCTCTCTTCTCTCTTTTCTCTCTCTTCTCTCTTTTCTCTCTCCCTTCTCTCTCTCCTCTCTCTTTTCTCTCTTTTTTCTCTCCTCTCTCTTCTCTCTCTTTTCTCTTTTTTCTCTCTCTCATCTTTCTCTCTCTTTCTCAGACCTGGTGATGATCAGCTGATGTGGTCACCTGACGCAATCAGCTGACATTGTAAGTCGAGCGGTGAGGCCGGCTAAACTATCAGCTGATGCCATCGGACAGGAGTCTGCACTGAAGTGTGTAGTTTTTTTTTTTGCACTGATGTATCAGCTGATTGTATAAAAGCCGTTTATACAATCAGCTGCTGTATCATGTGATTCAGGCCCTTGAACCTGACACATCATCTGATCGCTTTGCCTTCCGGCAAACCGCTTAAATGATATTGGATCCAGATTGGACGGCGTGGGACCCTTGACCCAGGATTACTGCGGAGGGGGGTTCTTTATTTCAATAAAGATGGAGTCACTAATTGTGTTCTGTTTTATTTCTAATAAAAATATTTTTCTGTGTGTTGTGTTTTTTTATGTGTACTAGAAATTCATGGTGGCCATGTCTAATATTGGCATGACAGCATGAATTTCGGGCTTAGGGCCAGTTGATAATATACAGCTAGCCCTAACCCCATTATTACCCAGCGAGCCACCCGTCACCAGGGCCGCTGGGAGAATTGGATACAGCGCCAGAAGATGGTGATTCTATGAAAGCGCCATTTTCTGGGGCGGCTGTGGCTGCAGAACTACAAGGCTCAGCATACTCCATGCAGGACTGTATGCAGGAGTTTTTTGCCCACCAAAAAAACTATGTGAGCTTCCCCATATTTCTGTATGCTAGCCACGTACAGCAGGCAGCTACGGGCTGCCCCCAACCCCTAGCTGTCTATTTGTACCCGGCTGGGAACCAAAAATATAGGGAAGCCCTTTTTTTTATTAATTTCATGAATTTCATGAAATAATTCAAAAACAAATGACGTGGGCTTTGCCATATTTTTGTATGCTAGCCAGGTACAGCAGGCACCTACGAGCTGCCCCCAACCCCCAGCTGCCTATTTGTACCCGGCTGGGAACCAAAAATATAGAGAAGCCCTTTTTTTATTATTTCATGAATTTCATGAAATAATTAAAAAACAAATCACGTTGGCTTTGCCATATTTTTGTGTCCAGCCAGGTACAACTTGGCAGCTGGGAATTGGAATCAACAGCACAGGTTGGCCTGAGCTTTCTGGGCCCCTCTGCTGCGAATTGCAGTCTGCAGCCGCCCCAGAAAATGGAGCTTTTATAGATTAACTTGATTGCTACGTGAAGCTCTTACAGAGCACTCGTGTTCTGTAGCAGATATGACAGTGTCATGTGGATTATGTCGGACCTGGAGGGGTATTGGAGGATCTTAATAAAATGATGAAACTGTGTTTTTTTGTCTTTTATTCCAAATAAAGGATTTTTCGCGGTGTGTTTATTTACTTTCACTTTATACAGTCATATCAAAAAGTTTGGGCACCCCTATTAATGTTAACCTTTTTTCTTTATAACAATTTGGGTTTTTGCAACAGCTATTTCAGTTTCATATATCTATCAGTTTCATATATCTAATAACTGATGGACTCAGTAATATTTCTGGATTGAATGTTACTAACAGAAAATGTGCAATCCGCATTTAAACAAAATTTGACCGGTGCAAAAGTATGGGCACCCTTATCAATTTCTTGATTTCAACACTCCTAACTACTTTTTGCCGACTTACTAAAGCACTAAATTGGTTTTGTAACCTCATTGAGCTTTGAACTTCATAGGCAACTTCATAGAAAACGTATTTAAGGTGGCCAGTTGCAAGTTGTTCTCCTATTTGAATCTCCTATGAAGAGTGGCATCATGGGCTCCTCAAAACAGCTCTCAAATGATCTGAAAACAAAGATTATTCAACATAGTTGTTCAGGGCAAAGATACAAAAAGTTGTCTCAGAGATTTAAACTGTCAGTTTCCACTGTGAGGAACATAGTAAGGAAATGGAAGAACACAGGTACAGTTCTTGTTAAGCCCAGAAATGGCAGGCCAAGAAAAATATCAGAAAGGCAGAGAAGAGGAATGGTGAGAACAGTCAAAGACAATCCACAGACCACCTCCAAAGACCTGCAGCTTTATCTTGCTGCAGATGGTGTCAATGTGCATCGGTCAACAATACAGCGCACATTGCACAAGGAGAAGCTCTATGGGAGAGTGATGCGAAAAAAGCCGTTTCTGCAAGCATGCCACAAACAGAGTCACCTGAGGTATACAAAAGCACATTTGGACAAGCCAGTTACATTTTGGAAGAAGGTCATGTGGACTGATGAACCAAAGATTGAGTTGTTTGGTCATACAAAAAGGCGTTATGCATGGAGGCAAAAAAACACGGCATTCCAAGAAAAGCACTTGCTACCCACAGTAAAATTTGGTGGAGGTTCCATCATGCTTTGCGGTTGTGTGGCCAATGCCGGCACCGGGAATCTTGTTAAAGTTGAGGGTCGCATGGATTCAACTCAGTATCAGCAGATTCTTGACAATAATGTGCAAGAATCAGTGACGAAGTTGAAGTTACGCAGGGGATGGATATTTCAGCAAGAGAATGATCTAAAACACTGCTCCAAATCTACTCAGGCATTCATGCAGAGGAACAATTACAATGTTCTGGAATGGCCATCCCAGTCCCCAGACCTGAATATCATTGAACATCTGTGGGATGATTTGAAGCATGCTGTCCATGCTCGGCGACTATCAAACTTAACTGAACTGGAATTGTTTTGTAAACAGGAATGGTCAAATATACCTTCGCCCAGGACCCAGGAACTCATTAAAAGCTACAGGAAGCGACTAGAGGCTGTTATTTTTGCAAAAGGAGGATCTTCAAAATATTAATGTCACTTTTATGTTGAGGTGCCCATACTTTTTCACTGGTCAAATTTTGTTTAAACGCAGATTGCACATTTTCTGTTAGTACAATAAACCTCATTTCAATCCAGAAATATTACTCAGTCCATCAGTTATTAGATATATGAAACTGAAATAGCTGTTGCAAAAACCCAAATTGTTATAAAGAAAAAAGGTTAACATTAATAAGGGTGCCCAAACTTTTCCATATAACTGTATATAAGAGCTTAAGAGCTGTGAGATGGACTAAAAAAGTGTATAGGACTGTGACAATGACTATCAAACTATTTAAGTGCTGTGAAGTGGACCATTAAAGGATAAAGGGATTTGAGGTAGACGATCATACTAAATAAGAGGCTGTGTGGTAAACCATTAAAGTATATAGAGGCTTTGAGGTGGACCATCATACTGTATAGGGAGTATGAGGTGGACCATCTTATTATATAAGGGCCTGTGAGGTAGACCATCATACTATATAGGGGCTTTGAGGTGGACTATATTAGTATATAGGGCTGTGACATAGACCATCATACTGTACAAGGGCTGTGAGGTGGGCCATTAAAGCATATAACGTGCAGTGGGAGTCAGGGTAATAAGGGGTTAATAACAACTCAAAGCTGCAACTAAGCCCTAGATTGTGGAGGGTCTATGAGATCTCTAATTACTAATCGGTAACTAAAAATAAATAAATACAAAAAACGAAAAATACGACTCAGGTCCAATCTAATCCACACAAGGTCGGACAACGATTCCAGCTTTACTACATCTGAACTGACAGTGTGTGGCCATAGAACATGACTGCATGCTGTAACTTCAAGCAGAAAATGAGCCTCAGCGATCAGCGGTGACATCACTCTGCTTATTTGCAGTTACAGCTGGAGGTTCCCATGGTCCTCCACACGTGATCGCAGGTATCCTGACCTCAGGGTAACTCAATGAACTCAGTGACCTCACCTAAGGTGAGGTCACTGAGTTCACAGACCTGCATCTCTCGGCAGAGCACTGTTTCTTTTCCAAGTGATGCAGATTTGGTGCTGAAATTTCTATATCATATTCCTGCACCCAGTCTACACCACCTGGCAAAAAAACAAAATGCATTAAAATTGCATCATAATGCATGCAGTTTTGATATGGTTTGTTTTTTGTTTGTTTTTTTGCCTGGAGGTGTAGGTTGAGTGCAGGAATGTGCTGTAGAAATTTCAGCACCGAATTTGCTTCTCTTGGCAAAAAAATGCAGTTTTCTGTGAGGAGATGCAAGTCTTTGAACACAGTGACTGAGGTCACTGATTTCATTAAGGTCCCCTGAGGTCAGGATACCCGCGGTTACATGAGGAGGTCTGTGGTAACCTCCAGCTGTGACCACACATAACCTTAGTGATGTCAACACTGATTGTAACTTCAGGCAGAGACTGAGCCACAGCAGTGTGCAGTCATGTTCTTTGGCATACTGTCAGTTCAGATGCAGCAGAGCTGGGATCGTCATGGGACCTCATGTGGAATACATCAGACCTGGGTCTTTTGGGGGGTTGATAAAGTGGTGAGAGATGATGTTTTTTTGTATTTCTTTTAAAATGAAGGATTTTTCTCTGTTTATATTTATTTATTTCCATTTACCTGTTAGTGATGGGGGGGTGTCTCACAGACAATCCCATAACTAATCTAGAGCTTAGTGGCAGCTGTGAGCTGTCAAGCTGTCATTAACAGCTGTCAACAGTTATTTTTTGTGTGAATGGGACAGCCAGGAAGGGACCTATCCCTGGATTCAAAAAAGTTGACAAACGAGAGCATATTTGCAACCTGGACACATTTGCAGAAATTTTAGTTGATCCCACTAAAGTTCTCCTACCACCATTTCACATTAAGCTTGGACAGATGAAGCAGCTTGTGAAAACTCTACCGAACGATGTAGAGACTTTTAAGTACCTGTGTATCAAATTTAAGGAATTGTCAGAAGCATAATGAATAAAGACATTTTGAGGGGCCTATATGCATAAACTAATAAAGGATGACGTGTTCCAAATAAAAATGAAATCTGATGAGAAAAGGGCTTGGGATTCATTTTATAGAAGTTGTAAAGAAATTTCTTGGTAACAACAATGTTCATCCAAAATGTATGTACATTGTGAAGAACATGCTAAAATGTTTCAAAACCTTGGGTTGTCTGATGAATTTGAAGTTACATTTTTTGCATTCACATTTGGACTACTTTCCTGAAAACCTTGGTGCTGTTAGCAAAGAGCAAGGAGAAAGATTTAATCAAATATCAATGAAATGGAACGACAATACCAAGGTAGATGGAATGGGAATATGATGGACGACTACTCCTGGATGCTTCAAAGAGAAGATCCGCATGCCTTCTATAAGAGAGAAGGTCTCAATAGAAGCTTTGAAGAGAAATGTAAAAGGCCCGAGAATTAATTTTCAATAAAAGTTGCAGAATGAATGTTCAATTAATTTTCATATAGAATACTGTGTACATTTTTGGCTAAAATAAACATTTTTCTTGTTCATTTTGCTTGTATGTAATTTAAAGTGCATTTAAATTTAAAGTGCATTTACATCCCTACTATTTAAAGTGCATCCCTACTATTTTTAAACATAGTAGGGATTTTTTAAAACAAGGGCATAAGAAAACAGGAATCAGTCATTGGATTTGAAAAAAATGTTCAGAACCCCAAATTTTGCATACCTGTATACTTAGAGATTTAATATACAAATAATTTCTAGAGATGAGCATATGTCTAAAAATTAATTCAAGAACAAAGTAGATGTAGAACTGTTGCTGCGTTGCTGAAGACATGACATAAATCTAGGAAAGATTGAATGGTGGTTTTTGTTAACGCGTTTTGAAGTGTTTCCCCACTTCTTCATCAGGAAATCAACAGATATATGTATTAATACCAGCTTTGTTTTACCAGCTGGTATTAAGCCCGAGATTCTTAATATCAGGCCAAGTTTGACCCGGCCATTAAGGATTTCCAATAAAGGGTTAAAAAAAAGACACCACACAGACAAAAAATACTTTCTTAGAAATAAATACACAGACACATTTAGGGACGCGATCTTTATTACTCCCTCTTCTGTCTGTCTTCTGTCTTCATTAACCCGTGCAGCTCTGCTATATCACAATGCACAGAGGGAGGAAGAACGCTGCAAGGGGAGCAGACACTGCGGGTTGGTAAGCGGTGACGTCACTGTTGCTACCGTTGCTATAGTAACCTAACGAGCAGGTTACTGTAGCAACGGTGATCTCTGATCACCTGATTCCCAGCACCGCTATTCACCAGTGAATACTGGTGCCGGTAAACAGGAAGTTAACTCCTGCGGCTCTTGTTGGAGCCGGTGAATAGCGGCGCCGGTAATCATGTGATCGGAGATCATCGTTGCTATAGTAACCCTCTCGTTAGGTTAAAATTGCAACGGTGGTAACAGTGACGTCATGTCACCTAGTACCTACACTGCCTAAGACACACAGTATATCTGTCCCTAGCTCAGCAGCACCTCCCCCTACACTAGCTGACTGTGGATCAGAGTGGAGCACAGCGCCATCAGGTGTCATATAGAACTGATGTTGCTGTGTGGCCAGTCAATCATTGTAATGCCACAACCAACATGGAAGTGGCATTACAGTGTGTGGCAGCCGATCCCTGCATGTGATCTGACTCTGTAAAGAGTGCCAACCTGCAGGGAGGGGGAGCCGAGCATGTGCCCGAGCATCTCGCCGGTACTCGGCGCTCGCCGAGTATACCAAATACTGAGATGCTCGGGCGAGCACCGAGTAGCGGCGAGCATGCTCGCCCATCCCTACTCTGTAGCAGCTGATTACATTCTTCAATCTGGTTGTGTTACACACAACCCAATAAGGCAAGCACATTCCCTTATTACTGTTATATGTAAGATCGGTAAGACTATATTGCACTTTTTCCCTTCAACTTTTGTTCAAAATTAATTCAGGCACATTTTTCCCAGTGCAAGTAAAATTGTTCCTAATTAGAGATGAGCGAACCAGTGAAAGTTTGGTTCGGTGGATGCAGCTGAACAGAAACACAATGGGTTTAGACTTGACCCGAACCCCAATGGAAGTCACTGATTGGCAGTTCAGGTCTTTAGCCACATACAGCCAGCCCTAAGCAGAACACTTATGGGGCAGATGGGCAGTTTTTTCCCATTTTTGGGGGGACCAAAAGTTTGGACACACCTTCTCATCTCTAGCATAACTATTAAGAGGAGACTTGGTGCAGCAGGCTATCATGGTAAAATAGCTTCAAGAAAACCACTGCTAAGGACAGGCAACAAGCAGAAGAGACTTGTTTGGGCTAAAGAACACAAGGAATAGACATTAGACCAGTGGAAATCTGTGCTTTGGTCTGATGAGTCCAAATTTGAGATCTTTGGATCCAACCACCATGTCTTTGTAGAAAATGTGAACGGATGGACTCTACATGCCTGGTTCCCACCGTGAAGCATGGAGGAGGAGGTGTGATGGTGTGGGGGTGCTTTGCTGGTGACACTGTTGGAGATTTATTAAAAATTGAAGGCATACAGAACCAGCATGGCTACCCCAGCATCTTACAGCGGCATGCTATTCCATCCGGTTTGCGTTTAGTTGGACCATCATTTATTTTCCAACAGGACAATGACCCCAAACACACCTCCAGGCTGTGTAAGGGCTATTTGACTAAGAAGGAGAGTGATGGGGTGCTATGCCAGATGAACTGGCCTCCACAGTCACCAGACCTGAACCCAATCGAGATGATTTGGGGTGACCTGGACCGCAGAGTGTAGGCAAAATGGCCAACAAGTGCCAAGCATCTCTGGGGACTCCTTCAAGACTGTTGGAAGACCATTTCTGGTGACTACTTCTTGAAGTTCATCAAGAGAATGTCAAGATTGTGCAAAGCAGTAATCAAAGCAAAAGGTGGCTACTTTGAAGAACCTAGAATATAAGACATATTTTCAGTTGTTTCACACTTTTTGAAGTATTTCACTCCACATGTTTTAATTCATAGTTTTTATTACCTCAATGTGAATCTACAATTTTTAGAGTCATGAAAATAAAGAAAACTCTTTGAATGAGAAGGTGTGTTCAAACGTTTGGTCTGTACTGTATATTGTTAAGAACTTAATTTGTATATATATATATATATATATATATATATATATATGTATTTATTTCAGGTGTCTTCAGACCCCAAAATAGAATGAAATAGAGGTAGGGGGATAAGGAAGAAAAAAAATACATTTTACTTACCACTTTTAGGTTGTTATCTGTTTTTACATCACTTTAGCCACTGCAGGAGCTCCTCATTCTTTGACTATGGTCTTTGTTTTTTAAAGGGGCTGAGGTCAGTGTCATGTATTACCTTCTATGAGACTGAAGTCACAGTGGGTGGGCAAAGTTCATGTCCTTCAGGCAGAGAAGACCGAGCCACAGCGATGAGTGGGGATATCACTCAATTTATTTGTGGTAACAGCTGAAGGTACCCAAGGTACCCCACCTAGGACCGCAGCTTAGCTGACCTCAGTTGACCTCATTGAACTTAGTAACTTCACCTCAAGTGAGGTCACTAAGTTAACAGACCTGCATCTCCTGGCAGAAAAACTCTTTTTTTGCCAAGAGATGCAGATTTGGTGCAGAAATTTATAAACAATATTTCTGCATCCAAACTGCATCTCCTGGCAAAAAAAATTGCAACAAAACCACATTATAATGCATGCACTTTTGATACAATTTTTGCCAGGAGATGCAGATTTGGTGCAGGAATTTGGGGTATAAATTTCAGCACCAAATCTTCATCTCTTGATAAATAAATGCACAAAAACAGTTTTGACAACGTTTTGGGGCTGTTTCCTTCCAGGAGATGCATATTTGGTGTTGAAATGTCTGCACCAAATTTTGGCACCAAATTTGCATCTTCTGGCAGAAAACCACACCGTACCAGCGTCAAAACAGTTTTTTGTGCATTTTTTGACAAGAGATGCAGATTTGGTGTTGAAATTTTTACACCAAATTCCTTCACCAAATCTGCTTCTCCTGGCAAAAAAATGCATCAAAACTGCATGCATTAGGATGTTGTTCTGATGTGATTTTTTTGCAAAGAGATGCAGAAATATGGTGTATAAATTTCAGGATGAAATCTGCATCTCTTGTTAAAAAACACAGTTTTCTGCCAGGAGATGCAGGTCTGAGGTAAGGTCACTGAGTTTAATGAGGTCACCTGAGGTCAGTTTACCAGCAGTGACAGGTAGGGTACAGTGCAAACCTTTAACTATGACCACAAATAAGCTGAGTAACGTCACCCCTCACAGCTGCAGCACAGTCAGTCTCTGCCTGAACCCCACAACATGTTTTGTGCCCGTGCGCTGTGACTTTGGAATATAGCAAAGCCAAAATTGTTGTGGACCACGTGTGGATTATGTCAGAACTGGGTATTTGGGGTTAATAAAGTGGTGAATGAGGGTGAATTTGTATTTTACTTAAAATAAAGTATTTTTTCGGTATTTGTGCTTATTTCTTTTCACTTACAGATTAGTACTGGGGTGTTTCATAGATGCCTCCCATTACTAATCTTGGGCTTAGTGGCAGCTGTGAGCTGTTATTAACTCCTTATATTACCCCGATTGCCACTGCACCAGGGCAATCAATATGAGCTGTCTAAAGTACCGGAATTGTCAAATCTAATGGATTTGACAATTCTGCCAGCTGCAAGTTGCTATTTTTAGGCTGCGAGAGCAATAACCATTTGATTGCCCAGCCTAATAATACCAGCCCCCAGCTGTCCATTTTTATCATGGCTGGTTAACAAAATTGGAGAGGACAGCATGCCATTTTTAAAAATTATTTATTTAAATAAAAATGCTACATGGTGTACCTCTTATTTTAATGCACAGCCAAGATAAGCACATGGCTGGGGGCTGTAACCTGTAGCCGTATGCTTTATCTGTGCTGGGTATCAAATTATATTTATTTATTTTTACACCATGATAAAGATGCACAGAGTGTGCAATTTCAAGCAGTCAGACACTGTCACACAGGGTGGGGGTGAAGTCTGACTACAACCAATCACAGATGCTTGGGCTGCCGGTGGGCAGGGAAAGCCGTACATATGAATAAGGGTAATGTGCAGCCATAGAAGTAGTGTTACATCCACGTGGGAGATTGGTAAGTATAATGCACCTGCTTTCTTCATATTTTCTTTCTTTTTGTTTATTTTTTTTTTAAATTATCTGGATGGCTGGATCCAGATAGTTACGCAGAGGTCCCTCAGAACTCCATGTGCGGGGTCAGTGCACAAATACTTGGTATCCCATGCAGATCTGGACTTTTACAGTCCGTGTTTGCCCATCACTACCAGGCACTGCATGATATATAAGTACGTCTTGGACAAACACACCTAAAAGGGATGAGCTTAAGATTTACTGATAGGACAAGTAAACTGTTTTGAAAGAGGCATTAACGCAAAGCGAATATCATAAGTTTTGAAGGGTACAAAATGATAGGTCTGTCATGACTCCACTTCGGAGTTTGAACCGGTGATCTTTGGTTGTAGCTCAGTTTCCCTCTTGGTTGGAACATAGCCTGTTTTGTGTTGGTCTAACTTTTGAAGGCTCTCTTTTTTCTGCTTTGCCTTCCTGTTTCACTTTTATTCAGATGTGAACACTTTCTCATTGTGTTTGACCAATGACATTTTGGGAGGGGATATTTATACTTACCAATCACATGCCTCAGTGCTGGCTAGGCTTTGGAAAGGATGGTTATCTGGAATCCCAGTTCCTCGGTTGAGGTTTTCTTACTCTGACCTTCCTATTGCTATTCTCTGTCATTTGTTTTGTGTGAATCCCTTCCCAGATATCTCCTTTTTTTCTTATTTAAGTTTGGGAGGGTTTCCACAAATTCTGTTATTCTTTTTGGATTTTTTTGTATTGCAGCATTCCGACTGTATTTGCATGTTCTTAGCCCTGTGTCTCACCCTCTGCCTGTGTGCACTTCATTTATGTTTATTGTTGTTTTTGTGTTACACTTTGCTTATAGCTTAGGGTGCAGTTAATAACACTCAGGGTTAGCCTTCGATGAGTGGGAGCGTCATTACGTCATCTTAGGGTGCTATCCTCCGCTGTAAGGCAGGGATAAATCAGGGTCAGGTCCAGGCCAAGTATTAGCCTGTTTTGGGACCTGGATTTCTGGTTTTGCAATTCCCCTGGTTTGTCCAGAATCTTAAGGGTGCTTTACACGCTGCAACATCGCTACTAATATATCGTCGGGGTCACGTCATTAGTGATGCACATCCGGCGCCAGTAACAACATTGCAGCGTGTAACATTAATGAGCGACGATCAACAATCGCAAAATCATTCCAAAACAGTGATCGTTGACACGTCGCTCATTTCCTTAATATCGCTGCTGCCACCGGTACGATGTTGTTCATTGTTCCTGCGGCAGCACACATCACTATGTGTGACAATGCCGGAGCAACGAACATCTCCTTACCTGCGTCCACCGGCAATGTGGAAGGAAGCAGTTGGGCGGGATGTTACGTCCCGCTCATCTCCGCCCCTCAGCTTATATTGGCCGGCCGCTTAGTGACGCCGAACGCACCTCCTCATTGAAGGAGGGATTGTTCGGCCGTCACAGCGATGTCGCTGACCAGGTATGTGCGTGTGATGCCGCCGTAGCAATAATTTTCGCTACAGCAGCGATCACCAAATGTCGCACGAGCGATGGGGCGGGTGCCATCACGCTCGACATCGCTAGCAATCGCTGGCGATGTCGCAGCATATAAAGTACCCTTTAGTGTTCAGTTGTAACAAGTCTACTCTTCTGTTTATCTGGGTCTAGTCAGGGAGGGGCTCTCCCAGATGTGGGGGCTGAGTATAATACAAATTTATTGTTATTGTTTTGCTTCATGTTCTCTTGCATGTATTATTGTTTATCCCTTCAGGAAATGGCATTATTTCATCTTGCCATTGCTTCTGTATATATTTTGTATTTTCAAACGAATATAAAAAGGAATTGAATACCAAAGCTTTAGGATGCCCCAGATTGCAAAATGTGAGGAAAATTTATAATAGCTTTAACTTGTTACAGCTCATTTTACTTATCTTTATTCTTATAATAGGCAAAACTGTTTTTGCTTCTGTATTTTCTTTTCAGAAACTGAAGCATTTTAAGACATTTAAATGCAAGAACAATTATATACAATGATTTATCGTATATGCATTAATACTGTGATTGCTCTCATATTGCATTACATCCTTTAAACATATAGCATAACAACATAACAGATTATTCTAATTTGTTAGCATTTTTTGCTCTGATACCATTGACAATATGAAAGCACATAGCCTGATTGCATTCATCAATATGTTTGAATCTAATTTCTTATTCTTTTAATTAGCTCTTAAGGCTTCATTTTATTCAATCAACCTACAGTAATAGGTCAGTGTTTGTTAAAGACATAAATAAAGTAAGATACGTATTTCATGATTTTTTAATGAACACAAAAACATTGAAGGTTATCTGAGGTGAGTTATACAGAGAAAGTCTACAAGAATTTGCTTACTTCTGCGGGGAAAAATTACTATACACTAGTTTATTTCATAATAAAGTTAGACTTAGACACAAATCTCACTTCTGATACCTACTAAGTGGTACCTCTAAACTGAGAACAACCCACTTCTACCCCCTATGTCTAAGAATCTCCTCATCAGGATCATTTGCTTTTCTATAATTCTCAGCCTTTAGTGAATGTAACATATACTTAAAATAATGTGGCCTGGAGTCATGGGGGCTCAGCCTCCAGCACAGGGTTGTTGTGAGGCACCAGGTTACCTGCCTTGCTGGTGCACTGTCACTGCGGCAGTGGGTGGCACATGGTGCCGCACCTTTAAGGCTTCAAATAAGTTAGGGACCCACTCAGAGATTCGCCGTGACATGGCAGTGGGATTCATACAGTCTGATCAGAATGTTAAACCAAGAAACTCATGTTCAGGTATATAAATTCTTGCCTAGCAGCATTAGATCAAAGTATGATTTTTGGATGTGTGGTTAATATTTTTTCCTACAGCTATGGGATATACTTAAAATATGCAGAGAACACAACTGTTTAAGCATTTATGGATTGTATGATAGGTAATAAAAATTGTTAATTAGATTGTTTTTTCCTTGTAAAGTGATACAAAATAACCACATAGCTTTCTCATGAGCCAGATCAGACACCCCCATACTTTGCACTGACGAGGGGCAAGCACCCCGAAACACCGTGTCTGCAAATTGGGATTCTGATCTGGCTTATATATCCTGAGTCATATTGCAAAGGATTGTTAAAACTCCACTTGTGACTTTTAGGATCGCTACTTCCAATAGGAGAGACAATTTACAAATAACACTGTAACATTTGTTTTGTGGCTATCTTTCATATTCTTATTTGGATTTCTTTATTAATGTTAGTCGTGTACAGTATAACATCTTACAAGGGATGAAGGTAGCACACTAAAAAGCTGCAACTGATCCCAACCCTGCATTTTCTAGTGGTTCCTGCAGGAGTTGGTATAGCCTTGACCATGGACTAAACAATGGCAACTCTGACCTACTCTAATCAGCCATCAAGCACTTCAAGATTCTCATAAGGAACCAGAAGGCACAGCAGAGTACACATTACCTATAAAAGTGAAGGTGTGGTGAACTAGAAAGTGATCCCAAAGTGAGTACCGTATATACTTGAGTATAAGCCGACCCAAGTATAAGCCGAGGCCCCTAATTTTACCACAAAAAACTGGGAAAACGTATTAACGCGAGTATAAGCCTAGGGTGAGAAATGCAGCAGCTACTGGTAAATTTAAAAAATAAAAATAGATTCTAATAAAATGTAATGTCCCCATCCTTGCTTGCCCCCTTGTAGCAATGTGCCCTATCCTTCCTTGCCCCTTGTAGCAATGTGCCCCATCCTTGCTTGCCCCTTGTAGCAATGTGTCTCATCCTTGCTTTCCCCTTGTAGCCATGTACACCATCCTTCCTTGGCCCCTTGAGCAATGTGCCCTGTAGCAATGTACCCCATCCTTGCCCCTTGTAGCAATGTGCCCCATCCTTGCTTGGCCTTTTGTAGCAATGTGCCCTGTAGTATTGTGCCACATCCTTGCTTGCCCCTTGTAGTAATATGCCCCATCCTTTAGTAATGTCTTCATTCAGGTCCCCTTCTTATCCCCTACGCGTATTATGCCGTTCACATACACAAAAAAAAAAATCTCACCTGTCCTCCATTCCTGCAGTTTCTCTTAAGCTGATGTCACATTTGCGGGTGACTCTAACATAACCCGACACGGACGCACACTCTCCTGACAGGAGCAGGTCGGCTTAATGTATTTCAATGAAGTTAAGACACTTGTGTCTGGAGAGTGTGCGCCATGTGGGGTGATGTGATGCGACTCTCCGGCCTTACCTGTTCTGACCGTTGGCACAAAGACCCCCTCTGACATCATTGCTTTGCTGCAGTTGACTGCTTTGTGGCTGCAAAGCAGTCAACTGCAGTAAAGTGATGACGGCAGATGGCAGGGTAGATAATAGAATGTATGGGCACATTCCTGGTATGATGCTGCGGCCGTGTGCAGCGATCACAGAGTGGGTCTGTGTGCCTGTGGTCAGGAAGAAGCCAGTAAGGGACAGTGCAGTACCGGAGAACAGGTGAGAATTTTTTGTTTTTTTTTTACCTCACTCGAGTATAAGCTGAGGGGGGGGGGCATTTTCAGTACAAGAAAATAAAAACTCGGCTTATACTCGAGTATATACGGTAATTAAAAAAACAGAATACAATATACCAGAAAGGGTGGATATTGTTAAAGACTATGCCACCTATTTACTGACAGCAAACATAAGAATGGTGCAGAGTGGAGAACATAAACAGCAGAGAGAGGCATTGTACCTGTTATTTCACTGACTGGCAGAATTTAACAGCAATATGGCTGGACTTCAAAATGAGAATATTACCAGCAGGAAATACTAACAGGAGGAGATTCTTTAAAACGCTACCTGAAAGGTGATTGGGCAGGCAATCGAGTAAATTAATATACATTTTGCCTTAATTGAACTAAATCAAGGATAACAGAAGCTAAACATCCAATGAAAAGATGTATCTGCTGAGGTCCAGTTGCCAGTGAAGCCAACCACAGAGCACAGACTCAAGGGTTCGAATCCAGATGCACGACAATTAATTTCTGTTCTGATAACACCAGCCAAATACCTTGTGTTTCTTTTCTTTAAAATCTCATCCACTTTTCAGAACATGTGCCAGATGCTGCAGATAAATAGCTGTGTTGACATACATTATGTTGATTCTTATTAAAAAGACCTTTCTTAGTACTAGTCCAGATGGACACCTTCAAGACATTTTCTCTGAAATTCATTGCGTTCAAAGAATGTTGTTCTACAAAGACTACCCTAACCACAAAGGGGTCATGTTCATTAAGGAAAGTGATTTTGTGTCTGCTACTTGTTTTTGAACAATCTTTTGTTTTATTCTTGAAATTTTCAGCTAGTGTTTATTTTCCTTGAATGTAAACATTTGAAATGTTATAAAAAAAAACCCCACTAAAGTAGATGAAAAAAATAAAAATAATAAGACAGGAAGCTGAAAGTTTCATGGCTCAATTGGGCAGACTTACTAAAACTCTCTAACTTAAGACATTTTTTGACATGCACTAAATTTATCTTTGAAGGGCATGATTTTTGATAATTTTGGTACATCTTTAGACTGATTATTATACTATGATTACATATATTAATTTGTTAACTATGGGCCAGAAATTTATGCCAAAATTTTGGAGTATTTTTTTGCACATGACAATGCATAAGAAGTCAAATCCTTTTCTAGGGAAACAATGCACGTTTCCATCAGCCAAACCCCTTTACCAGTACAGCAGAAAAAGTGTTTTATTCTCTTACTACAATACGCAATTGGGGCAAATTTACAATAAGTTTTGTTAGAGATAGGAGAATCAATATGTAGGATTTTGGTCCATCAGTCAGGTCATTAGTTTGTGACCGATGGATGGAAGTCTGCAAATCTCCTTATATCCCTACATTCCTGGCTCTTTCTTTGATTAGCTGGGCTGGCACAACGTTATCATTGAATCATGATGCACACACTGACTAATTAAAAGAAGAGCCAGGAATGTTGGGAGATAAGGAGATTTGCAGACTTCCCGTCTATTGGTCACAAATTACTGACATGGTCGATGCACCTGAGTCATATGAATCAATATTCTTATCTCTAATCGGCACCATTGAATTAATGAACATAACATACCAAATATTGCTAACAGAATAGTAACCCATACTTATGATATATTGTGTAACAATCTTTTTCGTGTAGTAGCAGTGGATAGACTATTCACAACAGTCAATTTAGGCCAGATTCTTGAATGACATTATTAAGCTTACGGTTATTACTACCTACCTGATATTCACCAATGAGGAGTGTAAATTTACTGTGAAAATTCTCAAAAATGCTACAATGCAAAAATGCCAGGAATTTTCTGTAAAAGTGGCAAAGTGTGTTGTGCTGCTTGTATCAATGGTCAGTGAGTCAGTCATACAACTTTATCCCTGAGATATAGTTCCAAAAAAAATGAAGAATATAAAAAAACTCCACAAAGCATTCAAATTTAAACAAGTTAACAATCCTCAGTATAACCCTTTTATATTAGACTACCTTTGACATTTCAACTATTGTGAAACCACAACTCTCAGCAAGCCACTATCAGAGCATGCTGGGAGTTTTGACTTCAAAATCGTGTCACAAGTTGTCTATCTCTGCAAAGTTTTCATCAGGAATTGCCATAATGCTGCTGTATGATGGCACATGGCTCTGTATTTATGCTGTAATTCATACAATATGTAACAATTGGAGAAATGATCATTTGGGGCAAATTTTGTATATTCTAAAACTGGTAAATGTCTTAATTTGTTGCTTAAGATTTTATACACCAAAAACTATTAGTCAACATCCAGTTCCTACAGCTTCACACTAAAGAGTGTTAGGCACTCTTTTGCTGCTATACTGTGCAGTGAAATACCTACAGTGCCTACAAGTAGTCTTCAACCCCCTGCAGATTTAGCAGGTTTGATAAGATGCAAATAAGGGTACCTTCACACTTTAGCGATGCAGCAGCGATCCGACCAGCGATCTGACCTGGTCAGGATCGCTGCGGCATCGCTACATGGTCGCTGGTGAGCTGTCAAACAGGCAGATCTCACCAGCGACCAGTGACCAGCCCCCAGCCAGCAGCGATGTGCAAGTGACGCTGCGCTTGCACGGAGCTGGCGTCTGGAAGCTGCGGACACTGGTAACTAAGGTAAACATCAGGTATGGTTACCCGATGTTTACCTTAGTTACCAGCGCATACCGCTTAACTTAGCGTGTGCAGGGAGCAGGAGCCGGCACTGGCAGCGTGAGAGCTGCGGAGGCTGGTAACGAAGGTAAATATCGGGTAACCACCTTGGTTACCCGATGTTTACCTTGGTTACAGCTTACCGCAGGCTGTCAGACGCCGGCTCCTGCTCCCTTCACATTCAGGATTGTTGCTCTCTCGCTGTCACACACAGCGATGTGTGCTTATCAGCGGGAGAGAAACAATAAAAAAACGAATCAGCACTGTGTGTAACGAGCAGCGATCTCACAGCAGGGGCCAGATCGCTGCTCAGTGTCACACACAGTGAGATCGCTAATGAGGTCACAAAAAACGTGACTCAGTAGCGATCTCAGTAGCGATCTTGCTGTGTGTGAAGTACCCCTAAGTTAGAGCCTGCAAACTTCAAACAAGAGCAGGATTTATTAACAGATGCATAAATCTTACAAACCAACAAGTTTTGTTGCTCAGTTAAACTTTAATAAACTTTCAACATAAAAGTGTGGGTCAATTATTATTCAACCCCTAGGTTTAATATTTTGTGGAATAACCCTTGTTTGCAATTACAGCTAATAATCGTCTTTTATAAGACCTGATCAGGCCGGCACAGGTCTCTGGAGTTATCTTGGCCCACTCCTCCATGCAGATCTTCTCCAAGTTATCTAGGTTCTTTGGGTGTCTCATGTGGACTTTAATCTTGAGCTCCTTCCACAAGTTTTCAATTGGGTTAAGGTCAGGAGACTGACTAGGACACTGCAACACCTTGATTTTTTCCCTCTTGAACCAGGCCTTGGTTTTCTTGGCTGTGTGCTTTGGGTCGTTGTCTTTTTGGAAGATGAAATGACGACCCATCTTAAGATCCTTGATGGAGGAGCGGAGGTTCTTGGCCAAAATCTCCAGGTAGGCCGTGCTATCCATCTTCCCATGGATGCGGACCAGATGGCCAGGCCCCATGGCTGAGAAACAGCCCCACAGCATGATGCTGCCACCACCATGCTTGACTGTAGGGATGGTATTCTTGGGGTCGTATGCAGTGCCATCCAGTCTCCAAACGTCACGTGTGTGGTTGGCACCAAAGATCTCGATCTTGGTCTCATCAGACCAGAGAACCTTAAACCAGTCTGTCTCAGAGTCCTCCAAGTGATCATGAGCAAACTTTAGACAAGCCTTGACATGACGCTTTGAAAGTAAAGGTACCTTACGGGCTCGTCTGGAACGGAGACCATTGCGGTGGAGTACGTTACTTATGGTATTGACTGAAACCAATGTCCCCACTGCCATGAGATCTTCCCGGAGCTCCTTCCTTGTTGTCCTTGGGTTAGCCTTGACTCTTCGGACAAGCCTGGCCTCGGCACGGGTGGAAACTTTCAAAGGCTGTCCAGGCCGTGGAAGGCTAACAGTAGTTCCATAAGCCTTCCACTTCCGGATGATGCTCCCAACAGTGGAGACAGGTAGGCCCAACTCCTTGGAAAGGGTTTTGTACCCCTTGCCAGCCTTGTGACCCTCCACGATCTTGTCTCTGATGGCCTTGGAATGCTCCTTTGTCTTTCCCATGTTGACCAAGTATGAGTGCTGTTCACAAGTTTGGGGAGGGTCTTAATTAGTCAGAAAAGGCTGGAAAAAGAGATAATTAATCCAAACATGTGAAGCTCATTGTTCTTTGTGCCTGAAATACTTCTTAATACTTTAGGGGAACCAAACAGAATTCTTGTGGTTTGAGGGGTTGAATAATAAATGACCCTCTGAATAAACTTTTCACAATTTAAAAAAAAAATAAAAAAAGAAATAACATTCTTTTTTTGCTGCAGTGCATTTCACACTTCCAGGCTGATCTACAGTCCAAATGTCACAATGCCAAGTTAATTCCGAATGTGTAAACCTGCTAAATCTGCAGGGGGTTGAATACTACTTGTAAGCAGTGTATATAATATGACTTCCACCATCGCACATTTGCAGGAATATAAGACTTTGTGTGAATCAGGATATAAAAAAACCTTTAACCCCTTCCTAGCATGTGATGTACAGTTTTGCTGAGCCCGTTCGGTACCTAACAGATACCATACTATACAAGTGGTATCTGAATGTATCAGCTATCCCTCCCAACTTTGGAAGAACAGAAAGAGAGATAAATTATGCAGTCATACTGCCATAGCAAATTTTGACCATGCCTCTAGCCACACGACAAGGCACAACCATTTACCATTTCTTTCTAACCTGGCAGAAGGAGATATCAGAGGCGTGGTGAGAGTGAGGGACATTCAGCAGACGCTCATGACTACATAGTATAGCCCCATATCTGGGACAGTCCACTGTATCTGGGACAGTTGGGCTACAGATGAGTAAACCATTTCTTGGGAATATAATTCAGCATCCAGTACAATGGTACTCAGCGGCTCTTACCTTCTGGCATCTCCAGAATGGCTTTTGATTTGCCAGGGCTGCAGTGACATCATCTGTGTCTGCTGTGCACTTCTAGTTGGGACATATAGATTTACTTTTTTGTTCATTCATTCATTCATTCATAGTTGTAGCAGCCAAAATTTTTTCATCTTGATGTAAGCTTCACTATATGATATCTGGCTATTTTGTATCTGTAAGGCCTTCCTTCACATGTTGTACAAATACCGAGTTTTTTTGTATTTTGAAGGTGTCTGCACAAAACTACACAATAACAATTTCTGCTGGTTATTGCATATTTACTGTATTTTTTTACTTTACCCCTTTTTTGATGAGATTTTTTGTGCAAATTTGAAGCCATATTTCAAGTGTTTTTTATACTATACACTGAAGTGGGGCAGCTTCAAAATGTGTTAAAATAAACCACATTTTTTTGAAATAGTGCTCATTATCTTTGACCAGAACAACCACTTCTTTCCTATCTGATTCGCTTGGACAGTTAGAAGCAGCAGAATTTCCATAAAAAAGCAGCAGAAAAAAAATGCAGCTAGATGTAAACATGTAAACAAAGATATCATTTTTATAATTGTTTCTCATTATTTTTTAGTAGTTTTATAGGGACAAGACAAAAAAAAAAAAAGTTTCACCTCTAGAATACAGGGACATAGAAGCACAATGTTATATACTGATGTATCTCTATGTACATGCATTATGTACTTCTGGGTACCTTATCTGCAATACAGCTCAAGCCCTCCTCCTTCCAAGTGGGCTGTGCCTCATTGCTAGAGCTGCTCCTTGAAAATATGGAGTTCATGAGTTTAGGCCTCAGCTGAGAGCCCAGGAGAAAATTGTTTATTTGAATTGTGTCTGTGTGCTGAGAGATGTCAGCCTGCCACTAAGGAGGAGGAGCTGTGGAGTTGACAAGGAGAATTAAGAGGAATTTGGAAGAAAGCATGGATGTTCAGAGACAGTCCAAGGGAGCTAAGTATCATCAGCTTTTGGAGCTAAGCTCTGATAGTGGCTCTTAAGTCCTTAAGTACTGCTGTCAATCTCTAACAGCAACATATTGAAGGTACACAGTCTCAGGGTTGCATATTGCACCCATGACACGATCGCGGGATACTAGTGGTTTGCAATAGTAGCTAGGGCCTGCTGAAGGCCCTTGATGGCTGCCATGCCTGTTCTCCTGCTAGACTTTTTAAGAGAAATTCACAGCAACAAAAGGCACCAGTGTTTACCTACCCAGGCCACAGAATCAAATGCACTAACAGAATGCAGCAAAACCCCTTACTAAAGATGGAGGCAACAGGTGCAAAACACTGATGGAGCAACCACTCACACTCCCACTCCATGGAGGAGGTGGTTGCTTAGTATTAAAATTGCACACAAATGGTTCAAAAAGGGCGCAGTTCACACTTTGTTTCGGTGAATTTTTCTGATTTTTTTTTGGGGAAATGTAATTCCTCTTTTTGTGGTTTAGCTTTTTAAGAGACTGCACTTTTGTAAAAGTCTGATCTATCAAAAGATGAAGCTATTTAACCTTTATGGTAAACCTCATTTAGAATCTGCCTCCAAAATTCCTTCTTGATAATAAAAACATCGTATGTGCTTCAAATTATTATCTATAGAAATTTCAGCTGACTGTGCCAAAAAACAAGCCTTAATACAGCTACAACGAGGGGAAAAAATTGCACGTCTCAGAATATAGTTATGCAAGCAATTTTTCTTTTTTTACAAATTTCTTAATTAAAAAAAAACTATACAAGTTTTGTATCACTGTAAACATACTGATCCTTTACTGCACAATGAAAACCATACAAACAAAATGGTGGAATTATTTTTTTTGCCATTTGACTGCACTTGGAATTTTTCCCCACATTTTTCAATACATTATATGGTAAAAATCTCTTTTTATATTAAAATGAATATAATTACACAAAACTACAAATTCATCCTGCAAAAAAAGTCAACGAAATAAAATAAAAGTTATGGTTCTTTTAATAGGGGGATATAAAAAAAGACAAAACCGCTCACCACTGCAGAGACAAGCCTGAATATATCCTCCTGTTAATCACCTTTGGTCCGGCATGGATTACGGCAGCAAGGTATACAGTCAGGGCCAGAAATATTTGGACAGTGACACAAGTTTTGTTATTTTAGCTGTTTACAAAAATATGTTCAGAAATACAATTATATATATAATATGGACTGAAAGTGCACACTCCCAGCTGCAATATGAGAGTTTTCACATCCAAATCGGAGAAAGGGTTTAGGAATCATAGCTCTGTAATGCATAGCCTCCTCTTTTTCAAGGGACCAAAAGTAATTGGACAAGAGACTCTAAGGGCTGCAATTAACTCTGAAGGTGTCTCCCTCGTTAACCTGTAATCAATGAAGCAGTTAAAAGGTCTGGGGTTGATTACAGGTGTGTGGTTTTGCATTTGGAAGCTGTTGCTGTGACCAGACAACATGCGGTCTAAGGAACTCTCAATTGAGGTGAAGCAGAACATCCTGAGGCTGAAAAATAAGAAAAAATCCATCAGAGAGATAGCAGACATGCTTGGAGTAGCAAAATCAACAGTCGGGTACATTCTGAGAAAAAAGGAATTGACTGGTGAGCTTGGAACTCAAAAAGGCCTGGGCGTCCACAGATGACAACAGTGGTGGATGATCGCCGCATAATTTCTTTGGTGAAGAAGAACCCGTTCACAACATCAACTGAAGTCCAGAACACTCTCAGTGAAGTAGGTGTATCTGTCTCTAAGTCAACAATAAAGAGAAGACTCCATGAAAGTAAATACAAAGGGTTCACATCTAGATGCAAACCATTCATCAATTCCAAAAATAGATAGGCCAGAGTTAAATTTGCTGAAAAACACCTCATGAAGCCAGCTCAGTTCTGGAAAAGTATTCTATGGACAGATGAGACAAAGATCAACCTGTACCAGAATGATGGGAAGAAAAAAGTTTGGAGAAGAAAGGGAACGGCACATGATCCAAGGCACACCACATCCTCTGTAAAACATGAAGGAGGCAACGTGATGGCATGGGCATGCATGGCTTTCAATGGCACTGGGTCACTTGTGTTTATTGATGACATAACAGCAGACAAGAGTAGCCGGATGAATTCTGAAGTGTACAGGGATATACTTTCAGCCCAGATTCAGCCAAATGCCGCAAAGTTGATCGGACGGCGCTTCATAGTACAGATGGACAATGACCCCAAGCATACAGCCAAAGCTACCCAGGAGTTCATGAGTGCAAAAAAGTGGAACATTCTGCAATGGCCAAGTCAATCACCAGATCTTAACCCAATTGAGCATGCATTTCACTTGCTCAAATCCAGACTTAAGACGGAAAGACCCACAAACAAGCAAGACCTGAAGGCTGCGGCTGTAAAGGCCTGGCAAAGCATTAAGATGGAGGAAACCCAGCGTTTGGTGATGTACATGGGTTCCAGACTTAAGGCAGTGATTGCCTCCAAAGGATTCGCAACAAAATATTGAAAATAAAAATATTTTGTTTGGGTTTGGTTTATTTGTCCAATTACTTTTGACCTCCTAAAATGTGGAGTGTTTGTAAAGAAATGTGTACAATTCCTACAATTTCTATTAGATATTTTTGTTCAAACCTTCAAATTAAACGTTACAATCTGCACTTGAATTCTGTTGTAGAGGTTTCATTTCAAATCCAATGTGGTGGCATGCAGAGCCCAACTCGCGAAAACTGTGTCACTGTCCAAATATTTCTGGACCTAACTGTACATCTGCCATTCATCAGTGTGAACAAGCCGGTGTCTTTACTTGAGAAATGGATATATATTTTTAATCGAATTGATACAAATAAAGAAGCATTTTTATGTATCCCTTTGGAGTTCAGCTGGATCCTGTCCACTGTTTTGTTTTAATAGGGGGAGCTCAGCGGCTCTGTAGGGTATGTTATAACTTTAATGACAGAGCTGCTGAGCCACAACCAATGCCAGACACCAGGCGCAGAGTCATATACTCCCTGATGGACCCGAGAAGGTGAGTACATTGTTGTTTGTTGCTTTTTAATGAACTCATGCTGCTGAAAAGGGACAACCTTTTCAATGCTTGTCAATAGGTCGAATCCAATTCTAAGAAGCTATGTAAGGACTCATTCATACTTACATGTTGCACATATGTGTTGTATCCATTTTATTCATGGATACAACATGTATCCATTATAGTCTAAGGTGCTATTCACATGTCCGTGTGACAGTGCAAAACTCATATAGACATGCTCATTTTTTGCGGCAGCATGGATCAAAATGGCCAGTACAAGTCTATTGAACTGTGAAAAACACACACAGCTCATGGATGACATTTACTGATAGACTGCAGAAGAGAAAACACAATAGGGTCTTAACTGATAACAACCTTTAGGAGAAAAAGAAGTGTACTCACATATAATGGTTGTGCCAGTCACAACCACTATAATAGCCAAAATACTGGTAGTTAGCTGCAGCTCCCCAGTTTAGACGATAGCATGGGTTTCAGAAGAAAGGGATATGCGCTGCGCTGACACCACATAATTCATTCGTAGATTTATGTTTCTTTATTTTTTGTAGGTGCAGGTCAATGCGTTTCAGGATAGCAGACCAGAAAGAACATAAATATAGTCACGTTTTATAGTCAATATTTATGTTCTTTCTGGTCTGCTGTCCTGATGAAGAGGGCTGCATCCCTTGAAACGTGTTGACCTGTGCCTACAAAGAATAAAGAAACATAAATCTATGACTGAATTACGTGGTATGAGCGCGGCATAAATCCCTTTCTTCTGAAAGACATGCTATCATGGATGACATTTAACATTGCATAGTATAGGAGAAGCCTTGCAATTTATTAATTTATTTCCATCTGTGAAAAACCCTGATGACACACTAATGGTAAAATGGACACATGGAAAACACATTGATGACAAACTGATCCAAAACCCTGATAACACCCATACCATTTTTGTTTGAAAACACAGATGTCTGAATAAGACCTAAGGGCAATAACTCTGCAAGATACATTTGTTAGAATTTATCTATTTAGTGATAGCTAAGACAATTTCCTTGGTAATATTTATAGTAAATACTTTCAACAATTTTTTTTCAACTAAGATGAAAACCAGTAACAAATACAAAAAATGTGCAATATGACTGAATAAAAATGTATAAAGTTTTATTAAATAATAGCTAAACATAAATACACAATACTATTGAAAAGGTTTACTAATATTAGCCAGGTATGGGGTGGCGAAGCCACAGTGGAATTAAAGCACTGAACAAATTCAACTAGCACTCAAAAAAGATAAAAAGGATGTAAATCGTGTATTAATAAATAAATTAAAAAATACTATAACAGGCCCTGACAATAAATAGTGCCTCTGCCACATATTCACCTAGCCCTACTAAACTTCTAGGTAAGACCCCAGTAATTGATGGTATACCACACTGTATAGTAATCACAACGTTATATATCACAAGCAGTACAGTACAGCTCTATAGCATATAAGAAAAAGTATAACAGGTATGGTATAACATATAATGTCATCGGTATAACCTCTAGAAAGTAGCATAATAATAAACAGAGTAAGGATTTTCCTAGGGTGTATTTACAATACACACACTACAAATCAGTCAAAGGTAATTATCAACATGATAGCCTAACGACATTAGAGGAGCATTTAAAGTTCCAAGTGCATGAACAATACATAGTACATAATACCTGATGAAGTGTTGCAGTGCCACTGACCCTGATCGCGACGCACATTTCGGTTCTTAGACCTTCCTGGGGGATCCTGCATCAGGATTGTGTATTTATATTTTACTATTCTTGAATAATAATTTCTATATATTATTCAGTCATATTTCGCTATCTTTGTATGTGATAAGTAGTTCAGTTTTTCACTGACTTGCAGCATTTTGCTTTCTTATTTCGTTACAGTACTGTAATTTTTGTGGTAGCTATATTTTTGATTTGTAAGATGAAAACCAGAAAAATAGCTAGGTTTTAAGTTAATTTCCATCTGTTTATTATTATAGTTAAATGGGACATATCTTAAATATAACCAATTTTAGATAAAAGTATCAAATCATAATTTTATATAAAGATCTTCAAATTCTATAATTCTATAAAAAGTAAACAAAAAGCCATTATAACTACTGACTACTATATAAAATGAATATTCGATTATGATCTAAGATAATTAAATTATTTACAGTTTACTAAAAGCTTTTACACAGTCTGATAGGTTTTATGAAATCAATTGCACCTTATCTTTAATGGATTTAGTTAGCCAGGAGGATCTGCATTACAAATAAGTGAAGGCACACTGATTCAGTGATAATTATTAGTCAAAAAAGGCAAAAACTGAAAAGTGCTCAATTATTTAGCGCATATAGCCCTATGTGTCACAGTTCAAGTACTTCATAGACAAATTATTAAATGAGGTGTACTTGTTCGAAGGATGATTGTGTTTTCCTCAAAGTCGAGCATAATTAAGTTAGTCTGTCACATAAATTGATTGGGGCTTAAATATGGAACAGCTGGCTACAGCAAAGTCTGTAGATCTGCAGGGCAGCCTATAGTAAATGGAGGCTGAAAAACATAACCAAGTATTATGCTAACAACTTCAATGTAATAGGCAAAGAAAACTAATAACTATGCATCTAATCCTTAACTTACATGAAAAAGGCCAATTTAGATGTTGTTTCTGACTACATTAAACCTCAGACCTTATTGGAATACTGTACACATTTTGACCAAAAATTGTTTTCTTGATTAAGAATCCTTTTTTTTAGTACGTTAACTAATAGTCTAAAATGTAAAATGCTTAATTAGTCCATGAGGGATCTGATTTGTTATTCATCATAATTTTGAGTTTTTTAAATGAAATTATTCAGTTTGCCCCTGAGTATTTGACATTTGCTGCTGTTATATAACTTACAATTATTTATTCTAACATAAAACACTTTCTTGTCATGAGTGCTTTGTCAAATGAAAAATGAAAATGCTCAATAATACAGAAGCATAGGTATTGTAGCCATGGTAATGGACAAAATGTTTGAATAAGATACTTGACAATAAATCATTTAGCAGACTCATAAATATACAGTGAATGAGCAATTTATTATGTGCACCCTCCTCCTCAACAACATCGTTCCAGGATTTCATGCCTTTGTCCCGCAATATAATTAAGTGAGCCTGTCATTTTCAGTTTTTGGTTTATTACAATATAAAAATTGACAAAACGAATAAGCATCTTTTATTTTTACATGATTGTTGATGTTATAAGGGCTGGTCACTTTTGGGGACAATTTTATTTTTTACTTAAAGGCATGTATTGGGGGCTAAAAATCAATTTTGTAATTTTTTTTTCATTACAAATTTTGCAATGCTTTTCCTTTACAGCTCTTTGTTTTTCAGCACATTCAACTTTAAAGAAGTGTATCATCATAAATCAGCTGAGATAAGCTCAGAAAAAGATATAAGTCTAGAGTCGCACTTGCAAGAGACTTGCGCGAGTCTTCCATCGCATCACCCAGCACGGCCGCACTCTCTTCGGACAGGAGTGGGTCTGCTGCATAGAAATAGATGCAACTGACCTGATCCTATCTGCAGAGCTGTGGCCATGCCAGGTGATGCGATGCGACACTTGTACAAGTCTCTCACAATGTGACTCCGGCCAAAAAAAGAGTTACAAACTGTTTTGGGAAAACTGTCAGAACGACCTCACTGATGGATTCTCAGGAAAAGAGATTAGCCATTTTCTATTATTAGTTCAGCTTTCCTCACAAACTGATTAGCACTTCTGACCATAGAGTGCAGAGACACAGGTGACTAGATCAGTACATCAGCCTCCTCTAAGACTCACTTCACACATCTGTTTTAAAAACACATTCTGCAAAATCAGTTTTATACATCCGTATGGCCATCCTTGGAAAAAAAGAAAGGAAAAAGGATGATACAGCAGAATCCCGACCCTTGTCAACAGACATTTACCCTCAGGGTGGAGGTGATGAGAATAGACTCAGATACATGATTCACACATGTACTGTCCTGTCAGGTCAGGAAAAGGAGGAGTGGGACAACGTAGAGCCTGATGATGAAGTTGTAGATCCCACTTGGTGAGAACCCAGTGGCATGCCGCTGTGTAGCTCAGCAGTTAAGGAGGAAGAAGAACCCGGGGTGGTTACATTGGCAATTGCCAAATTGAGTTTTCATTCATATGTGTATCCAAAAGCAGCAATGCTGCCAAATTAGGGTAAAAATGAATTACTCCAACTCTGATGATGTTGTTACAGTCTACGTGAAAAAGGTACCCTTTCTCTCCACCTTACATGCAAAGAGATTTTCAACCGTGAAGTGTCACTAGGTTTTCTTCACGGAGGTCTTCCTTGCAGATACCCCTGATGCCACCCCCCCTGCTAAATGAGCATCGCTGATTCGGTATGATGCAACACGATCTGGTAGAACTTCGAGAGCAGACACCCTTTCAACTTTGAGAAGCTCAAGTCAATACACACAATCAAATCCATCATATTTTATGAGATAAAGAGAAGAGTTGATGGTACATGATCCAAATCAGTTTCTTTCCATTGAGTTATTGGACAAACTGCACTCTTTCCAGCCATGTTGTATCCTGCAACCTACAATATTTCTTCTTTGTTGAGAAATTGGTTTACTTGGTCCCATATTGCTTTGATGTTTCTTGTGAGAGGTCCTTTTCTTCATCATATTTGCAGAAATGCCTGTATGTGCTGCATCAGCTCTTAATCACTGAGCTGCAACCTTTCCATATGGAGTCTTCATTCATCTGTGTATGCAAGGGCAGCAACTATACCAAACTAGGGTGCAAATGAGTCACTCCAAGTCTGATGATGTTGTTACAATCTACATAAAAAAGATACCCTTTCTTTTCACCTCACATGCAAAGAGATTTATGTCTGTGGTGCCAGTCTTCTGGGAGCAAGAGGACTACACCAGTCGCTCAAGCATGTCTTTATTTTTAAAATTGAAATGCCAGGCCACAGCCTGTGTGTTGCATGGATGTACGGTCCATGCTCTTCTAAGGCCCTATGGGGAGGGGGGCAATAGATGCTACTGTACTACGCTTTGCCTGAAAGGATTTTAAATATCAAGACTCCAAGATAAGTCTCAAAGTTTGTCTTGTGGGTAGTGCCGGTTTTCTGGTAACAAGAGCCCTATACCGGTCACTCAAACATGTCTTCATTTTTAAAATTAAAACACAGGCCATAGCCTGTATGTTGTATATGCCATACCTCACTGCTCTTTTAAGGCCCTATGGTGAGGGATACAATTGATGTTACTGTACTGTTGTCTGCCTAAGGATTTTCAATATCAAGACTATTAGATAGGTCTCAAAGTTGTGTCTTGTGGATAGTGCCAGTCCTCTGGGAGCAAAAGCCCTACATCAGTCACTCAAGCATGTTTTCATTTTTAAAATTGAAACACCGGGCCACAGCCTGTGTGTTGCATATACTGTACCTCCCTGCTCTTTTAAGACCCTATCACAGGGGTGGGGAAACTCCGGCCCGCGGGCCACATGCGGCCCGCCATATCCTTTTCTGCGGCCCCTGGGCAGATTCCCGGGGGTAGCAGTGTCCGAGCTGCCACTGCGGTCTTTAGGGTCACCAGCCCTTTAAATCCCCACATGCTCTACTTGTGGCCAGTGCCCGCGAGCTCAGGTCTTACTTTATGGGCGGGTTTAGCGCTTTGCACTTCCATCCCACAGCAGCTTCACAGCTTCTAGAAGTGTGTGCCCGCCCCTCTGCCCTCAGGAGCAGTGTGCCACCCCCCTGCCCTCCAGAGCAGTGTGCCCGCCCCCTGCCCTCAGGAGCGGTGTGTATGGTGCCTGCTCTCTCTTGCTGTGAGTCTGGCACTGCTATGTGTCCAGTGCCCGCCCTTTGCTGCTGTATGGCCCTTCCAGTGCTTTGTGGCCCCCTCCCCCCAAAGTTACGTGCAACCCTCTGTTCTGTATGCCCACCACAATGCTGTGTATCACCCCAGGTTTGTGTGTCCCTCCACCCCCCCGTGATGTCAGGGCTCCGCAAGTGCTGTTTGCGCCCCCCCCACTGTTGTGTGCCTCCCAGTGATGTCTCTGCCTCCCACCAGTGATGTCTGTGCCTCCCACCAGTGATTTATTTGCCTCCTACCAGTGATGTCTGTGCTCCCCCAAGTGATGTCTGTGCTCCCCCAGTGATGTCTGTGCCTCCCCAGTGATGTCTATATCCCCCTGTGATGTCTGTATCCCCCCAGTGATATCTGTACCCCACCCAGTGATATCTGTGCCCCCCAGTGATATCTATGCCCCCCAGTGATGTCTATGCCCCAGCCCTTCTTGTGGTGTCTCTGCCCCAGCCTCTTTTGCAGTGTATGTGCCCCAGCTCCTCTTATGGTGTATGTGCAGCAGCCCCTCTTGTGATGTATGTGCCCCAGAACCTCTGTAGTGCTCTCCATGTTGCATTCCCCCAGCATCTCATGTGATATGCATGCCCCCAGCGTCCCCTGTGATATGCATTCCCACAGCATCTGTTGTGATGTGCATGCCCCCAGCATCTCCTGTGACTTATACATCACATTGGAGAAGCTGGGGGCATATACATCACAATAGGAGCTGGGGGCATATACAAAACAGGAGGGGCTTGGGGCATATACATCACAGGAGGGGCTGGGGGGATATGCATCACAGGGGGGGCTGGGGGCATATACATGTCCCCAAGCCCCTCCAGTGATGTATGTGCCTCCAGTGTCTCCTGTGATGTATATACAGCGTCTGTTCTGTTATGTGATGTATATGATTTACCAATTGTATTATCACAAAGAGTTGACTGTGCTCCAGCCCAACACACATGATTAGTATCACCAAACATCACAGCCGCACCAAAGAGAAGCCGCTCCGTACACCACAGTAGGAGTGAGTTAATTAATTGCTTGAGCAAGTATAGCAGTGTCATTTTCACATTGATAAGTTTGTGCGGCCCCCGAAGGTTGGTAGAAATTTTCAAATGACCCCCGGCTGAAAAAAGGTTTCCCACCCCTGCCCTATGAGGAGGGTTGACAATTGATTCTACTTACTGTTGTCTGCCTGAAAGGATTTTCAATATTGAGACTACTAGATAGGTCTCAAAGTTGTCTCTTGTCTGTACGGGCAGGGGCATTGGAGCACCAGCCCTACACTTATCTCTCTCATCCAGCTCTATATTTCTAATGTCAATAGTCTAGGAAGCTAATGGCTATGCCAAAACAGTGGTGCTGTACTGTAACATGTATTTTTGCTGTTTTGTAATCTTTTCAACCCCCAAAGGTGTTTTCTCTGCCTTACGTTTGCCCTCCAATTGATTTCAATGGGGTTCAGAAATGTTCAATAAAGGTTCGAAGTTCGGTTTGATTAAGGTTTGACAAACGTACCACTTGTTCGGTTGGGCTCGGTGAACTGAACTTTGTGACATTCACTCATCTCTATTCCCTAATACTAAGTAAGAACATGAAAGATTAACATTTAACATTAACATTCTATGGAGAGTGAAGGGGGGAGGATCTAGAGGAAGATGCATACTTTCAATTGCAATTTCTCCTGAAACAACAGTTGCAGTGCTCCATAGAATTTATAAGCATCAACTGTCACCTCCTATTTCAGTAATGGTAATAGAGTAATCACCGTTAAACTGAGAATTTTGCTTGTGAATTGAGAATTTTGAGAAGGAATCATACGTCAGGATGAGAAATAAGTAGATTTCATAAATAAGATATATTACAAAGTTTATTATATTCATCTGTATTATTAGTTTATGGGAAAAGATACTGTTTAAACAAGTACTCCAAATATCTTTTTTATTAGCTAAACCCTGTGTAAGCGTGTGTCTAATATAGTGTAACTAGTTTAATATACCTTATGATTGCTGTTTTCCTTGGTTTCCAGTGCTGCTCTTGTGCTCTGCTCACTGACATGACTTTTATTTTGACTTGATGTCTCACATTAGGATCTATGTTTGAGTCAAAAATTGCTTTTACAATTTAATCCCATAGAGCGTCAGAACAAGGCTCCATAGCCGTCCATTGTAAGAGTGACCAGAACGGTGCTGGAAACTGGGAAAATCCAATCAAAACTTGCAGATGATCATTTACACAGGTTAAAATAATAAAAGTTATTGGAAACCCTTTAACGACCATGTTTTAAACAACATATGAAATGATGATCTTTTTTACCTCTTTGGTTTAATTGGTTAGTCGTACACCTGACTACAAGTCTATAAAATCCCTGACTTTGTTTCAGCATACCTAGAACAATTCAAGGCAAAAGCTGATAACATCAAATAGATTTATTTTTTGTTCATTTAATTTGCATTTTGCTAATTGATAAAAAATAAACTATTAAAGGGAAACTGTCAGCAGATTTTTGTTACCTCATCTGAGAGTAGCGTGATGTAGGCAAAGAGACTCTGAATCTAATGATGTATCACTTAGTTATTGGCTCGAGCCGTTATGATATAATCTGAGGTTTTAGATATAGCCATGATTCAACAGAGCTGATAGAGCTGTCCTATCCACACCAAACTGTCAATAAAGATTGTACATTGACAGTGAGGTGTCAATCACAGGAGCAAGCATGCCAGACAACATGGCATGAGCCACCTAATCACAGCAATGCTCAAGTGATAAAACCTTTAGTATAAGTGAACAACAGCACAGAGTTTGGAAAGAGAGGCATAGTTTGTTTTTGTCTGTTAACCCATACAGCATGCTGGCTTTAGCTTACATAGCAAACACCTCCTGACTGATTCCCTTTAACAGTTCTTTTTTTCAAACTAAGTTTATTTTACAGCAGTTTTTTAGAAGAGCCTAAAACATTTGTACAGCACTGTGCATATATATATATATACATACATATTTTTATATATATATATATATATATATATATATATATATATATTATACTGTGTGTGTGTGTGTGTATATATATATATATATAATATATATATATATATATATAATATATAAAGCTGAGTGTATGTGTGTGTGTGTATGTAAGTCCGCTAAATGAATCTGCACCGTTGCATTTACAATCACAAAATTTTGCACAGACACTCCATGTGACCCAGGGAACGTCATAGACTATGTTTGGGCGGCAAAATTTAACTCCGCACTTTACAATTACTCGCCAAAAATCCTGCCGCCATTACAGTGAAAGGAGGTGGGAGCTATAGCTATTAATACCAACTGTCAGTGGTTGCTATAGGAACAAAATAAACTGTTAGTATTAAAAGCATGTGTGAGAGCCAGCCCTGGAAAGAGACACAGCCCTGGAAAGAGACACAACCCTGGAAAGAGAGACAGCCCTGGAAAGAGACAGACGGGGAAAAAGACAGACAGGAAAAGAGACAGCCCTGGAAATAGACAGCCCTGGAAAAGAGACAGCCCTGGAAAAGAGACAGCCCTGGAAAAGAGACAGCCCTGGAAAAGAGACAGACGGGGAAAGAGACAGACGGGGAAAGAGACAGACGGGAAAAGAGACAGATGGGAAAGAGACAAACGGGCAAAGACACAGCCCTGGAAAGAGACAGTCCTGGAAAGAGACAGACGGGAAAAGAGACAGACGGGGAAAGAGACAGACAGGGAAAGAGACAGACAGGGAAAGAGACAGACAGGGAAAGAGACAGCCGGGCAAAGCAAAAGCCGGGCAAAGCGAAAGCCGGGCAAAGCGAAAGCCGGGCAAAGAGACAGCCCTGGAAAGAGACAGGCAGGCAAAGAGACAGATGGGGAAAGAGAGAGACAGACAGACAGACACACGCAGAGATGGAGACAGATAAACTAATACAAATACAGAGAGATAGAAACAGACAGACAGAGACATTCACACAGACTGGCAAGGAAAGAGACAGACAAAGAGACAGACAGACAGCAACACACATACAGAGAGTGGGAGAGAGACAGTTACAATCCCGGGCAATGCCCGGGTTCTACAGCTAGTATATATATAAAGCTGAATGTGTGCATGTATGTGTGTATGTGTGTGTGTATGTATGTCTAGGATTTTCATCTGCACCGTTGCAGCTACAGCCACAAAATTTTGCACACTCACACGTCTGGACCCCAAGAGCATCATAGGCTATGTTGTGAGGTGAAATTTTAACCCCGCGCGTTCCAATTTATCAATCAATTTTGCCCCTATCTACATAATATGGAAAAAGTGAAGCGAAAAGTGTATCCGCACCGTCGCATTTACAATCACGAAATTTTGCACAGACACCTCATGTGACCCAGGGAATGTTGTAGACTATGTTTTGACAGGAAAATGTAACCCCGTGCTTTACAGTTACTCTCCAAAAAACATGCCTCCATTAAAGTAAAGGGAGCCTGGAACTACAGGTTATTAGTAGGAGCTGTGAGTCGTTGCTATAGGAACAAAAGACATTCATAGTATAAGAAGCTTATATGTGAGGTAATAAGATGTCGGTCGGGAGACGGATGGAGAGAGACAGACAGGGAAAGAGACAGAGAGATAGAGAGAGACAGGGAAAGAGACAGACAGAAACAAATGGTGAAAAAGACAGACAGAGACAGACAGGGAAAGAGACAGACAGAGACAGACAGTGAAAGAGACAGACAGAGACAGATGGGGAAAGAGACAGACGGGGAAAGAGACAGACGGGGAAAGAGAAAGATGGGGAAAGAAACAGACAGACATGCAGACAGGGACATAGACAGGCAGACAGGTAAGGAGACAGCCAGAGAGACAAACAAAGATAGATGGGGAAAGACACAGACCTTGATAGAGACAGACGGGGAAAGAGACAGACAGAGACAGACAGGGAATGAGATAGACAGAGACAGACGGGGAAACAGACAGACGGGGAAAGAGACAGACGGGGAAAGAGACAGATGGGGAAAGAGACAGACAGACATGCAGACAGGGACAGAGACAGGCAGACAGGGAAGGAGGAGACAGCCAGATAGACAGACAAAGATAGACGGGGAAAGACAGACCTTGATAGAGACAGACGGGGAAAGAGACAGAGAAATAGAGACAGACAGAGACAGGCAGACAGGGAAAGAGACAGACAGGAAAAGACAGAGACAAAGAGATGGGGAGACAGACTGGGAAAGAGACAAATAGAGGGAAAGCCCTGCATCACCGGTGGGTAGGTTTTTTGGGAAAGAGACAGACCTGGGAGAGAGACAGTCCTAGAAAGTGACAGATGGGGAAAGAAACAGAGAGATAGAGACAGACAAAAAAAGAGACAGACAGAGACAGGCAGACGGGGAAAGAGACAGACGGGGAAAGAAACAGACGGGGAAAGAGACAGACCTGGAAAGAGACAGACCTGGAAAGAGAGGCGGAGCACATTACTTGGCCAATTTAGTTAAATCTGTGTGGAATATCTGTGGTGTTGAAATATATGTTGTGAAATGCTTCTATTAGCTCAGTTTTTGCCTTTTAATAATTTCATTTCTATCTATTTGAGTTGTGGTTTTTGTGTGCAGAATACATTTTTGTTAATACATTCTATTTTGTTAACAACAGTTATTAATCCGGGCGAAGCCAGGTAGTACAGCTTGTACATATGTATAATTTTACATGGCTATTATAGGGGGCACTGCTACAGGCCCCTGTATTCACTGGTAACCAAATAGTTACCTGCAATCACATATGATGGCATCATTTTAATGCTTCAGTGGCACTTAAATTACTCCTCCAAAGTTTTTATTGTTTTATCACCGCAGTGGTGCTATCAATGTAAGTTTCCTGACCCTACTCTCAAAATTACCTGCTGCTATCTTCATCTTCTGCTGCTAGAATTCCCATTAGACTACAGGTAAAACATATCTTTGTACCGTGTTAGCCAGTAGAGAAAAAAAGTTGTTTAAACGAACTGAAGTCCTCAGTGGTTGATACCTTTTAATGGCTAACTGAAAAGATGGTAATAATAGCAAGCTTTTGAGACTACTCAGTTCTCTGCTTCAGGCTCAATATAACACAAAATCTGAAGAGTCACATATTTATACACAACAGGACATAGAATGGGACAGTAAATAAAACAAGTTATGTGAAGCAGAACTATCACTATTGCAAAAGGACAAACTGTTGTGGCCATAAATATTGCTGCAGTTCAGTGGGAAAGTTTTATTGACCTCTGATTGAGGTCTGGTCCAGGGCTGTGATGCCCCTGGATGGTCTGAGGAGCACATCTCTTAATTGATGTAAAAAGACATGACTCCATGAGACACATTCATTCCTGCTCTGAATGTGTCAAAGGTCATCATAAGTTTGTACTCCCATAGTCTCCTATCTCTCTGGGACTTGAAGTTTCCTTTCAATACCAGCAATTTCATGTCCATGATGCTGTGGTCTGGGTTACAAAAATGTATTCAGGTCTCTTCATAAGGCATGGTATGACACAAAATCTGAAGAGTCCCATATTTATACACAACTGCACTATTTTATATCCTGTTGTGTATAAATATGTGACGCTTCAGATTTTGTGTTATACTGAGCCTGATGAAGAGACCTGAGTAGTCTGGAAAGCTTGCTATTATTGCCATCTTTTCAGTTAGCCATTAAAAGCTATTAACCACTGAGGACTCTCAGTTCTTTTAAACATTTTTTTTCTATCTACTGGTACAAAGATATACTTTACCTGTAATATCATTGTTAGGGATTTAAAAGATTTAAATTTGGAGCAACAATAAAATAATATACTATTTTAGTGATATTCTGTAACAAAAATTCTGTAAAGCTAATGTTAATTCAGGATTCTATAATACCACAGCACTGTTTGGTTCTCTCTTGCCTTGTAACTAAACCTCAAGATGACATTGTTGCCTAGTCCTACTTTCTATCCCCATCCATACTGGCATTTCCAGAATCTCTCTATAATTTATTTATTCTTCTTACTTGCATAGCACCATTATATTCTGTAGCGCTTTACACTTTGCAGTAATCAATGTCTCCACTGGAACTCACAAACAATCTACATTCCCTATCAGTTTGTCTTCAGAGTGGGGGAGGAAACTGAAGAACCTGAAGGAAACCCACACACATATTGAGAATATACAAGCATCTTGTCTTTACTCTCTCCAGATAACAAAATCAGATTTTTTTAAATTGATGTTATGTTAACAATACCTTTAGTAGATCTTTTTAAAAATAGGGTATCTTTGAAATTAAAAAATAAAAAGCTTTCCCCATCTTCATACGTGATCACAAAAATAATATTATTATTTTGGGAGTGAAATAAAATGTTTAAAAGGAACCTGTCCTGCCTATGACAAAATTAATCTGTAGACATAGAATTAAACTTCAGGTTAATAGCATTAAAGGGTTTTTCCAACAAACAACGTGTTACAGGGAGACTGGAGGATTAGGATAAAGGTGGTGAATATCCCAATCACCAGTTGGGGTCCACTGTGCTCCAAGATGGTAAAGTAGCTGCTGGCAATCCGTAGATCAGGCGGATAATACAGAGCTTGGTGGACCGAAATAATATGAGCCGGATCCAAGTTGAATGTCACTTGGACCAGGACTATTGTGAACCCTGTTCATGCCATAGGGTCCCCACACCCAATTCAGGAACTCCCCTTTTAGCACCACAGGGGTCCTGGGGTACACTGTCCGTGTGCGTAGCGAGCACAACAGGACAGTCGTCACAGCAGCCGCAGCCCAGTTAACTTCACTGGGCTGCTACAACTGGACTGGAGCGATAGGAGGTGAAGCGCGGCGCCTGACCCTAACGTGCCGAGTCACGAAGTCTTGGCGTGAAAGGCACCGGATGTCTAACCCTACCTACCGCTTTCAGAACTATTGGGTGTTGCCGCAATGTGGCTCTATCATGTAAGAACATGTGCATCTGAAGACTGGTGTGGTCTCCAGGCCCTCTTAACACCTAGGGTCCCCCCCAAGACCAATGTGAGTCCAAATGGCACCTCCAGGGACCAATTGCGGAGTGCCATATCATCAGTGACATCACTAGCGGCCTATCCGGAACCGCTACGTCACTTGTAACACAATGTCAGCAGAGCCCCAAACACCCTACCTGTTACGGGGGGCTGTCTGATAATAACCTAAAGGAGTATCAGACAGTCAGGGTCCACCGTGCAAAGACTTTGCTGCAGACTATGGCAGAGTGCAATACCTCTGTTAACTCACAGAAGGATATGATAAGTAAGTAAAGCAATTCCTCCCTTACTTGGAGGGTGTGTGGAATGATCTCTGTTAATAATCACAGAGACAAAGGCAATGTGTGCGAAATGGCACCTACCTAGGTCCGCTCTTCTAGTGGTGCAAAAGAGATGAACAGCAGCGTAAGCCGCACAAAGCTCCTACCTGCGTTCGCTCCACTAGTGTGCGAGGACACGAACCACTAGATATGGCACCTGCCTAGGTCCGCTCTTCTAGTGGTGCAAAAGAGACGAACAGCAGCGTAAGCCGCACAAAGCTCCTACCTCTGTTCACTCCCCTAGTGTGCGAGGATACGAACAACTGCCAGACGCAGTATAAGGAACGTTACCCTAGCGGCAACGTCCACCTACGAGTCGAATCACAAGGCCCAGCCAGACCATGTGCCTCAGGCACCTGCCTATGTCCGCTCCCCTAAGAGGTAAGGATACGGACAGCAGCCGAAGCTGTAAGGTATAAGAACGCTACCCTGCCGGTAGCGCTCACCTAGCATAGACAGAGGAATGCCTAGAGGAACGCGCACAGAGCGTCTACTCTTATGCATGAACCAAGAGGACTGAGCGCCATGCGGCGTGTGTCAGGGTCTTATATAGACTCTGTGCCTCATCCAAGATGGAGGACACCAGAGCCAATCCGCTGCCAGAACGACAGGAGTGACGTCATGCTGGCCTATCACCGAGCAAGGCGTCACAAGCACATGACCAGCGACCAATCGGCATAGAAGGTGTCAGAGACATGTGACCTCGTGTCAGCGATGATGTCACCCGCACATGTGCAATGGCTCCAAGATAGGACTTAGTCTCCGGCGCTCGCACATGTGCAGTAGCAAGAAATCTGGACTTAGTCTCTAGAGCTCGCACATGTGCAGTAGCAAGAAATCTGGACATAGTCTCCAGTGCTCGCAGCAACCGTAACACTACCAGTCATTATCTGATAACCAATGATGGGGTGCCAGGTCATAGAGGTGAGCCGCCGTGAGCAAGAGTGGTCATGTCATCAGGACGCCTGACGCTATATAGCCTATCAGGGCCTGCCACCTCACGGACATACCCAGTGAAGTCCGTACCTGAACGACCGACTTAAGCCCGCTTTACATGCTGCAATGTATCTTATGATGTGTCGGCGGGGTCACGTCGTAAGTGACGCACATCCGGCATCGTAAGGTACATTGCAGTGTGTAACAGCTACGTGCAATTGCAATTGAACGGTAAAACGTTCATCCCACGCACGTCATTCATTCCTCATGAATTGAACGTCAGGTTGTTCATCGTACCCGGGGTAGCACACATCGCAGTGTGTGACACCCCGGGAACGATGAACAGATCTTACCTGCGTCCTGCGGTTCCCGGCCGGTAATGCGGAAGGAAGGAGGTGGGCGGGATGTTTACATCCCACTCAGCTCCGCCCCTCCGCTTCTATTGGCCGGCTGCCGCGTGATGTCGCTGTACACCGAACGTCCCTCCCACTCCAGGAAGTGGACGTTCGCCGCCCACATCGAGGTCGTATGGACGAGTAAGTATGTGTGACGGGGGGGTTACTCGTATGTGCGGCACTTTCAACAAATTGAACATGCCGCACATACGATGGGGGTGGTTACGATCGCATACGATATTGTATGCTGGATTGTAAGGTGTAAAGCAGGCTTTAGTGTCAGAAATCAGACTATCAGTCTGAGCATGCTCAGTAGGCACATCACAGGAATTGGACATAGAATTAAGTCCAAGTACCTGAGGAAAGAGGCTTTTCGCACTAAGTGTTGGAGCATGCTCAGTAGCCTGAACTGAGGACTTAGCCTCAGAAATGGCCTTATCAGGCTGAGCATGCTCACTAAGCAAAACACTGGACATTGGCTCTGACTGGGGCATATCGGCACGCGCATGCGCGCTAGCTGCTTCTCCACACTTAGACGTGAAGGAAGAAGCAGCCAGCTGTATGACCCGAGGCACGGCCAAAAATGGCCGGTGCCTGGGCGTAGCAAGAACCACAGAAGGCTGACTGCAGCTATAGCAAAGCTGATTTGTAACATAACGTTCATTTTAAATTTGATTTAAATCAATAGATCACAGAAAAATAATAATTTATACAATTGGATGTATTGATAATCTTATAAATGTTTCCCTGCTATGTACTGATATGTATGTGTAATGGCTGTTTCTCACCATGCATGGAACATGGTTTGTTTATACCACATTTCTTGAGCTGGAGAAAAAGTAATTTTCAATGAGGTAAAATATTTAAAAAAAAACAGGCAGGGAAATGCATTACCTCAAAAAAAGAATCAGATATGATCCCATGCTGTACTCCTGTATTTGTATAGTCTCTTTTGCTTCCTCTCTTGCCCAGGAGATGTGGTATGATCATAGTACACAGCAGGGACACATATATAAGATTATCTCAGCACAGTAACTTTTTTTTAAAACATCCAATTGTGTAATTATTATTGTTCTGAGACCTATTGATTAGAAACAACTTTGACATTTACTTTGTTTATGGGAAAACCCCTTTAAGAAGATGTATGGCCTCATTACTGAAAGTGTGGCACATGGAAAAAATGAACTGTATTCTTCCTGGAGTTTCTGTCTCTCCAGTCATGGAGTCGTGGCCGGAACCAATCACCAGTTATTCCTCAACTAGTACCCCTGCAGATCCAGCTAAAACTGCTCTGGAGGTTTGAGCCAGTTCCAAATGTAATGTCTGCCCCTTTCAGAAGTCACAGGACTGTGTCAGTCTATAAGTGGCTGCTGCAGTCAGGCGATTAGGAGAGCACTCATTGGAGAAACGTCTGATCACGTATTCTTCTAGTTATCTGACCTCTGCAGCCAGTTACAGATTGCAACTCTGGAAAGGCATGAGCTGAATCCGCGGGGGCACTAGAAGATGAATATATTTCTGGTTAAAAGAACATAATAGCTACTTACATAATAAACTACATAAGGATCCAAATATATGGTCACAATTTAGAAGTATCACAGCACTATGTTATGTTGACTGACGGAGTTCATTTTGATTCACCTTTCCTAAAGATGAAAGGTTGACATTTGCTTGGTGTTGGAGGAAGAACAACACTTCCTGTATTTAGAAATGACAGAGTGACATTCATGATGACCCATCAATGAAAATAAATTAAGCATATAACTACCAGGTTCAAATTAATACTTGTACAGTCCTTGTGTATATATCGTTAGGCAGACATGATGATTATCTGTGAAATCCTAAGAGTTGTTTAGTTAGAATGACATGTAAAAAAACAGACCTGAAGACAGGCAGGCAGAAAAATATAGAGATATACATCGCTACTTGCTAACCTGACAGGTCAGATCTGGCTTATTCTCTTAAAGACTGTCAGTCTAAGCACAACGTGAACACAAACTGCTATAAAAATAGGTCATGACATTGACTTTGATGTACAGTATTATATTGGCTGGAGATCTGCCCAAGTACTGCATTTGCAATACATGCTTTAAATACTAATTGAGCAAAATCCTATCATTATTCTTGTGTACAAGAAAATTTAATGATTGCTTAAAAAGGATCTACAATGGAGATACACCTCTTTAAATAAGGGCATGTTTTTAATAACCTAATAAAAAGGGTTATTGGATGAGATAGTGGGATATATTTTAGGTTGTTGGAGTGATTGTCCACTACTGGACATACTGGGACATACTCTTATTAATATAACCAGGTAGGTTAAAAAATGATGCTCATTTAATAGATCAGCAACATTTCTGCCTACTCAGCACTGCATCAATCTGCCAGCACCAACATCTTGCGGGATGTTAGATAAGCACTGCAGGCAATCAGTGGGCACTGACTGGTAACTAGAAATAATATATGTTAGAACATATAATGTGAAGCTAAAAAATGTACTCAAATGACATAAAAAAAGAATCAAAATGCTATGGCAGTAAGAATAGAAGAAATTCTTTTCAATCTGACCTATTCAATAAAGCATCATAAAATTTAAACCTTTATTTAAATTTATTAAGTATAAATATTTTAAAAGAGAAAAGAAAAATCTTTCTTCTCTTAAACTTTCTTCTCTTAAGCCCAATAAGTTAGTTAGTTGGACCGACATATATCAATAATGCCCTATAGATCACTCACGCCACTATGCTGTCCCATAGATGGGGGCCTCTGCAACAGCCACAAATAGTCATACAAAAAATCACAAGAAAAAAACACCAAAAAAACCCAGAAAACAATACAATTACATTTGCTGTCAAGCACTGGAGAGTGGTCCTAGGTTAAAAAAACACAGCAAAACCAACATAATAGACCTAAATAAATATTTACATTTTCCATGGGGTGCTGGCAGCGGTCAGACATGGACTAGGAAAGATCTCACTGCGTCCTCTTAGGTCAGGGTATACAGAGTCTTCCACCAGGATACTGGGTCCAGAGACTTCCTACAAGTTTATCTGTCCCTAAATTCTCCTAGAGAAAATAAAAGACCTGTCTGGTACCCCAAGCTCCCATCCTGACAAGGACGGTCCACAGCTAGATGTATAATGCTGGACCCCTACGTTGACCCTATCTGCGTCCCGACGCATTTCATCTTAAGCGACTCTTCAGGGGACATAATGCTTAATGTAGATGAGGTCCTTGTACCCAGCTATCATCTGCCCAACATAGGGGTCCAGCATTACACATCTAGCTGTAGACCGTCCTTGTCAGGATGGGAGCTTGGGGTTCCAGACAGATCTTTTATTTTCTCCAGGAGATTTTAGGGAAAGATAAACTTGGATGAAGTCTCTGGACCCAGTATCCTAGTGGAAGACTCTGTATTCCCTGACCTAAGAGGACGCGGTGAGATTTTTCTTAGTCCTTGTATTCTATTATATACCCTTCCGCGTGTCTGACCGCTGTCAGCACCCTGTGGAAAATGTATATATTTATTTAGGTCTATTATGTTGGTTTTACTGTGTTTTTTACTTAGGACCACTGTCCAGTGCTTGACAGTAAATGTAATTGTATTGTTTTCTGTTTTTTTGTGTTTTTTTCTTGTGTTTTTTTGTATGACTACTTGTGGCTGTTGCAGAGGTCCCCATTTATGGGACAGCGGTTCTAGGAAGTTTTGCACCCAGCATTTTTCCCCCAGCTTTTTTCCCCCCGCATTTCGTCCCCAGGATGATCCGCCCCCCAGTATTTAGCCCCCCAGGAATGTTCGCCCCTGGATGTTTAGGCCCCAGCATTTCGCCCCTGGATGTTTCGCTCCCAGCATTTTACCCCCGGATGTTTCGCCCCCCATATTTCACCCCCCCACACACATTTTCCCCCGCAATATTTCCCATCCGGATGTTTCTCTCCCAGATGTTTTGCCCACCACATTTCAGCCACCACAGATTGCACTCGGATGTGTCGTAACCCCCCCCCACACACACACACACACGCACACACACACACACACATTTTGCCCCCAGATGTTTCATTTTCAACATTTTGTCTTACCCATTTCACCTCTGGATTTTTCGCTCTCAGACTGGATACTAGAATTCAAAACAGTAGGCAATACCTCTCAGACAATCTATCAAGTTTCTATTGTCAAAGTCCTGTACAATGTGTTTAACCCTTGAAGAAACTGCGGCATATTTTTTGTTTTGCTATGATTGAACACTTTCTAACCCGTGGAGCTCCTGCTGATGTTTTACACAGTTAATGAACCGGTATATGTTTGGGAAATGGGTACCACATGTTTCTTGAAAGCTACGGTGTCATCCTTCTACATCATTATTTGTTCGATGTTGATCGTTCAATGTTCGTTCATACACATTCCAGAGTTGAACTGGAAACAAAGGTGTTTGACGTCCTCTGCAAGTCATTTGCCCAATATAGGTCTCTTCAAAGTAGTTGGCAATGGGTAATGCTTCTTGTGGAAAGTCCGGATTTTCCACGAGCTCTTCAAATGATTGCACAACTTTCTTTAGTGGTAGAAATGCAAGGGCAGGTATCATGCGTATTCAGCGAGAAAACTCATGGTCGCCTTGATATTGCACTTTGAGTCCTTCATTTTGAACTTTACGCCAAACGGACTACGATAGGTGGCAGAAGCAGCCGGTCTTCTCAAGGTTGGGGAACTTATTCTCAAATGCTTGGATTGCACCAACTTCAAAATCTATCATCGGGTTTTGTGGCTGCAGTACAGGCTGCATGTTCTTCAGCTCTTGTAGCAACTTCTGGTAGGTTGAACGGCTCTTGTCTGTCAGCAAGGCGTACACTACAGGAACAACAAGGCCGCTGTGGACTGCATGGATTGTGTAAAGTTGCTTAAACAAGGCTGGTATAGTGGAAAACATTCCATCAGCAAACCACTCCCGGCTTTGTGCCAGCAGATGGAGGTTGCCTCTTGTTCCAAATATCAAGATATGTCCATGTTCATTTCCTGATTAAAAATAAAAGTATGAATACAGTAACTATTGAGACACAAAAAATAATGTAACTCGCAGCAGGCACAAAATTTGGGGGCAAATTCACACCAGATTTCCTAATTAGAAGAATCCATTGTTCAGATCTCACAATGAATAAAAAATCCATTTTGCTTCAGATTTTCTGATTTCATAACAGAAACCTAAAACTGAATAAAAATCTAGTGTGAAGGGTGGTGTGTATGAGACATCGCCTGTAATTGTCCGGCGTCTCCCTCTTCCGCCATAGCTCTAACAAACACTGTCTGCTATTGGGCAGCAGGCAGTGTTATATTGTGAAAACCTTCAAGGACATCCGTGCCGCTCCGTACCATGGAGAGCAGTTTTTGCTCCATCTGTATTTTTTAAAGTTCCATAGAAGTGAATTGATCGGCAAAAATAGTGCGCAGATGTATTTTAAAAAATATGTACAGTGCTGGCAAAAGTATTGGCACCCCTGCAATTCTGTCAGATAATGCTCAGTTTATTCTTGAAAATGATTGCAATCAGAAATTCTTGGTATTATTATCTTCATTTAATTTTTCTTCAATGAAAAAAAAATAAAAAAAATTGTCATAAAGCCAAATTGGATATAGTCCCACACCAAACATAAAAAAGGGGGTGGACAAAAGTATTGGCACTGTTTGAAAAATCATGTGATGCTTCTCTAATTTGTGTAATTAACAGCACTTGTAACTTACCTGTGGCACCTAGCAGGTGTTGGCAATAACTAAATCCCACTTGCAGCCAGTTGACATGAATTAAAGTTGACTCACCCTCTGTCCTGTGTCCTTGTGTGTACCACATTAAGCATGGAGAAAAGAAAGAAGACCAAAGAACTGTCTGAGGACTTGAGAATCCAAATTGTGAGGAAGCATGAGCAATCTCAAGGCTACAAGTCCATCTCCAAAGACCTGAAAGTTCCTGTGTCTACGGTGTGCAGTGTCATCAAGAAGTTTAAAGCCCATGGCACTGTGGCTAACCTCCCTAGATGTGGAAGGAAAAGAAAAATTGACGAGAGATTTCAACGCAAGATTGTGCGGATGGTGGATAAAGAACCTTGACTAACATCCAATCAAGTTCAAGCTGCCCTGTAGTCAGAGGGTACAACAGTGACAACCCGTACTATCCGTCAGCGTCTGAATGAAAGGGACTGTATGGTAGTATACCCAGGAAGACCCCACTTCTTACCCTGAGACATGAAAATGCCAGACTGGAGTTTGCCAAAACTTACCTGAGAAAGCCTAAAACGTTTTGGAAGAATATTCTCTGGTCAGATGAGACAAAAGTAGAGCTTTTTGGGAAAAGCCAACATAGAGTTTAAAGGGAAAAAAAAGAGGCATTCAAAGAAAAGAACACGGTCCCTACAGTCAAACATGGTGGAGGTTCCCTGATGTTTTGTGGTTGCTTTGCTGCCTCTGGCACTGGACTGCTTGACCGTGTGCATGGCTTATGAAGTCTGAAGACCACCAACAAATTTTTCAGCATAATGTATGGCCCAGTGTGAGAAAGCTGGGTCTCCCTCAGAGGTCATGGGTCTTTCAGCAGGACAATGACCTAAAACACACTTCAAAAAGCACTAGAAAATGGTTTGATAGAAAGCACTGGAGACTACTAAAGTAGCCAACAATGAGTCCAGACCTGAATCCCATAGAACACCTGTGGAGAGATCTTAAAATGGCAGTTTGGAGAAGGCACCCTTCAAATCTCAGGGACCTGGAGCAGTTTGCCAAAGAACAATGGTCTAAAATTCCAGGAGAGAATTGTAAGAAACTCATTGATGGTTACCTGAAGCGGTTGTTTGCAGTTATTTTGGCTAAAGGTTGTGCAACCAAGTATTAGGCTAAGGGTGCCAACACTTTTGTCTGGCCCATTTTTGGAGTTTTGTGTGAAATGATCAATGATTTGATTTTTGGTTCATTTTCTTTTGTGTTTTTTCATTGCAAGCAAAATAAAGGAAGATAATAATACCAAAGAATTTGTGATTGCAATCATTTTCAAGAAGAAACTGAGTATTATCTGACAGAATTGCAGGGGTGCCAATACTTTTGGCCAGCACTGTATGTGTGAATGGCCTAATTGTGAGAATCATGAAACTTTATATGTGGGCTGCAGGGGTTTATGTGCCAGGGCTACTTTTTAGTCCCAATCCAGCCTTGCTGACAATTAACCCCGTATCAACTCCTATGCGTATAAACTCAGTTTATAGGGCGTATAGGGGATGATACTGCTTCTTTAATGAAATTGCTTTTATAGAATGTTAAAATTGCCTACCTGAGTCATGTAGAAGGAACTGCTGCTGGATGCCATTAATATTGATCTCCTTGAACTCCTGGGGGATAACAAGCTGATCAAGGGTTTGAGGCAACCTTGGGATATTGCCCAGTTGCCTTGATAATCTTATCATTCTCTTCAATGAGTCTTTTTTTGGGAGAAGAGTGAGAACATTACAATGAGCTCCTGAAATAACTTCTGCAAGAATCTGTTGTGGGGTCTCCTGCGTTCTTCTTTCCCTAGTGACCGCTTGATTGACAATTCGGATTGCTTCAGGTCTTGCTGCTTGTGCTGCATGGTTATAGAGATTGATCACTCTCACAACTTCACCAGAGATTCCAATGGTCCACACACGTCCCTTGCAAGTCAAACGTTTTTCACACACCCAAATGGCATGCACGTTGTCAGCCGTTTGTATCGAAAATAGATAAATATGATTTTCATAGACCAACTTCTTCCCACGTTTGGATAAAACTGAATCCATAGTTGAATGCTAAAGGTTGTGGAAGGTGCCTGCTTTTCTGTGCTGGTGTCCTAGACACTGCTATATTCTGATGTACAGATGGAATAAAAACTCATCTAAGAACTTGCAGGACACCTGGCATGCGAATTGTTTCAAAAGTTGAAAACAAATACAGGTCAGTACTGGGTCAGGTAAAGGTAACAAATTGTTTAGATTTTAGGCCTTGTGCACACATGTCTCCATGTACATAACAGATCTGCAAAAATGTGCATACAATTACAATATAGGGGTAAGCCATACCCTTTCATTATTTTTTTTTTAACCTCATGTGTACCTATGATATGTGAACGATATGTGAACGAGGCCGTGGAGTTGCTCACAATCCCAGCTTCATCTACAATTATCTTCACCTGCAATCTTGATAGAATTCAGGGGCAAAACGCTGGGAGCGAAACATCCGAGGGCGAAATGCTAGGGGCGAAACATCAAGGGGCGAATATTCCTGGAGGTGAAATACTGGGGGCGAATCATTCTGGGAATCATCCTGGGGGCGAAATGTGCGGGGGCCAAATGTGTGGGGGACAAATGTACTTGGGGCAAAATACTAGGGGTTAAATGCTGGGGGCGAAAGACTGGGGTCGAAATGCTGGGGGCGAAATTTTCAAATCATGGGACAGCATAGTGCCGTGAGTGATCTATAGGGCATTATTGATATATGTCGGTCCAACTAACTAGTTTGGGAGCCCTGACAGCTTATTGAGCTTATGTTAGTCTAAGGCTATGTTCGCACGTTGCGTTTTTTCCGCGTTTCTGCAGCGTTTTTAGCAGCAGCGTTTTTGCGCTAAAACGCATGCGTTTTTGATTGCCAGCAAAGTCTATGGGAAAAGCAGAAATCCTGTCTGCACTTTGCTTTTTTTCAGCAGCGTTTAATTTGCATATTTGTGGTCAAAAACCATGCTGAAAAAGAAGCAGCATGTCAGTTGTTTTTGCCATTTCTGCAGCGTTTCCTTAACATTGGAGTCAATGAGAAATGGCAAAACGCATGTTGAAGTGAATATTCTGCGTTTAATGTGCGTTTTACATGCTTTTTACCAGCGTTTTCCTAATCAAAAACGCAGGTGCAGTAGGGAAAGAACCCAGGCACAAACGTCATTACCTACATCACTTCCTTTTTACTATAAATACAGAGCTGAGTAGGTTTCAGTGCCTGCTACTATTGTGATTTATCATAATATAAATACTTTGAGCTACTGAAATATAAAATGGCTTGGTTCCAGCGAATGAAGATAGATGTTGCTAAATTAATTGCTATGGTAATTACATAATTTTTTATCATTTTTATACATATTTCTCTTTAATTATAGTTTTTAACTTATTGCTAAATGCCTTTAAAAATAAACTTAATATTCCTTGACAACTACACAAATTGTTGCAATCCTACAACTAAAGTAATTTGTGTGTTTAACATGTTAGAAATACATACCTTCTTTAATTGTTGGATATGTGCTATGATGTTTGTTTTTTGATTTTGCTACACAAATGTTATAATGATAATGTAAACCTTTATAATCTTATAAATTTAGTAATCACTTCATTACAATATTTTTGACTTATCTAACAGGTTGAATCCATGCCTATGGGATCCTACATGCCCTGAATATATGCAGAAAAACAAGAGGATGGACTGTTGGGGAACAATTTGTGCAGAACTGTTCCCACAATGGCATGAGGCTGATGCAGCCTTACAACATAAAATTGGTATTTTTGTTGTTTAAATTAATTCATTTTTAATTTTACTCTAATTTTTACAATTAATTTTTCCTTTGTGTTTTTTATTTACTTGAAAAATTAAAATAGAGCTTGACGTGCGAAAAAGGTGGCGTTCTGTAAAGGACAGATTTCACAAGCTAAGGAATGAGGGCATGAAAAGTGGCAGTTCACCGAAAAAACCCAATTTCATCTATTATGATGAACTGTCATTTTTATGCACAAGTCGGAAAACTAGAGAGTAAGTATTCATGTAACAGTATGTTAACATTGTTTTATAAAAATAATGTTATCATCACAATAAATTACATTGTATTTAATTGATTTTTATGTTTTCTTTGCCTTCAACAGAACTTCTGGAAATGTAGCTGCAGAAACACCTGTTGATGATGAAGAAGGGCCAGAGAGCCTTCATCAACAACACCAGGAAGGGCCATCAGGCAATATAGAACAAATTTCCTCTGAAAATGAAGGGGAGATAGAAATTGGTTGTGTCCCTGAAAAATCACCACCTAGACCTACACCAATTACCTCAGGTCCCACAAAATATATCAAGCCAAAAAACAAAAGAAAAAACACCAAAAATATACAATTAGAGGAATAAATCATTTGTAACGAAACATTAAAATTATTAAATACTAGTGCCCAAGAAGATGACATAGATCATTTTGGCATTAGTATTGCAGGTAGAATTCGAAAAATTAAAGATGTTAAGAAAAAAAATACATGCATGACAGCCATATGTGGGATGCTGACTTGCTATGAGGAAGAGGGTAGTTTCCCTTCATCAGGCTCCATAATTTCCAAAATCGAAAAGATTTTTGACGAAGTAAAAAACCCACCAGCCCAAAAGAATACTGCAACTATGGCCCCCAACCCAATCTACATACCAAAACCTTATTCTCTAAATCAAAATACCTATAATCAAAATGTGCACCAACAATATTTGCAACAAGCCATACAAACTCAAAAACCCCAATCTAGCCAAATGAATATTCACCCCCCGTTAAATGTAAATTTGCAGTCACAACAACAACCTCATGGATATTTCAGTAGCCAATTATTTTCGGATCATTAATTTCATAATGTTATAATCTTGTTTTTCTGTGTCATGTTTATAAAAAATTATGTATTCTTCATACATATAAATTATATGTTGCACATATGTTGTAATGTGCTTAAAAAAGGCTTTATGACGTTAATAAAGCTTTGTAAAGAAATAAATTAATTTTTTGATCCAAAATCTGTGTTTGTATACTTTAATTTTGCAACATATGAAGTGTTTTCATGTTCAAACTTGATGAATTTAGAGTTATCATTGCTTCAGGAAATGACATCATAACAAATTAACATAAACTAGACAGGAAAGGCAGACATTTTTGTATTTGAATCATTTAACTTTATTTTTGAGTCCAATAACATGACAAACGCATATGCGTTTTTTGGAAGAAAAACGCATGTAAAAAGCGCTGAAAACGCACGAAAAACGCGGTGAAAACGCATGCGTTTTTAGCACTGAAAAATGGCCAAAAGCCATTTGGTCAAAAACCAAGGGAAGGAAAACGTGCAGAATAAACTGCAGGTACTCCGACGCAACGTCCGCACATAGCCTAAGAGAAGAAAGATTTTTCTTTTTTCTTTTAAAATAGCTATACTTAATAAGGCTTTGTGCGCACTGGAAAATGGAATTTGAAAGATTACCGCACCCGCGGTAAAAAAACGCGGCAAACCGCACCCAAAAACTGCATGCGGTTTGCCGCGGTTTGCTGCGGTTTTACCGCCGCATTGTTCGCGGTATTGCCGCAGTTTTGCCGCGAGCGGGTTGGTACATGTGCTTTATTGCATTCAATGCAATAAAGCACATTGAAAAAGAAAAAAAAAAAAGTCATTTCATTCTGAGATAGATAGAGAAATAGGCAGATAGAAGAATAGATAGATAGACAGATAGAGTCCCTGTGAGCACACGCTGCATTTCTCACGGTTGGCAGTGTGTTCACATTACCCGCCATGGGAAATGCTCTGTAATTACCTCTCTGCAGCCTGTCTCGCTGCGAGGCTGCATTCAGCGTTGTGTATCAGTCGTGGCTGGATGCAAGCATCGCAGGACGTGGATTACGCCGGAGCTGTGTGTTTCGGGGGGGTTAATAAAATGGTGAACCAGGAGCTTTTTTGTGTTTTATTTAAAATAAAAGATTTTTTGGTGTGTGTGTTTTTTCACTTTACTTACGGGTTGATCATGTCAGCTATCTCATAGACGCTGCCATGATCAAGCCTGGACTTAGTGGTGGCGATCCGCAGCCATTAACTCCTTACATTACCTTGATTGCCACCGCATCATGGCAACAAGAAGAGTCGGGGACACTCCGGTACTGCTGCATAATGCATGCGACAGTCCCGGGGCAGCTGATATTCTCAGCTGCGGGAGGTGGGAGGGAGGCGGGGGACATTAACCCTGTCCCTCGCCCTCCCCAGCCTGAGAATACCGGGCCGCCGCTGTGTGCTTACCTCAGCTAGAAGGTAAAAATACGGCGGAGCCCATGTGTTTTTTTTCTATATGTCCGTTTGCTTTCTATGTGTATTCTATATGTCTGTGTGTGAGTGCGATGTGTGTGTTCTATATCTCTGTGTGAGTGTGATCTCTCTGTGTCTGTGATGTGTGTGTTTACTCTGCTCCAGTTCCTCTTCCTGGCATAATGACATCACTTCCCTGCAAAATGCAGGCAGCAATGTACATTACCGCAGGTAAACCACGAAATACCAGAGGGAATAATGCAGGAAAACGAAATGAACCGCACAGAATTTGCTGCCTGCGTTATTCCCTGCGGGATTTCACAATTACATGGCAGTTAATGGAGTGAAATCCCGCAGCGACATGCGGAAAAGAAGTGACATGCAATTGTTTTTGCTGCGGGAATCCCACAGCAAAACATGCAGCTGTCAAAATCCGCCTAGTGCGCACAGCATTTTTTTTTCCATAGGTTTTGCTGGTGATTCACTGCAGAGATGTTATGAACATTTTCTGCAGCGAAACATGCAGCAAAACCGCAGGAAATCCGCTGGAAAAACCGGTAAGTGCGCACAGGGCCTTAAGGTTTAAATTTTATGATGCTGTATTGAATAACAATTATCTGATTTGATAATGCTGTTGCAACATCAATCTGACCTATCTCCAACAAAAACAATACTGTTCATCATATCCTTTATCCTCTGTTTTGTTTATACCATGTAAAGCAAATGGTATTAAAAAATAAATTTTATATTAAGTTAAAATGACTCAAAGTGCTCATTCACACCCGTGATTCATTTACCACTAAACTATGGACAAAAAAACAATTTGAGTGTTTTATCAAGGAGGGATTTTGGCCTATCTGACCTTCTCCAAACCAAATACAGTAAGGCGGGTTTTGCACGTTGCGACATCGCAAGCCGATGCTGCGATGTCGCACGCGATAGTCCCCGCCCCCGTCACTGGTGCGATATCGTGTGATAGCTGGTGTAGCGAAAATTATCGCTACGCCAGCTTCACATGCACTCACCCGCCCTGCGACCGTCGCTCTGGCCGGCGACCCGCCTTCTTTCTAAGGGGGCGGGTCGTGCGGCGTCATAGCGACGTCACACGGCAGGCGGCCAATAGCGGCAGAGGGGCGGAGATGAGCAGGATGTAAACATCCCACCCACCTCCTTCCTTCCGCATATCCTACGGAAGCCGCGGTGATGCCGGTAGGAGATGTTCCTCGCTCCTGCGACTTCACACACAGCGATGTGTGCTGCCGCAGGAACGAGGAACAACATCAGACCGTCGCATCAGCGTAATTATGGATTACGCCAACGCTGCACCGATGATACGATTACGACGATTTTGCGCTCGTTAATCATATCATCTAGGCTTTACACAGTACGATGTCGCATGCGATGCCGGATGTGCGTCCCTTTCAATTTGACCCCACCGACATCGCACCTGCGATGTCGTAGTGTGCAAAGCCCGCCTAAGGTTTGTGCCTATATAACTTTACTGTTAGTTATTGGCATGTGGTAACCCTATAAACTATTATCACAAAATCTAACTCATTTACCTCAAATTGCTGTTCAAGAATCTGGCAGGAGTAGGGTGTCGTGTTATAACCCGTCCTCACTGTCAGATACATACATGGATATTACCTTAAAGGTGGGGTATAGAGTAAGGGGAGATTCCACAATACTACAATCAACCCAAGGCAACATCCAAAAAAGCTCAACGTCCTCCTTCGCTTCCTGATGCATTTTCTCAATTATGATTCATCAGGGGATTTTTTGAAGGCTGTCATAGGAGCATAAGGCTTATGGATTCCATGTGCATGAAATGCCTGTCACTCCAAACAGGGGCCGCGCTTCCTGTAGAGTCCACCAAAAAAATCCCCTGATGAATCATAATTGAGAAAACATGTTTGTTTACCGACCAAAAGACATTACAATTAAATAAAAAATTGTCCTCACTTTTAATATTGTGGCTTGTCTCCGTTAGCGGCACGCCATGGATTGGCTATATACAAACAAATATGAAGAATGCAGAGTTATAGCACATTAAGTCAACAGTTCTGACATTATATAACTCATTTCATTGAACGCATTAGCATGTCAATACTATATTGATTGCAAGAAGTGAACATCTTAACATGGTGGGAATGAAAATAATATAATGTTAGAAACTCTAAAAAGAAACACCCTGTACTATATTGGAGTTAAAAAAAAAAATCGAAGCTTGATAAATGCTAAATAAACCCTTCCCGCACCTACCAGGCTTTGACCTTGTTAATGAAGCATTTTTTTTTTATCAAATTCTAAGGCCGTCTGGCTTCTTTTAAAACGTTTAGACAGTGAAAAAAGCCTGCTGAGCCCAATGAAAGCTTCGACATGCATTGATTGCTTATAATGTTGAAGTCAGTATGAATTTCGGCTTTGTGCTATGAAAACAAGACAAGCTCTTAATACAGATGTTAGATATGGACTAATTAGAGACACATCATAAATGCAAATATTGGCTTTAAAGGAACCTGTCACCAAAGTTTTTTGAATATAAAGTACAGCTACCAGGTTAAAGCTGGTGTCCAATGTCATGTCTGTCTCTTTAATGCAGGCTGGCATGACGAGACCACATGTTTTCCTACACATCGGCTGATCTGATCAGATGACATGTGCAGCTAACAGGTGCAGTAGTGCCTGTTAACTAGAGTTGAGCGCGGTTCGTGGTTCGAGGTTCTCCAGTTCTAGGCTCGAGTGATTTTGGGGCCTGTTCTAGATCGAACTAGAACTCGAGCTTTTTGCAAAAGCTCGATAGTTCTAGAAACGTTCGAGAACGGTTCTAGCAGCAAAAAAACAGCTAATTCCTAGCTTGGTTTCCGCTGTAATAGTGTAAGTCACTCTGTGAATCACACTATTATGACATTTCAGTGTATAGTGTGCGTGAACAGCGCCTTCAGATCACTGCTGTTTCTATAATGGCGATCGCCATTTTTTTTTTTTCCTTGTCTTCCTTCCCAAAGCGCGCGCGTGTAGTGGGGCGGGCCAGCATGTCAGCCAATCCCAGACACACACACAGCTAAGTGGACTTTTAGCCAGAGAAGCAACGGCATGTGTGATAGGATGTCCATGTCACATGTCCCTGCATTATAAAACCGGACATTTTCCTCCAGGACACCATTATCTCTTCTGCGTCTTTGGTGTCAGACATCACTGTCGCAGCTCCGTCCTCCTGAGTCCTATCGCCGATACTGCTGTATGCGCTCCATACACAGCGTTAGACAGCTTAGGGAGAGCACTTTCTATCAGTCCTTTTAAGGGCTCAAACCGGCAGGGTCAGAGAGCCATAGGTGACAGGTCCTGAAAACAGAGACAGCATCTGTGTAGCCAAGGTCAGAGATTTCGTCGCTGCATTTCACCATTAGGAGGGAATAGAAAGGCAGGCTTCCATTCCTCTACCCAGAGCCCCACAATCCTGGCACTGTACCCTCCTGTCCTCTGCACACTCCAACTCATTATAACTAAGCCATTATACTAGCAAACACTCAGTGTACCTAGTGGCATCCTAAACGTGGCTATTGTACTTTTGTCTAGTCACACTATTGCAAAGATATTTGCATCACGTCTGCCTGCATTGCACACTCAAACACTTTTTAACTAAGTCATTATGCTAGCAAACAGTCAGTGTACCTAGTGGCATCCTAAACGTGGCTATTGGACTTTTGTGTAGTCACAGTAGTGCAAAGATATTTGCAGCACGTCTGCCTGCATTGCACACTCCAACTCTTTTTAACTAAGCCATTATACTAGCAAACACTCAGTGTACCTAGTGGCATCCTAAACGTGGCTATTGGACTTTTGTGTAGTCACAGTGGTGCAAAGATATTTGCAGCACGTCTGCCTGCATTGCACACTCAAACTCTTTTTAACTAAGCCATTATACTAGCAGTCAGTGTACCTAGTGGCATCCTAAACGTGGCTATTGTACTTTTGTCTATTCACACTATTGTAAAGATATTTGCAGCACGTCTGCCTGCATTGCACACTCAAACTCTTTAACTAAGCCATTATACTAGCAGTCAGTGTACCTAGTGGCATCCTAAACGTGGCTATTGTACTTTTGTCTATTCACACTATTGTAAAGATATTTGCAGCACGTCTGCCTGCATTGCACACTCAAACTCTTTTTAACTAAGCCATTATACTAGCAGTCAGTGTACCTAGTGGCATCCTAAACGTGGCTATTGTACTTTTGTCTATTCACACTATTGTAAAGATATTTGCAGCACGTCTGCCTGCATTGCACACTCAAACTCTTTTTAACTAAGCCATTATACTAGCAGTCAGTGTACCTAATGGCATCCTAAACGTGGCTATTGTACTTTTGTCTATTCACACTAGTGTAAAGATATTTGCAGCACGTCTGCCTGCGTTGCACACTCAAACTCTTTTTAACTAAGCCATTATACTAGCAGTCAGTGTACCTAGTGGCATCCTAAACGTGGCTATTGTACTTTTGTCTATTCACACTATTGTAAAGATATTTGCAGCACGTCTGCCTGCGTTGCACACTCAAACTCTTTTTAACTAAGCCATTATACTAGCAGTCAGTGTACCTAGTGGCATCCTAAACGTGGCTATTGTACTTTTGTCTATTCACACTATTGTAAAGATATTTGCAGCACGTCTGCCTGCATTGCACACTCAAACTCTTTTTAACTAAGCCATTATACTAGCAGTCAGTGTACCTAGTGGCATCCTAAACGTGGATATTGTACTTTTATCTATTCACACTATTGTAAAGATATTTGCAGCAAGTCTGCCTGCATTGCACACTCAAATTCTTTTTAACTAAGCCATTATACTAGCAGTCAGTGTACCTAGTGGCATCCTAAACGTGGCTATTGTACTTTTGTCTATTCACACTATTGTAAAGATATTTGCAGCACGTCTGCCTGCATTGCACACTCAAACTCTTTTTAACTAAGCCATTATACTAGCAGTCAGTGTACCTAGTGGCATCCTAAACGTGGCTATTGTACTTTTGTCTATTCACACTATTGTAAAGATATTTGCAGCACGTCTGCCTGCATTGCACACTCAAACTCTTTTTAACTAAGCCATTATACTAGCAGTCAGTGTACCTAGTGGCATCCTAAATGTGGCTATTGTACTTTTGTCTATTCACACTATTGTAAAGATATTTGCAGCACGTCTGCCTGAATTGCACACTCAAACTCTTTTTAACTAAGCCATTATACTAGCAGTCAGTGTACCTAGTGGCATCCTAAACGTGGCTATTGTACTTTTGTCTAGTCACACTAGTGCAAATCTATGTGCAGCACCTCTGCATGACACCCTCCTGCTCTGTTTTTAATAAGCTATAATGATAGCAAAAAATACTGCCATTTAGTGGCATCATAGAACTGGCTGTTGTATTCCATTAGTGCCCCACTGGTGCCAAGCTATTTCTAGCACCTCTGCATGACACCCTCCTGCTCTGTTTTTAATAAGCTATAATGATAGCAAAAAATACTGCCATTTAGTGGCATCATAGAACTGGCTGTTGTATTCCATTAGTGCCCCACTGGTGACAAGCTATTTATAGCACCTCTACATGACACCCTCATGCACATTTTGCTACGCTAATGTTATAGCAAACTCATGGAATTCATTGCTGCATTTGATAATTCGGAGGGATAGAAAGTCAGGCTTCCTTTAGCTTTTCCTTCTGTTCATAGACAGCATCTCCAAGAGCAATTTCCCCTCCACGTCTAAGTGTGGAGAGGCAGCTAGTGCGCATGCGTGTGCCGATTTACCCCAGCTGCAGCCTAATTACAGTGTTTCGCCTAGTGAGTATGCTCAGCCTGACTGTGTTATTCCTGACGCTAAGTCTTCATTTCGGAATACAGCGCATGCTCCCACACTAAGTGTGAAAAGCCTCTTTGCACAGGTGCTTGCATTCCGTGCCGGGTCTAAGTCCTGTTTTGTGCCTAGACACCATGCTAAAGCTGATAGTCTTTTTTCAGAGACTGTATTTCATGCTACTGAGCATGCTCAGGCACTTACTGCTTCAGAGACTAGGTCCGGTAATGAACTCTTTGGCCCTGCCCCTGATGTGGGGGGGCACATATAGACCACAGGGCATCACGTGTCCTCCCAAATGGCTTGCAGAGGCCCACCCCTATGACTTTTCACCGCATTATTGATGGTCAGACGATGACTGGTGAGGTGTTTGGGTCATGGCAGCCATGAGGTCATCATTGAAGTTGCGGTTCCAAATAGGACGCTAGTTATGCCACTCATGACGTGTCACTCTACTTTTGTCTCCAGGAGGTGCATTGTGGTTCACCCTGGTTTGGGGCGGAAACAGGTTATAAAAGGGGCTGGAGCCAACAAGGAGGTGCGCAGTCTTCTATTATGCTCCGAAAGAGCACACCTCCATGTGTTGAACCCATTGCGGCTTTAGGCCAGAGGTAGGCAGGGATAGGGTGTCGATGCAGGCCACCACCACAGTTGGTGACGCAGAACGGTTAAGACCAGCTCCTGTCCTACCAGTCCTGCTTGTGCAGCCCAGTGGCATTAACAGGCCTGCTGCTGCTGATGCGCCTGCTGTCCACAGGTGTGCCCCTACGCACACGGTCAGCGTACTCAATGGCCCCTGTGTTGTTAACAGGGAGTTCCTGGGCTGAGTGGGCATGTGGACCCTGTGACGCTAACAGGGCTCACAGTCTCCAGATCCGAATGGCATCTAACTCGGTTCAGGCTACTATTAGTTTCATAGCCACACAGCTCTGTATCCTCCACCAAACCTTCCAGTTGCCAACCTCTCCTTTTCCAACTGGGAGCACGGTGGACACTGACTGCTGATGGGGATATATACCTTTCTCTTTCTTTTCTTATTAATTTTCGTTATATAGCGGTAACATAGTATATACCACTTTATCCAAATCTGCCAGTCCCACTGTAACAGATGGTGTTTCTTCAGCAAATGTTACTGTTGCTTAACCACCAAATCCACGGACCAAAACTTTTTTCCCCTTTCCAACACACCTGTTCCCCTTTCCACCAGCATCTGTCCTTTTTCAACTCATTTTGGTATATGACCAAAAGTGCAACTCTGCAGGGACACCGTACTCAACGCCATCTCAGCACAGCAGCCAGCCCTCGGTCCCTCAGATGTGGACAAGTAAAAGACCATTTCCTCCTATCCATGACAAAGCGTTGAGATTCACTCTGTGCAGCACTGGTGTTTAGTGGAAAAGCAGATCTAAGATTGCGTACCACATTCTGCAGATACTCCTGTATACGTGCGTCCATTTCTATGGCAGGAATTATTTCGCCAAATTTTGTCTTGTATCGGGGATGTAACAGTGTGGCAACCCAGTATTCTGGATTACTTTGAATTCGTACAATCCGAGGGTCATGTTGTAGGTAGTGCAGCAAGAAGCCGCTCATGTGTCTTGTGCATCCAGGAGGACCAAGTCCTTGGTGTGTTGGTGGCAGAGAGGTGAGAATCGTGCCTCCTTCCTCTGCCCTCTCCCCACAACCTCGCACAACCGAAATGTGAGCAAGCTCTCACTCATCTGCTGAGTCTTCCATGCCCATCGCCAGTTCGTCCTCCATTTCTTCATGGGCTCCTGCACCTTCCTCAACACTTTTTGCTGATACTATGCGCCCTTGTTAATCCCTCTCCCTCACCATGACTGCCGCATAGGTGCCGCTGACCATCTGGACCTCGTAGATCTTGTTATCCCTTCCGCATATGACTCCTCCTGTACTTCCTCCCCTTCCTCTTGTCCCAACACCTGACTCCGAATAATAATTACAGTGCGCTCCATCATGTAGATGACCAGAATTGTCACGCTGAGAATGACATTGCCAGTGCTAAACATCTTCGTCGACATTTGTAAACTGTGTAGCAGGGTGCATAGGTCCTTGATCTGACACCACTCCAGCAGCGTGATCTGCACCACCTCTGGATCAAGTTATCCCAGGCTATATGTCATAACGTATTGCAGCAGGGTTTGGCGGTGCTGCCACAAACGCTGCAACATGTGCAGATTCAAATTCCTGCGTGTGGGCACATCGCATTTCAGGCGTTTAACCACCAGACCTAAAGACTTCTGTAGCGATGAAAGTTGTTGAGCTGCTGTGTGCGCACGATGGAAGTGAGCACATAGCGAGCGTCCACACTGCACAAGGCCATGTAGGCCATGATGGTGTTTTAAAAATTGCTGGAGAATTAGGTTCAACACGTGAGCCATACAAGGCACGTGTGTCACATTGCCCTGACGATGGCCCGCAGCCAGGTTTGCATCATTGCCGCACACGGCTGTTAAGTCACCAACGGAGTCCGCTCCGTCAATTTGTACAGCGGTCGCCAGGTGACAACGTGTTCCTTTCATGAATAGTGCTGATGATGGGAGAGGAGTCGATGCCAGCGGCGCAGGTGGACGCAGGTTATGCTCACCCACTGGGCTGCATTACCTTGACAGATGCAGAATCTCTGGCTGAATGTAGCTGGTGGGTATCTCACAGATGAAATACCATCATTCAGCTACAACCAATGGGAAGACACCACACCCTTTTTTATGCCCATCCTGTCTGCAGACCACTGCCAGACATAGCTCTGCTTTTACCCCCAGTTCAGTTTTATGATTTTGTGTGGTTGTTACCTGACTACTTTTCCTGCTTGCTGTTTATGTACCTTGTTGGCCGATCCGCATTTCACCTCTGCTTGTTTTCTGATTAAGTCCTGGCCGTCCCATTCTGTTCCTGTTCTTCAATTAATGTTTTGACCCTGCCTGACTACTATTCTCTGGAACTGCAGCCTTCCACAGGTATTAATCACCTTGGGCCCTGTGCAATTCCTAATCCCTGTATAGGGGTTAAAGGGTTTCAGGGTTCTAGGGGTCCTGCTTGGTGAGTGGCTTCCCTCTAGCCTATCATTAACAGCCCAGCTGAGTGTGTGGATCAAGGAAGGCGTTACACAGTGCTCTCTGCAGAAGGCCATGTAGGCCAGGATAGTGCTTTAAAAATTGCTGGACAACCAGGTTCAACACGTGAACCACACAAGCCATGTGTGTCACATTGTCACAGCGAAGGGCCGCACCCATGTTTGCATCATTGTCGCACCCGGCCTTCCCTGGCTGCTGGTTGAGTGGAGACAACCATTGATGAAACTCGGTCTCCAGAGCTAACCGTCCACAACTTCTCAGCGGTGTGACTCACATTTCCCATACATTTCAAAGTAAAACTTTGACCGCCTGATGGCATTGAGCTCTGCTGCCAGCATAGTAAGGAGGTGTGTGGTAGTCCTTGTGCGCAGTTACAAGGAAGGGTGGCCTGACCACACAGGGTTTGCGCCAAGGTGGAGGACCCACACGAGGTTGAAGAGGCAGAAGCAGTGTATTAACTTCTACATACAGAAGAAGGATTGAAACAACTCGTGGGGACGGCAAGACTTGTACAGCAGACCCTTCTCCATCTCTCACCATAGTTTGCCAGTGCCCAGTCAGTGACATGTAATGACCCTGTCTATGCTTACTGGTCCAAGTATCTGTGTTGAAATGCACCCTGTCACACACAGAGTTTCTCAAGGAAGTGGTGATGTTGTGTGCGACATGCTGGTGTAGCGCGGGCATGCTTTTCTTGGAGAAGCAGTGGTGATTGGGCATCTGGTACTGGGGCACAGCGACAGACATAAGGTCTCTAAAATCCTGTGTGTCCACTAGGCGGAAAGGCAGCATTTCGGTAGCCAACAGCTTACAGAGGGATAGAGTCAACCTCTTAGCTTTGTCATGGGTCGCAGGAAGTGGCCTTTTATTTGACCACATCTGAGGGACAGAGATCTGGCTGCTGTGTGTAGACGGTGTTGTGTAGGGTTTCCCTGGAAAAATGCAGGTTTGTGAGGAAAGTGCAGGCGGAGACATGATGTTGCCTTCATCCAACGTTGGTGCTATCGATGTCTGAGAGAGCTGTACACACTCACTTGTTTCCCCTTCCAAACCAACTGACGACCTACCAAGCAAACTGCCTGTTGTGGTTACAGTGGTGGAAGTTGTGGGTGGAAAAACAGGTGTGACAGCTGTCCCCACAGTCCTAGAAGATGACGAGCGCGCGGATGCACTGGAAGGGGCAGGCGGTGGATGGTTCGCTTCGCTAGGCCGCATTGCAGCACGGTGAGCTTCCCACCGGGCCATATGATATTTATTCTTGTGACGATTCATGGAAGAAGTTGTCAAACTGTTGAGGTTTTGACCTCTACTAACAGAACCATGACAAATTTTACAGATCACATAATTTGGGCGATCTTTTTCTATGTCAAAAAAGGACCAGGCTAGGCAAGGCTTAGAGGCCATGCGACCTGTTGATCCACCCCGAATAATGCTCAGAGGCAGAGTGGTGGCTGAGGATGCAGTTGTAGACGTGCTACCAGTGCTCCGACTCTGTCCAGGAAGGCGCAAGGTAACTTTGTCGTCGGTTGCATCCTCCTCCACTGCCTCTGTTGACCTCCTCGAGTGTCTGACTGTGGGTTGACAGTAGGTTGGATCTAGAACTTCATCATCAATTGTTGTGTTTGCACTCCCCTCCCCCTCAGACCGAGCCTCTTCTTGCCCTGACCGAATATTTAAGTTGTCATCCCAATCGGGTATCTGCGTCTCATCTTCATCAGTATGTTCCTCATTGTCTATAACCACAGGTGTTGGTAAGGCAGCATTTTGGTAGCCAACAGTTTGCAGATGCTGAAAGTCAACCTCCAAGCCATGTCATGCCCTTCTAAAAGCATGTAAAACACAGCGAGGGGACTCCAACCACAGTCTCCCTCGTTTCCACTAACTGGGCCACACACACCCCACTTGACTGGCATCGGTTGACCCCCCTTTTGAAAAAGAAAAAGATGCTTTGCATGATGCATTCTCAAAAATACGCGTGCCTTTCCCGTCCCCTGGCTGACCCAGGGGAAGAAAAGTCCTCTGAGAGCCATGACTTGTTCATCTTGGTTCTTTTAGAAACAAAGCGAGGGGACTCCAACCACAGTCTCCCTCGTTGCCACTACTTGGGCCACACACACCCCACTTGACTGACATCAGTTGATGCCCCTTTTCAAAATGAAAAAGATGCTTTGCATGAAGCACTCTCAAAAATACGCGTGCCTTTCCCGTCCCCTGGCTGACCCAGGGGAAGAAAAGTCCTCTGAGAGCCATGATTTGTTCATTTTGGTTCTTTTAGAAACACAGCGAGGGGACTCCAACCACAGTCTCCCTCGTTGCCACTAATTGGGCCACACACACCCCTCTTGACTGACATCAGTTGATGCCCCTTTTCAAAATGAAAAAGATGCTTTGCATGAAGCACTCTCAAAAATACGCGTGCCTTTCCCGTCCCCTGGCTGACCCAGGGGAAGAAACGTCCTCTGAGAGCCATGACTTGTTCATCTTGGTTCTTTTAGAAACACAGCGAGGGGACTCCAACCACAGTCTCCCTCGTTTCCACTAACTGGCCCACACACACCCCACTTGACTGGCATCGGTTGACCACCCTTTTGAAAAAGAAAAAGATGCTTTGCATGAAGCACTCTCAAAAATACGCGTGCCTTTCACCTCCCCTGGCTGACCCAGGGGAAGAAAAGTCCTCTGAGAGCCATGACTTGTTCATCTTAGTTCTTTTAGAAACACAGCGAGGAGACTCCAACCACAGTCTCCCTCGTTGCCACTAATTGGGCCACACACACCCCTCTTGACTGACATCAGTTGATGCCCCTTTTCAAAATGAAAAAGATGCTTTGCATGAAGCACTCTCAAAAATACGCGTGCCTTTCCCGTCCCCTGGCTGACCCAGGGGAAGAAAAGTCCTCTGAGAGCCATGTCCACATTGTCAGTGGACAGACACGTGTGCTTATCTGCCAGCAGACCCCCAGCAGCACTGAAGACAGGTTCCGAGAGAACGCTGGCTGCAGGACACGACAAGATCCCCAAGGCGTACGTGGCGAGCTCAGGCAATTTATCCAGATTGGAAGCCTAAAATGAGCAGGGCTCAAGTTGCACAATAATGGAATCGATGTTTCCTTGCATATACTCATATATCTGTGTGTCCTCCTCTTTTTCCTTGTCCAGCTGTTTTGTTTTCGCATGAGTATATGTCCTTGTCACTTTCCCATGTGTTTGTGTTGTGTTGTGAGTTGTTTGTCACCTTTTGGACACCTTTGAGGGTGTTTTCTAGGTGTTTTTCTGTGTTTGTGATTGCCTGCCATTGTTTCCTATGCAGTTCGAGTTCAGTTCGTCGAACGTTCGACGAGCCGAACTCGAACGAGACCTCCGTTCGGCGAACCGACCTCGAGCCGAACCGGGACCGGTTCGCTCATCTCTACTGTTAACCAGTTAAATCATTCCCCAACCCCACCTGCGGCCCCATGATGTGACCATGGGGTGCCAATGGGTTGTCATGACAGCCGTGGGTCAGGTAATGACCCCTGCCCTGTCACTGTTATGACACACTTCCAGTGAACATCGGCTAAGCACTGATGTTCACAGTAGGTCAGCATTTTTTTGACAAATTTCTGATTTTTTTTCCCAACTTAAATTAAAAAAATAAAATTATACATGTTTGGTATCTAAAACCTCGTACATACCTGGGGAATCATACTGCAAAGTCCATTGTTTCATACTCAGAACATGGTAAATAAAAACCCAGAAAAAAATCATAAAATTGCCCATTTTTTTGCAATTTCACAGCAGTTGGAATTTTTTTTCCCATTTTCAAGTACAATATGTGGCACAATGAATAGTGTCATTCAAAAGTACTACTCCTATAGAAAAAAACAAGCCTTTATATGGATATTTTGCTGAAAAAAATAAAGAGTTTTTGCTCTTGGAAGAAAGGGAGGAAAAAGCGAAAACAGAAAATTTCCAGGTGGTTAGAGGAGTTAAAATTAATTTTAAAGTTCCTTTTAATGAAAAGATCTTGGAATTATATTAATTTCCATAATTGGGTGTGTTTAATTTTCCTGTGCTGAGATAACCTTACTGTATGTATGTGCCCCTGCTATGTACTGTATAATGGCCGTGTCTGGCCATACAGGAACATTTAGGGAAAAAGGAAAAGAGTTTTAACGGTGCAAAAAAAACAGTACAATTTTATTAGAAAAGGTGAAATCATTTTTGTTAAAATTTCATAAAAAAACCGAGACCATACCCCACTAGATGTGACCACTCCATAATACTCATGGTCAATATTACCCATCACACAATCGTATAACAATATCAATGGAACAATTAAATTAAATGTCCATACATTATAATGTTTTTTCCACACAGTGCATTTGCATGTTATACATCGTCAAGGTCCATATGATGGTAGGGATCATACCCATCAAATGGTGATAAAAATAGAGAGGCAAATTTGCCATTGTAGCAATATTGACGGTCAGTCTCTGAACAGTGGTACCTCGAAAACGGCCCAACGTACGTTTCGATGGATCAATATTTTCTTATCTTCATCAGGGGAGAGGTTCTGTAATCTTGTCCCATAACACGCTCTTCATCAGGGAGAGGTGCCGTACAGGAACATGGTCTGATCATACCACAGCTTCTGGACAGGGGAAAACACATAAGTGTATAAAGACATTACAGCATGGGATTATAAATTATTCTTTTTATGAGGTAAAACTTTTCCCTGTCTGTTTTTAAAAAAAATGAACTCAAAGAAAGAATTATTTTTAATCCCATGCAATAGTATTTGTATACTTTTTTACTTCCTCCCCTCTCCAGGAGCTGTGGTATGATCAGACCATGTCCCTGTATGGTCAGACACGGCCATTACACATGTGCAGAACCTCTTTTGTCCTCATCAGGGACTTTTTTTGGCTCAGTGTGGGAGGCTTAGAGATTTCGGTGCTTGAAGCGAGTATCAGAAGATGAAATGAGGACAAGATGGTTGACGGGTCGGAGAGGTGAACAGTGAGGGGAGTATAAGGATTTCTTGAACCATTTGTTGGCTCCTAATAATTCATTCGATTGTGGCCAGATGGCTACAAGTTCACTGAATCTACACAAAGGCAGAGTTTTAAAAATCTGCATTTTGGTGAATGCACATTTTTGTAACATTCAAGTAGAATACTATTTCTCTGAAATGTATTTACTGTTCCTTTCTAATGACAGGCAGCCTATTTTCTGTAGTCTATACAAGGGAAATCAAGAGTTCATTAGTAGCTGTTTGTCTGTAATAGCAACCCAATGACACCTGCTATTGTAATACAGAAAAGATGATGGGACGAAAGAGAGAGGATAACTGCCTACATGTCCTCGTCACTATTGATCACAATGTCAAAAGGGTTAAATGTCTTGTATTTGTCTCAGTCAGTATCAGTTTCTAGTTCTGAACCTAACACTTGCAGTGGGAGCACTATGGTTGCACTTTTCAATTTTAAATAAAGTTTATTTTATTCAAATATAAGTTAGTGTCACACTGCATAGCTCAGCAGCACTGATATGCTGGCTCCAAACTATGCACACTCCTAGCTCATTCTCTCTTTTGTCAGTTATTTACAGCCTCTTTCTCCCATCTTCCAGCCTATGCAGAGCATTGTCTCCACACACAGACTTAGAATCTCTTTAGCCAGAGGTGAGGATTACCGGGAATGAAAATTGCTGCCTGTCAGAGTAAGTGTCCTTTGGCTGTCGCTGTCCTGCCCCTGAAGAGTAGACACCAATCACATTGTGAAGTGTAATGGGAATAATATCTTGCATCTTTTGTGTATAATATGTTATGTGAACTGTAATGTTAATGTGTGGATTGTAATGTGTTCCTGTGCAATGAATAGTGTAACCTTGATTATGTAGTATTTATAATGTACTAGAAGGTTGCCCGATTCTAACGTATCGGGTAGTCTAGAATGTGTATGTAGGGTAGCAGATTGAATAATAATATAATCAGCAAGTCTTGAATAATGATGGTTCATTTCTTGCTCGTTGGTCTCCCGCTGTGCAGCACGCATTGGCGTATTTGACAGTGAGAGACCAACGATATGAATGGGCAGGGAGCCGGCGTACACTGGTAACCATGTTACACAATTGGGTAACTATGCAAAGCGCTTTGCTTAGTTACCCGATGTGTACTATGGTTACCAGCGTACGCCGGCTCAAGCACACATGTGCCGGGAGCCAGGGGTAAGGTGGTAACCATGGTACACATTGGGTAACTAACGAAAGCGCTTTCCATAGTTACAGGATTGTGTACCATTTGTTACCAGTGTACGTCGGTAAGCTGATAATCATGGTACACATTGGGTAACTATGCAAAGCGACAGTGCTGGTTTATTTTTTGCTTGTTGGTCTCCTGCTGTGCAGCACGCATCGGCGTGTTTGACAGTGGGAGACCAATAATCTGAATGGGCAGAGAGCCGGGGTAAGCTAGTAACCATGGTACACATCGGGTAACTATGCAAAGTGGTTTCCATAGTTACACAATGTGTACACTGGTTAACAGCGTACGCCGGCTCCGGCACACGTGTGCCGAGAGTCGGGGTAAGCTAGTAACCATGTTACACATTGGGTAACTAAGCAAAGCGGTTTCTATAGTTACCCGATGTGTACCATGGTTACCAGCATATGCCGGCTCCGGCACACGTGTGCCAGGAGCCGGGGTAAGCTAGTGGTTTCACACATCCGGCTTTTCTTGACTTTGTCGGATGCTGCGCGCCCCAGAGAAAATATGGGTCTTTTTAATAAAAATATTCTCTATATTTACTTCTCTCCAGCGATGTTGTCTCCGGCTCTGCTGCCTCCCGCTCCTTATCGCCGCTCATTATACTCACTGAATATTCAGTGCCCTGAGGAGCTGTAAGCAGGAACAGCGCTGGGGACTTCAGTGCCGGGGACCGCATCGCTGGGTGAGTGTACAGCAGAGTATGTGTGTGTGTGTATGTGTACATGCATGTGCGCTATGTGTGTATGCGCACGGTGTATCCATGTGTGTCTGCTGTGTGTGTGTATACATGCATGTGCGCTATGTGTGTATGCGCTCGGTGTGTCTGCTATGTGTGTATATGTGCTCAGTGTGTGTGTGTGTGTGTGTGTATACATGCATGTGCGCTGTGTGTATGTGCTCGGTGTATCCATGTGTGTCTGCTGTGTGTGTGTATACAGATGCATGTGCGCTGTGTGTATGCGCCCAGTGTATCCATATGTGTCTACTATGTGTGTATATGTGCTCAGTGTGTGTGTGTGTATATACACATGCATGTGCGCTGTGTGTATGCGCCCAGTGTATCCATGTGTGTCTGCTATGTGTGTATATGTGCTCAGTGTGTGTGTATATTTTAGGACCAGGTGGACGGGCAGACCCAGAAGGTGGATCCACTGGGCCGAACTCCTTGATGATGGTAAGGGGTCCGGTAGCTGGAGCACTATAGGCAGCAGAACAGTCCGTGCACAAGAGTATAACGGAGAAGTCCCTGGGACCACGGAGTCACTGATGGTGGTCCGGGTGACGGAGCTCAGGTTCGGAAGCCGAGAAGATGTCAGGCGGGGTCCGGAACCTTTGGAGCCAGATGACGGGTCACCGCAGGGATCCGAGATGGTATGGACTGTCAGGATGGCAGATAGGCAGAGTTCGGGGTTCGGGATTCGGCAGGACCGGATGGCGAGGCAGGCTCGGCTCTAGGAAGAGAGAGAGGTGAGTATCTCAGGAACACAAGGAGACCTGACTCCTAGCTTGAGAAAACACGAAGATCAGGCCCCGCCCACTTGGACATTAAACCCCTTTATACCCTGTACCTGTTTGCATCATTTCCTGTTAATGGACGCTGGCCCTTTAAGAAAGGGTCAATGACCGCGCGCGCGCCCTAATGCGCATGCGCGCGGCCCGAGTGCCAGAAGCCAGGGCAGGAAGCTGAGAGGAGGAAGCAGCAGGGCCGGGCTGGGTCTGAGAAGCCGACGGGCACCGGGAGCGGAGACCAGGACGCCGGGGATGCGCCGGCAATGGATGCTGGAGAACGGGGAGCGGCGGTGACCGGACCGAGGAACCGGGAGGGGAACCGGGAAGCGTGACAGTACCCCCCCCCACGCCCCCCTCCCCGCAACCGGGACAGGAAGGCACGGATCAGCGGAGTACCCACATTCTCCCGGGGCTCCCAGGACCTGTCCTCAGGACCATACCCTGCCCAGTCCACTAGGAAGAACTGTCGACCCCGTACGGTTTTCATGGCCACGATATCTCTTACCGCATAGATGTCGTCATCGGCAATAGGAGGAGGAGCCGAACTGGCAGCAGCGGAGAAGGGACCAAGGACAACCGGCTTGAGCAGGGAGACGTGGAATGAGTTGGGTATCCTCATCGTGGCCGGGAGCTGTAGCTTGTAGGAGACCTCATTGATCTTGTTGAGGACTTTAAATGGCCCGATGTAGCGAGGACCCAGCTTGTAGGATGGTATCTTCAATCGGACGTACTTGGAAGCAAGCCAGACGAGATCTTCAGGAGAGAAACACGAAGGGTCCAGACGTCTCTTGTCTGCGTGTCTCTTCATCCGCAGGGAAGCACGCCCAAGGGACGCCTTGACAGAGTCCCAAATGGTTGCAAAGTTACGGGCTACAGTATCAGCAGCAGGGACGTCCGAAGAAGGGGATACAGGCAATGGAACGGAGGGCTGAAGTCCGTAAACGACATGGAAGGGAGAGCTGGAGGACGACTCACTGATGTGGTGGTTATGGGAGAACTCAGCCCAAGGAAGAAGCGTGGACCAGTCGTCGTGATGGGCGTTGACGTAGTGACGTAAGAAGGAGGTCAAGATTTGATTGACCCTTTCCACTTGGCCATTAGACTGAGGATGGTAGGCAGAAGAAAAGTCCAGAGTCACTCCCAGATGTTTGCATAGAGCCCTCCAGAAGCGGGAGGTGAACTGAGTTCCTCTGTCGGATACAATGTGTGATGGAAAGCCATGCAAGCGGAAGATGTGATGTATATAATCGTCCGCGAGTTCCTGGGCAGAGGGCAATCCAGCCATAGGGACGAAATGAGCCATTTTAGAGAACCGATCCACCACGACCCATATGACTGTGTGTCCGGAGGACAATGGCAAGTCCGTAATAAAGTCCATCGCTATGTGTTGCCACGGAACTGAGGGTATCGGCAGAGGCAGAAGACGGCCATATGGCAGGTGTTTGGGCGTCTTGTTCCTGGCACAAGAGGAGCAGGCAGAGACAAAAGCAGCGACGTCCGTGCGAAGGGATGGCCACCAGTAATGACGTACAATCGCACCCCATGTTCTCTTCTGACCAGCATGACCGGCTGTTTTCGAGGCATGTCCCCAGTGTAACACTTTTTGCCTGTCAGTCTCAGAGACATAGGTCTTCCCGGGCGGTATCTGGGCCAGGGCGACAGGGGCCACCGGAATGATTTTGCTAGGACAGATGATGGGTTGGGTAGTCTCCTCCTCCTGCTCCATGGGCATGAATGACCTGGACAAGGCATCTGCGCGTACATTCTTGTCCGCGGGTCGGAAATGGAGCTGGAAGTCAAACCTGGCAAAGAATAAAGACCACCTGGCTTGCCGTGGGTTCAGTCACTGAGCGGACCGCAGGTATTCCAGATTCTTGTGGTCCGTGTAAATAATCACGGGGTACACTGCTCCTTCCAGAAGGTAGCGCCATTCCTCCAGAGCCAGTTTGACTGCCAATAACTCTCGGTCACCGATGGTGTAGTTGCGTTCAGGCGCTGAGAAGCTCTTGGAGAAGAAACCGCAAGTCACCATCTTCCCGGAGGAGGACTTCTGCATGAGCACTGCTCTGGCTCCCGAAGAGGAGGCATCCACCTCCAAGGTGAACTGGCGGTTTAACTCCGGACGGTGGAGCACAGGAGAGGAGGCAAATGCCCGCTTCAGAGAGCCAAACGCGGCGTCGGCCGCAGGTTACCAGTCCTTTGGATTCGCCTCCTTCTTGGTCAAGGCGGAGAGAGGAGCAGTCAGAGCAGAGAAGTGAGGGATGAACTGGCGGTAGTAGTTGGCGAACCCCAGGAAGCGTTGGATTGCCTTCAGTCCCGAAGGGGGAAGCCAGTTGAGAATGGAGGAGACCTTCTTTGGATCCATCTGCAGTCCGGTATCGGAGATGATGTAACCCAGAAAGGGGAGAGAAGACTGCTCAAAGACACACTTCTCGTACTTGGCGTACAGACGATTCTCTCTCAGTCTTTGCAGAACGAGCTGCACGTTCTCTCTGTGGGTCTGGAGGTCCGGAGAGAAGACAAGGATATCATCCAGATACACCACCACACAGACGTAGAGAAGGTCCCGGAAAACGTCGTTCACCAATTCTTGAAAGACTGCTGGTGCGTTACACAGACCGAAGGGCATCACGCAGTATTCATAGTGCCCATCGCGAGTATTGAACGCGGTCTTCCACTCGTCCCCAGAGCGGATGCGGACTAGATTGTAGGCACCCCGAAGATCCAGCTTGGTGAACACACGAGCTCCTCTAAGCTGGTCAAACAATTCGGGGATGAGCGGCAGAGGGTACTTGTTTTTCACGGTGATTTGGTTCAATCCCCGGTAGTCTATACATGGGCGTAAGTCGCCTTCTTTCTTCTTAACGAAGAAGAAGCCTGCTCCAGCAGGAGAGGAGGATCTCCGAATGAATCCCCTAGCCAGGCTCTCTGTGATGTAAGTAGACATGGCCCTTGTTTCGGCTGGAGACAATGGATATATCCGTCCTCGAGGTGGTGTTGTTCCTGGGAGCAGGTCGATGGCACAATCGTAAGGACGATGTGGCGGAAGAACCTCAGATTCCTTCTTATCAAAGACGTCCGCGAAGGACCAATAGGCCGAGGGCAGTCCCGGTAGGTTCTCTGGAACCGGCGGTCGTCGGATGGGTTGTATGGTCTTCAGACATTTATCATGGCACGAAGAGCCCCATCGGGTGATTTCACCAGTGCCCCAGCTGACTGCTGGTTCGTGTGTCCGTAACCAGGGAAGTCCCAGCAAGATTTGATGGGACATGTGTGGAAGGACGTAGAGAGCGATGTTCTCGGTGTGCAGGGCACCGATACGCAGTTCGACCGGCCTGGTAATCCAGGAGATGGTGTCAGAGAGGGGTCTCCCATCCACAGAGGCAATCACGAGGGGCTTGTCGAGTGGAGTAACCTGCACCTGGTACTTGTCCACCGTGGCCTGCTGGATGAAATTGCCTGCGGCCCCAGAATCGAGGTACGCCTCAGCCGTGAACCGCGTCTCTCCCGTTGTCACTTGTACAGTCCACGTAACCGGGTCTGAGAGAGTCCCAGCACCTAGGGTGGCCTCTCCTACCAACCCTAGGCTTTGGAGTTTCCCGGCCTCTCTGGACAGGAGCGTAGCAGGTGTGTGCCTTCTCCGCAGTAAAAGCAGAGGCCCTTGGCGAGCCGCTCGGCTCGACGTTGTTCAGACTGCCGCACTCGGTCGATCTGCATGGGCTCGTGGACGGGGGCCCCAGATGCGGTTGACTGCAGTACGGAGGGCTTCTGCGGAGGAGGGGAATGCCGTACCGGACGTCTCTCACGAGACACTTCCTTGGATCGCTCCTGAAAGCGAATGTCCACTCGAGTCGCTAGGGTAATCAGGGCATCCAGGGTGGACGGTACGTCGCGACCCGCCAGCTCATCTTTAATTCGCCCCGAGAGTCCTTCCCAGAAGGTGGCGGTTAAGGCCTCGTTGTTCCACCCGAGTTCCGAAGCCAAGGTGCGAAACCGGATTGCGTATTGACCCACGGTCAGAGTCCCCTGACGTAACCGGAGGAGGGATGAAGCAGACGCGGAGGCGCGTCCGGGCTCATCAAAGGTGCCACGGAATGCCTGCAGGAACTCCCGGATGTTCGTGGTCACAGGATCCTTCTTCTCCCACAAGGGGTTCATCCACGCCAGTGCCTCACCCTCTAGGTGGGACATGATGAAGGCGACCTTGGCTTGGTCGGAGGCAAACAAATGCGGCAGCTGCGTGAAGTGGAGGGAGCATTGGTTTATGAATCCCCTGCAGGTCTTGGGGTCTCCGGCGTACCGGGGTGGTGAGGCCAAACGAAGTCTGGAAGCATCCGAAGAAGTCGCCACGGGAGCTGGAGCCGTGGATTGACTAGTGGAAGCCCGGGATGCTGAAGTCGTAACTGCCGCTTGTAGCGTGTTCAGGCGGGCGTCCACAGAAGACATGAATTGCAGCATGCGGGTCTGAGTCTCACGCTGGCGTTGAAGTTCCTCCTGTACGGCTGCTAGTGCTTCAGCGGGATCCATGGCCTGATCTTACTGTTAGGACCAGGTGGACGGGCAGACCCAGGAGGTGGATCCACTGGGCCGAACTCCTTGATGATGGTAAGGGGTCCGGTAGCTGGAGCACTATAGGCAGCAGAACAGTCCGTGCACAAGAGTATAACGGAGAAGTCCCTGGGACCACGGAGTCACTGATGGTGGTCCGGGTGACGGAGCTCAGGTTCGGAAGCCGAGAAGATGTCAGGCGGGGTCCGGAACCTTTGGAGCCAGATGACGGGTCACCGCAGGGATCCGAGATGGTATGGACTGTCAGGATGGCAGATAGGCAGAGTTCGGGGTTCGGGATTCGGCAGGACCGGATGGCGAGGCAGGCTCGGCTCTAGGAAGAGAGAGAGGTGAGTATCTCAGGAACACAAGGAGACCTGACTCCTAGCTTGAGAAAACACGAAGATCAGGCCCCGCCCACTTGGACATTAAACCCCTTTATACCCTGTACCTGTTTGCATCATTTCCTGTTAATGGACGCTGGCCCTTTAAGAAAGGGTCAATGACCGCGCGCGCCCTAATGCGCATGCGCGCGGCCCGAGTGCCAGAAGCCAGGACAGGAAGCTGAGAGGAGGAAGCAGCAGGGCCGGGCTGGGTCTGAGAAGCCGACGGGCGCCGGGAGCGGGGACCAGGACGCCGGGGACGCGCCGGCAATGGATGCTGGAGAACGGGGAGCGGCGGTGACCGGACCGAGGAACCGGGAGGGGAACCGGGAAGCCGGGGGACAGCGCAGGGGACCCGGGGAGCGTGACAGTATATACATGCATGTGCGCTGTGTGTATGCGCCCAGGGTATCCATGTGTGTCTGCTATGTGTGTATATGTGCTCAGTGTGTGTGTGTAAATACATGCATGTGCGCTGTGTGTATGCGCCCAGTGTATCCATGTGTGTCTGCTATGTGTGTATATGTGCTCAGTGTGTGTGTGTATATACATGCATGAGCGCTGTGTGTATGCGCCCAGTGTATCCATATGTGTCTGCTATGTGTGTATATGTGTTCAGTGTGTGTGTATACATGCATGTGTGCTATGTGTGTATGCATCGGTGTATCCATGTGTGTCTGCTATGTGTGTGTGTGTGTAACCGTACACTGTACAAGACAGTGGCTGCGCCGCGACTTCCTGGTCACATGAAAACACGTGATCGGAGGTTGTCGAGCGGCAACTGTAGTGTACACAGTGCACGGGAGCGCGCCGGATGCGACAAAGTGGAGAAAAGGTAAGCGACAGTGCTGACGTGTGCCGGGGGCCGGGGTAAGCTAGTAACCATCTTACACATCGGTAACTAAGGAAAGCGGTTTCTATAGTTACCCGATGTGTACTATGGATACCAGCCTACGCCGGCTCCGGCACACGTGTGCTAGTGGCTTTTCTCCACTTTGTCTTGCGGTGTGGGCTTCGGGTGCTGCAGCAGTCACCTGGGTGTCGGGCGTCTCCGTGTGGGTTCGGGGAATGCGTGCGGGGGGACGGGGCCAGGGCGAGCATCCAATGCGTGAGGGGGCAGGGCCTGGCCAAGCATCCAATGCGTGCAGGGTGCCGGGGCGAGTGGCCAATCCATGGGGGTGGTGGGGCCAGGGCGAGCCGAGCGGCCAATTCGTGCTGGGGGAGCGGGGCCATGCCGAGGCCAGCGGCCAATCCGCTGGTTGTCACCGTAAGGACACAATTTTGGAGCAAGACAGACAGACAGACAGACAGACAGACAGAATAAGGCAATTATATATATAGATAATGTAAAGTATGGTATACAGTTAGGCCCAGAAATATTTGGACAGTGACACAATTTTCGCGAGTTGGGCTCTGCATGCCACCACATTGGATTTGAAATGAAACCTCTACAACAGAATTCAAGTGCAGATTGTAACGTTTAATTTGAAGGTTTGAACAAAACTATCGGATAGAAATTGTATGAATTGTACACATTTTTTTACAAACACTCCACATTTTAGGAGGTCAAAAGTAATTGGACAAATAAACCAAACCCAAAAAAAATATTTTTATTTTCAATATTTTGTTGCGAATCCTTTGGAGGCAATCACTGCCTTAAGTCTGGAACCCATGGACATCACCAAACGCTGGGTTTCCTCCTTCTTAATGCTTTGCCAGGCCTTTACAGCCGCAGCCTTCAGGTCTTGCTTGTTTGTGGGTCTTTCCGTCTTAAGTCTGGATTTGAGCAAGTGAAATGCATGCTCAATTGGGTTAAGATCTGGTGATTGACTTGGCCATTGCAGAATGTTCCACTTTTTTGCACTCATGAACTCCTGGGTAGCTTTGGCTGTATGCTTGGGGTCATTGTCCATCTGTACTATGAAGCGCCGTCCGATCAACTTTGCGGCATTTGGCTGAATCTGGGCTGAAAGTATATCCCGGTACACTTCAGAATTCATCTGGCTACTCTTGTCTGCTGTTATGTCATCAATAAACACAAGTGACCCAGTGCCATTGAAAGCTATGCATGCCCATGCCATCACGTTGCCTCCACCATGTTTTACAGAGGATGTGGTGTGCCTTGGATCATGTGCCATTCCCTTTCTTCTCCAAACTTTTTTCTTCCCATCATTCTGGTACAGGTTGATCTTTGTCTCATCTGTCCATAGAATACTTTTCCAGAACTGAGCTGGCTTCATGAGGTGTTTTTCAGCAAATTTAACTCTGGCCTGTCTATTTTTGGAATTGATGAATGGTTTTCATCTAGATGTGAACCCTTTGTATTTACTTTCATGGAGTCTTCTCTTTACTGTTGACTTAGAGACAGATACACCTACTTCCCTGAGAGTGTTCTGGACTTCAGTTGATGTTGTGAACGGGTTCTTCTTCACCAAAGAAAGTATGTGGCGATCATCCACCACTGTTGTCATCCGTGGACGCCCAGGCCTTTTTGAGTTCCCAAGCTCACCAGTCAATTCCTTTTTTCTCAGAATGTACCCGACTGTTGATTTTGCTACTCCAAGCATGTCTGCTATCTCTCTAATGGATTTTTTTCTTTTTTTTCAGCCTCAGGATGTTCTGCTTCACCTCAATTGAGAGTTCCTTAGACCGCATGTTGTCTGGTCACAGCAACAGCTTCCAAATGCAAAACCACACACCTGTAATCAACCCCAGACCTTTTAACTACTTCATTGAGTACAGTTTAACGAGGGAGACGCCTTCAGAGTTAATTGCAGCCCTTAGAGTCCCTTGTCCAATTACTTTTGGTCCCTTGAAAAAGAGGAGGCTATGCATTACAGAGCTATGATTCCTAAACCCTTTCTCCGATTTGGATGTGAAAACTCTCATATTGCAGCTGGGAGTGTGTACTTTCAGCCCATATTATATATATAATTGTATTTCTGAACATGTTTTTGTAAACAGCTAAAATAACAAAACTTGTGTCCCTGTCCAAATATTTCTGACCCTGACTGTAGCATTTACACTGAGAAGCAAAAAAGTAACACTGTTTTGAAGCTTTGACTTTCAGGCTCCATATCTCACATCCACTGTAGCTCTGAACGTTGGACTACCTTTATCTTATAGACATTACATCTTGGCTATCTCATGCATAAATTTGACTACTTGCAATTATTTAGCAAATGATTCGTTTTGCAGGATATTGCCATGTCACTATATTGTTACCGTTTTGCTCCTAAACATCTAAAGTTTATTTTTTATTATTTCATTAGTATTTTGTGAATCCATCTTTAACTTTCAACACTGCATGTATCCTTCTAAGCATGCTGTCAATCACATTCGAGCATGTCTGGACCAAAAGCTGATCCCAGGTCTCTTCCCTAATGTTGCTTCATTCTGGTCGACTCATTTGGGAAAGTATACAGCTTTTTCTTCAACTCTACCCATAATTGTCTGCATGGGTTGAGGTCTGGGGACTGTGGGTGCCATTATCATAGAACCATTTCTTTGCCAATCTCGATGTATGCTTCGGGTCATTGTCCTACTGGAACACTATGTCATTCTTTTAATATCCTTAGTACTTGAGTGTACAAAGAAACTCGTCTTGTAGGATACTCAAATAGAGTTCAACATTCAGACCAGTATCAAACCTGGTCAAATATCCAACCACTTTGACTGGTGGAGGAATCCTGATGATATGAGGTTGTTTCACAAACTTAATAGCTCCTACAATTTCTTCATCTGTTTGCCTCTTTTTCCCTTGTTTCTTCCAGAAGCATTTGCACCTATCAAAGTCTAGTCTATTGTCACTTGTCTCATCGCTCCAAATCATCCGTTTCCAATCTTCTACTGTCCCCTTTTCGTACTTATTTGCAAACTCAAGCCAACATTCCTTATGAAGATATTGGAGACGAGTCTTTTTCACCATTTTCAAGCACCATTCAAGGCTTGTGTAATGTGCATTGTTCGGTGCTTGCATGGACATTTGTGTCCTCATTATATCAAAGCTTATGTGCCACTTTCACTGCAATGTTTGTTGCAGCAGAATTGATAGCCCCTGGGATGAGCCACCTTGTGGACTCCGATATTTTGCCTGTAAGTCCACCTCTTAGCTTGTGAATGGATGAATGGACTTTATTTCATATTCTTCAAACTGTTATAGCCCTGACGTGATGCAGTTTGACAACTGTCTTGGCTGAGAGACAACTATTGATGAGCTGGATATAGCTAAATTATTTCTCTTTTTTTGGGATAGCTTCTTCATGGATGCTCTTCAATTGGAACCAATGACCTGTCGCTTTGGAATAAACCTAGTAAAACACTGATCTATTAGGGAATGTGAGAAAATATTGTAATTTACAGTATTCAGGAAGAAGTAACACCGGGAGCAAAACAGTAACAATGCAGTGACATGATAAGAATGTGCGTAAGTAATCATATGCTAAATAGTTGCAATTCAAATGTATGAGATAGCCAAGATAAATGTCTCTAACATGAAAGTAGTCTCATGCTCAAAAATAAAGTGAGTGGATGGTGAGATATGGAGCCTGAAATTCAAAACATTTTTACCCTTTTGCTCGTCACTATATATCTATTGTTACCAGACCATAGGGTAAGGTGTTTTAACTAAACCACAATGGGAGGGGTTAGTTCACAGGCTAAGTGACAGTTAATTCTAAAAGGGTTAGTTTAGTTTAGGAGGTGAAAATCTAGTGAGCAAGTTATGGATGGATATTCTATAGGTCTTGAAGATCACATATAGTGGAAGGCTTTTAGCAATAATATAAAGAAAGTATACTGGAGGCAACATAACGTGAACCTTGAGAGTTGACTCAGACATGGAGTTCGAACAGTGTTGAAATTTGATCCTTGAATGAAATGGCCCAAAATCATAGGAGCCAGAGAACAGGACTCTATTGGCCAGGCCCATTAACATTTAAGTTAATGGGTTTATCCTAACTGGCATTTGACAAAAGTTGGCTTAACTGACTGGATGCTCTCCAAGTGCCTGAGAGAGCAAGGCTCTACGTTGACCATGGTGATGGGACCCTTGATCCTCACCTCTGTAAGGAAACTAGATATGGAGTCACTGCAAGGGAAAGTGTCCGTCACGATTAGTACTGTAACACTGAGCTGGGTTGTGTTGGAACTCACAGAAACAGTAAAAACACCATTGAAGATCCAAGGTAATCCATACAAAGTCCCACAACAATCCTGACACTGCTAGCCAGAACTTGGAGAAAGAGAAAACATTTCCGCTCTCCACAATTGCCGAAATACACTGACAGCAGTTGGAGGGTGGGAGACCGGGTGTGAACTCTGCTGAACTCAGTGAAATCACCAGCCAACTTGGAACCCAGTTGTGAGCAGGTGACGCTACTCAGTTCACTGAAGATTAGAGTTGAGCGCGGTTCGCGGTTCGAGGTTCTCCAGTTCGCGGCTCGAGTGATTTTGGGGGCTGTTCTAGATCGAACTAGAACTCGAGCTTTTTGCTAAAGCTCGATAGTTCTAGATACGTTCGAGAACGGTTCTAGCAGCAAAAAGATCAGCTAATTCCTAGCTGGCTTTCCGCTGTAATAGTGTAAGTCACTCTGTGACTCACACTATTATGAAATTTCAGTGTATAGTGTGCGGGAACAGCGCATTCAGATCACTGGTGTATGGATAATGGCGATCGCCATTTTTTTTTTTTTTCCTTGTCTTCCTTCCCTAAGTGCGCGTGTGTAGTGGGGCGGGCCAGCATGTCAGCCAATCCCAGACACACACACAGCTAAGTGGACTTTTAGCCAGAGAAGCAACGGCATGTGTGATAGGATGTCCATGTCACATGTCCCTGCATTATAAAACCGGACATTTTCCTCCAGCACGCCATTATCTGCCTTCTGCGTCCTTGGTGTCAGTCATCACTGGCACAGCTCCTATCGCCGATACTGCTGTGTACGCTCCATACACACCGCTGTACAGCATAGGGATAGCACTTTCTATCAGTCCTTTTAAGGGCTCATACTGGCAGGGTCAGAGCCATAGGTGACAGGTCCGTGAAAACAGAGTTTAACAGCTGCACAAGATGACAGCGTCTGTGTAGCTAAGGTCAGGGATTTCCTCGCTGCATTTCCCCATTAGAAGGGATAGAAAGGCAGGCTTCCTTTCCTCTACCCAGACCCACAACCCTGCCACTGTAACCTCCTGCCCTTTGCACACTCAAACTCATTGTAACTAAGCCATTATACTAGCAAACACTGAGTGAACTTAGTGGCATCCTAAACGTGGCTATTGGACTTCTGTATTTTCCCACTAGTGCAAAGATATTTGCAGCACGTCTGCCTGCACTGCACACTCAAACTCATTGTAACTAAGCCATTATACTAGCAAACACTGTGAACTTAGTGGCATCCTAAACGTGGCTATTGGACTTCTGTTTAGTCCCACTAGTGAAAAGATATTTGCAGCACGTCTGCCTGCATTGCACACTCAAACTCATTGTTACTAAGCCATTATACTAGCAAACACTGAGTGAACTTAGTGGCATCCTAAACGTGGGTATTGGACTTCTGTATTGTCCCAGTAGTGCAAAGATATTTGCAGCACGTCTGCCTGCATTGCACACTCAAACTCATTATAACTAAGCCATAATACTAGCAAATACTGAGTGAACTTAGTGGCATCCTAAACGTGGCTATTGGACTTCTGTATAGTCCCAGTAGTGCAAAGATATTTGCAGCACGTCTGCCTGCATTGCACACGCAAACTCATTGTTACTAAGCCATTATACTAGCAAACACTGAGTGAACTTAGTGGCATCCTAAACGTGGCTATTGGACTTCTGTATTGTCCCACTAGTGCAAAGATATTTGCAGCACTTCTGCCTGTACTGCACACTCAAACTCATTGTAACTAAGCCATTATACTAGCAAACACTGAGTGAACTTAGTGGCATCCTAAACGTGGCTATTGGACTTCTGTATTGTCCCACTAGTGCAAAGATATTTGCAGCACGTCTGCCTGCATTGCACACTCAAACTCATTGTTACTAAGCCATTATACTAACAAACACTGAGTGAACTTAGTGGCATCCTAAACGTGGCTATTGGACTTCTGTATTGTCCCACTAGTGCAAAGATATTTGCAGCACGTCTGCCTGCACTGCACACTCAAACTCATTGTTACTAAGCCATTATACTAGCAAACACTGAGTGAACTTAGTGGCATCATAAATGTGGCTATTGGACTTCTGAATAGTCCCAGTAGTGCAAAGATATTTGCAGCACGTCTGTCTGCATTGCACAATCAAACTCATTGTTACTAATCCATTATACTAGCAAACACTGAGTGAAGTTAGTGGCATCCTAAACGTGGCTATTGGACTTCTGTATTGTCCCACTAGTGCAAAGATATTTGCAGCACGTCTGCCTGCACTGCACACTCAAACTCATTGTAACTAAGCCATTGTACTAGCAAACACTGAGTGAACTTAGTGGCATCCTAAACGTGGCTATTGGACTTCTGTATAGTCCCAGTAGTGCAAAGATATTTGCAGCATGTCTGCCTGCATTGCACACTCAAACTCATTGTTACTAAGCCATTATACTAGCAAACACTGAGTGAACTTAGTGGCATCCTAAACGTGGCTATTGGACTTCTGTATAGTCCCAGTAGTGCAAAGATATTTGCAGCACGTCTGCAATTATTGCACACTCAAACTCATTGTTACTAAGCCATTATACTAGCAAACACTGAGTGAACTTAGTGGCATCCTAAACGTGGCTATTGGACTTCTGTATAGTCCCACTAGTGCAAAGATATTTGCAGCACGTCTGCCTGCATTGCACACTCAAACTCATTGTTACTAAGCCATTATACTAGCAAACACTGAGTGAACTTAGTGACATCCTAAACGTGGGTATTGGACTTCTGTATTGTCCCACTAGTGCAAAGATATTTGCAGCACGTCTGCCTGCATTGCACACTCAAACTCATTGTTACTAAGCCATTATACTAGCAAACACTGAGTGAACTTAGTGGCATCCTAAACGTGGCTATTGGACTTCTGTATTGTCCCACTAGTGCAAAGATATTTGCAGCACGTCTGCCTGTACTGCACACCCAAACTCATTGTAACTAAGCCATTATACTAGCAAACACTGAGTGAACTTAGTGGCATCCTAAACGTGGCTATTGGACTTCTGAATAGTCCCAGTAGTGCAAAGATATTTGCAGCACGTCTGTCTGCATTGCACAATCAAACTCATTGTTACTAAGCCATTATACTAGCAATTTGTGCCGCCAGTTTAAGGGCCGTAGTTGCATTGTCAGGGATAATTATTGTTGTTTATTCTGCTGTTAATAAAGCTAGACCACCGCTGCAATCTACACCACCTCTCAATTTTTACTACCACATTTTAAGTGCACAATCTTGTCGCAATCAACATGAGTGGCAAAATGACAGATGCTGGTGGAAAGGGGAAGAGGCGTGTTGGAAAAGGAAAAAAAGGGTTTGTCCGTGGGGAAGGTGGCAAAGCTCCATTAACATCTGCTGAAGATAGACCATCTACCAGCAAAAGTAAGATGTCTACAACTTACCGTGGACCATCCGATGTGCTCCCTTTTTTACGGACATGAACAACAGGAACAAAAGGTAGATGATGGCCAAAAAAGGAAAATGCTTGAATGGATCTCAAGTGGTCCAACAAGTGCCCTCTCAGCCACCTCAACTACCGCATCCAAGAAACACCAGTCCTCTGAGTTGTCATCCCAATCAAACTTGCTTTCTCCCAGCTCTGAAGTCTCCATCAGCCCTGCACAGTATGGTGGAACTGAGATGGCTGAGTCTGCAGAGCTGTTCAGTCACACTATAGCCTGGGAATCAGAGGTCTGCTGCCAAGCTACAGTGAGTACCAGACCAGGTCCGAGTTTAATATATGGTTGTCTCCACTCAACCTGCAGCCTGGTAAGGCCGTGTGCGACAATGCTGCAAACCTGGGTGCGGCCCTTCGCCTGGGCAAGGTGACACACGTGCCTTGTATAGCTCACGTGTTGAACCTTGTTGTCCAGCAATTTTTAACACACTATCCCGGCCTAGATGGCCTTCTGAACAGGGCACGAAAACTGTCTGCTCACTTCCGCCGTTCAACCGCCGCAGCTGAGCGACTTGCATCGCTCCAGAAGCCTTTCGGCCTGCCGGTTCATCGCCTGAAATGCGATGTGCCGACACGCTGGAATTCGACTCTCCACATGTTACAGCGACTGTGGCAGCACCGCCGAGCCCTGGTGCAATACGTCATGACGTATAGCCTGGGCCAACGAGATGCAGAGGTTCGGCAGATCACCCTGATGGAGTAGTCTCAGATCAAGGACCTATGCACCCTTCTGCACAGTTTCAACATGGCGACGAATATGTTTAGCGCTGACAATGCCATTATCAGAATGACAATTCCAGTCATTTACATGCTGGAGCACACGCTAAACACTATTCGGAGTCAGGGGGTGGGACAACAGGAAGGGGAGGAACTACAGGAGGATTCATATGCGCAAGACACAACAACATCACCAAGGTCCAGACGTTCATCATCACCAACGCGGCAGGCATGGGACCATGGGGGACAGGGATCAACAAGGGCGCATGGTAGCAGGCGAAATGTTGAGGAAGGTGCAGGAGAACATGAAGAAATGGAGGACGAACTGTCCATGGACATGGAAGACTCAGCGGATGAGGGAGACCTTGGTCAAATTTCAGTTGAAAGAGGTTGGGGGGGAGATGTCAGAGGAAGACAGAACGGTTAGCACCTCTATGCCACAAACACAGCGTGGACTTGGTCCGCATGGCTGCGCAAGACACATGAGTGCTTTCTTGCTGCACTACCTCCAACATGACCCTCGTATTGTCAAAATTAGAAGTGATGATGACTACTGGCTTGCCACACTATTAGATCCCCGGTACAAGTCCAAATTTTGTGACATAATTCCAGCCATAGAAAGGGACGCACGTATGCAGGAGTATCAGCAGAAGCTTTTACTCGATTTTAGCTCGGCTTTTCCACCAAACAACCGTGCAGGTGCAGGGAGTGAATCTCCCAGTTGTAACTTGACAAACATGGGACGGTCTCGTCATCTTAAACAGTCTACCCATACCAGTAGCACCCTATCTGGTGCTACTGGTAACAGCAATTTTATGGAATCTTTTCATAATTTTTTTAGACCCTCCTTTGCAAGGCCAACAGAGACAACAAGTATGACACATAGTCAACGGCTGGAGAGGATGATACAGGAGTATCTGCAAATGAACATCGATGCCATGATTTTGCAAATGGAGCCTTGCTCATTTTGGGCTTCAAATCTTGAAAAATGGCCAGAGCTCTCCACTTACGCCTTGGAGATTTTGTCGTGTCCAGCTGCCAGCGTTGTCTCTGAACGTGTCTTCAGTGCTGCTGGGTGTGTGCTGACAGATAAGCGCACGCGTCTGTCCAGTGACAATGTGGACAGACTAACGTTCATCAAAATGAACAAGTCATGGATCCACAAGGAATTTACTACCCCTGTGTCATCCTGGGGAGAGTAAATGCTTGTGGATTTGGAATGTGCTTGATGCAAATCAAAACATCCTGTTTGCAACTAGGGCACAAGTGCTGCCACTGATGGGGTGTCTGTGTGGTCCAATTTTTGGAAAAAAGGGAGACTCCGCTTGGAGTAACCCTTGCTTAAATTGTTTTTAAAAATGATCCAAGATGAACAGAGCTGGGATCAGGAAAGACTTAGCTACCTACCCCGGGGTCATCCTGGTGACAGTTAATTATGGCGTATTTTTGAATGTGCTTGATGCAAATCTAGCTGTGAAGTGTACAACTGGGGCACAAGTGCTGCCACTGAAGGGGTGGGTGTGTGTGTGGCCCAATTTTTGGAAAAAAGGGAGACTCTGCTTGGAGTAACCCTTGCTTACATTGTTTTTAAAAATGATCCAAGATGAACAGAGCTGGGATCAGGAAAGACTTTGCTACCTACCCTGGGGTCATCCTGGTGACAGTTAATTATGGCGTATTTTTGAATGTGCTTGATGCAAATCTAGCTGTGAAGTGTACAACTAGGGCACAAGTGCTGCCACTGAAGGGGTGGGTGTGTGTGGGGCCCAATTTTTGGAAAAAAGGGAGACTCCGCTTGGAGTAACCCTTGTGTGCTGTGTTTTTAAAAGAAGCCAAGATGAACAGAGCTGGGATCAGGAAAGACTTTGCTACCTACCCTGGTGTCATCCTGGGGACGGTTAATTATGGCGTATTTTTGAATGTGCTTGATGCAAATCTAGCTGTGAAGTGTACAACTAGGGCACAAGTGCTGCCACTGAAGGGGTGGGTGTGTGTGTGGCCCAATTTTTGGAAAAAAGGGAGACTCCGCTTGGAGTCACCTTGCGGTGTTTTACATGATTTTAGAAGGGCGTGCCATGCCTATATCTGTGTCTCCTCTTTTTCCTTGTCCAGCTCTTTTGTTTTCGCATGAGTATATGTCTTTGTCACTTTCCCATGTGTTTGTGTTGTGTTGTGGGTTGTTTGTCACCTTTTGGACACCTTTGAGGGTGTTTTCTAGGTGATTTTATGTGTTTGTGAATGCCTGCCTTTGTTTTTTTTATGCAGTTCGAGTTCGGTTCGTCGAACGTTCGACGAACCGAACTCGAACTGGACCTCCGTTCGGCAAACCTAACTCGAGCCGAACCACGACCGGTTCGCTCATCTCTACTGAAGATCACACTTGGGCTCCCTCACTGCTCTCAGTGAGGTCAGTATCACACTTGCAAGTGACTAGCGTGAGAATTGAGTTGCATCACCCAACACAGCCTGCCACTCTCTGGACAGGAGCGTGCAGCTGCATAGAAAAAAATGTAACTGCCTGCTCCTGTCCGGAGAGCAGCAGGCTGTGCTGTGCAATGCGACTAATTTCTCATGCATGTCACTTGCAAGTGTGACACCAGCCTGAAAGTGAGACGATTGTCAGATTGCAGGTCCTGTCCATGACCCACAATCCAGAAAACTTTCATTAAGAGCAGCAAGGAAGCTTAGATCTCACCTCTGGTGAACTGAGTGACATTGACTGTTCACAGTCGATGCCTCAGTTGGCTGGTGACATCAGCGGAGGTCACAACACCCAAGCCCCCCCTGCTACTGTCAATGTTTCTTGGAGCCTGTGGAGAGAGGATGTGTTTTGTGTTTTTGCTTTCTCCAGGCTCCAGATGCTTAAGATCATCTTAAGACTTTGTATGGATTACATCAGATCTTCAAGGGTGTTTTGGGTGTTAATAAAGCGGTAAAACATAGTGTGTATTTTAAAGAAATTATTTTTTTCGGTGTTTGTATTTTAGTTCTTTTAGGTCACATAGATGCCTCCCATTACTAATTTAGGGCTAAGTGGCAGTTTTGAGCTGTCATTAACCCCTTATAATACTACGATTGCCACCACACCTCAGGATGAGCTGGGTAGGCATGGAGTTGTCGCATCTAATAGATGCAACAATTCTGACAGCTGTGGGCTGGTATCTTTAAGCTGGGGGGCCGATATCATAGCACCACCCATCCTAATGATACCAGCCCTCACATGTCAGCTTTACTATGACTGGATATTAAAAAAGGGGGACCTACATCTTTTCCCCTCTATTTTTATATCCAGCCATGGTAAAGCTCATAGGTGGGGGGCTGCAGTCTGCACCTCTTGCTTTACTCAAGCTAGCTATCAAAATATGGCGGGAACCTTTGTAATTTTTTTAAAATGATTTAATTATTTCTTTTTACACTACTATAGATCAAACTGACTGCAACCAATTACAGACACAGATACAGGGTGGGGGCATGTATACCAGTCTGCAACTAATCAAAAACACTGGTGCAAAGGGTGGGTAGGGGAAGCAATGATAAACATGCACCTTAATTAGCTGGTTTGAAAGAGTGTCTAACTGCAGTGTGATATAGTATATATAACTACCCTGCTCTTATTACCATTTAACTTCCACTACAGCCCTCTAGCGTTTACTACGGACATTTTGCACCCATTTAAAGCCCCGAACATCATTGACTTGTATGGGGTTCGTTGGGTTAAGTTAAGCTTCAAGTTAATTTGCTAATCTCAAATTTATGTTTTCCAGTGCTGGTTTGGCGAGCCCGAATATCCACTGGTTTTCTTAGCACTAATTGCTATCAATTACAAAGTTACAAGGGGTGGAAGGTCCCTAAAAATGATTTCAGGGAACCTGGAGAGAAGTTGAAATCCAGGACTTCCAAGGAGGTGTTTTCAGAAATACTACTGGTGCCACCAGTGTCACTAGAAAGACAGAGGGAGTTTATAGAGATAAATAAGTGGCTTAGAAATTGGTGCAGGAAGGAAAGGTTTGGGTTCATAGAGCATTGGGTAGACTTCTCTGTCTGCTACAGGCTCTTTAGTAGAGATGAGCGATGTTCTATTCGATCCATTCGCCAATTTCAAATTCGAGTAATTTTGGGCGGTGTTCGAGTCGTTCGACGAACTCAAATGATTTGCTTCAAGTTCAGCCGTTCAAGTTACCAAAAAGCGTGGCTTTTCACAGTAAGGCTATGTCCGCACGTTGTGTATTTGCATGTGTCCTGCATCCCAGCACAGTCCCTCTCCCTTTCCTACTCACCGGTCACGGGCGCGGCGCTGCACGGCTGTCACAAAGCTCCGGCGGCTTTTCCTCTTTGGAAAATGCCGGCCGCTCTTTATTCAATCTGATATTCCCTGCTTTCTCCACCCACCGGCGCCCATGATTGGTTACAGTCAGACATGCCCCCACACTGAATGACAGCTGTCTCACTACAACCAATCACAGCCGACGGCGGGCGGGTCTATATAGTGCAGTAAGATAAATAAATAATTTAAAAAAAAAAACCCTGCGGTTCCCCCCAATTTTGCTACCAGCCAAGATAAAGCCACACGGCTGGAGGCTGGTATTGTCAGGATGGGGAGAGCCACGTTATGGGGAGCCCACCACCCTAACAATATCAGCTAGCAGCCGCCCGGAATTACCGCATCCATTAGATACGACAGTCCCAGGACTCTACCCGGCTCATCCCAAATTGCCCTGGTGCGGTGGCAATCGGAGTAATAAGGTTAGGTTAATCATGACGGGCGTCTCTGTGAGATACCTTCCATGATTAATGTGTAAGTGAAAGTAAATAAACACACCCAACGAAAAATACTTTATTTGGAATAAAAGACAAAAAAAACTCATTTATCTCTTTATTAATCCCCAAACAACAATCCAGGTCCGAAGTAATCTACACAACGCTTTCAGCTCTGCTACATGAAGCTGACAGGGAGCGCCGTAGAACACGAGCGCTCTGTGTCAGCTCCATGTAGCAACTGAAGTGAGCCGCGGTGTCACCGGAGACTTCTCTCAGGTAGTGCCTGCGTGTGATATATCTCTTGCTCTCTCTCTACTGCAATACAGAGGTCAAGATTACCAAATCTTCCTATTCTTTTCATTAAAGGCAGTGGCTCAATGGTTAGAGCTATCGCCTAAGGAGAATTAGTTCACGAGTTTAAGTCCCCAGCCATCCCGGTAAATAATTCAATTTAATTTATTTATAATTTTAAATTTTAATTAATATTTATTTATAATTATAATTTAATTTAATTATGCACTGAGGGGAGGAGCCGCACATCAGCTGTGAGCCGCGGGCCACACCTCTACAATCGGAGCAGTTCACGGAATGAGGCTGCATTGCTCTCTCCTCTCTCTTCTCTTTCCTCTCTTTCTTTTCTCTCTCTTCTCTCTCTCTTTCTCTCTCTCTCTCTCTTTTTCTCTCTCTCTCTCTCTTTTTCTCTCTTTCTCCCTCTCTCTCTCCTTTCTCTCTTCTCTCTCTCTCCCTCTCTCTCTTTTTCCCTCTCTCTCGTTCTTTTTCTCTCTCTTTTTCCCCTCTCTCTCTTTTCTCTCTCTTTTCTCTCTCTCTTTCTTTTTTTCTTCTCCTTTTCTCTCTCTTTTTCTCTCTCTCTCTCTTTTTCTCTTTCTCTCTCTTGCTCTCTATTTCTCTCTCTTTCTCTCTCTTTCTCTTTTTCTCTATTTTTCTCTCTTTTTCTCTCTTTTTCTCTCTCTTCTCTCTCTTTTTTCTCTCTCTCTTTTCTCTCCTCTCTCTCTTTTCTGTCTCTCTTCTCTCTCAGACCTGGCGATGATCAGCTGATGCGGTCACCTGACGAAATCAGCTGACACTATAAGTCGAGCGGTGAGGCCGGCTTTTTACCGCCCGGCCGGCTAAATTATCAGCTGCTGCTGTCAGACAGGAGTCTGCACAGAAGTGTGTAGTTTGTTTTATTTTTGCACTGATGCATCAGCTGATTGTATAAAAGCCGTTTATACAATCAGCTGCTGTGTCATGTGATTCAGGTCCTTGAACCTTACACATCATCTGATCGCTTTGTCTTCCAGCAAACCGATCAGATGATATTGCATCCGGATTGGATGGCGCGGGACCCTTGACCCACGATTACTGAGGAGGGGGGGTTCTTTATTTCAATAAAGATGGAGCCACTAATTGTGTTGTGTTTTATTTATAATAAAAATATTTTTCTTTGTGTTGTGTTTTTTTTATCTGTACTAGAAATTCATGGTGGCGATGTCTAATATTGGTGTGACACCATGAATTTTGGGCTTAGGGCCAGTTGATAATATACAGCTAGCCCTAACCCTATTATTACCTAGTGAGCAATCCGTCACCAGGGCAGCTGGAAGAGTTGGATACAGCGCCAGAAGATGGGCACCCTGCGCTGTGGATTCCAATCCCCAGCTGCCTAGTTGTACTTGGCTGGACACAAAAATTGGGTGAAGCCAACTTCATTTTTTTTTTTAATTATTGTATGAAATTCATGAAATAATTAAAAAAAAAGGGCTTCCCTATATTTTTGGTTCCCAGCAAGGTACAAATAGGCAGCTAGGGGTTGGGGGCAGCCCATAGCTGTCTGCTGTACCTGGCTAGCATACAAAAACATGGCAAAGCCCACGTATATTTTTGGGGGGGGGCAAAAAACTCCTGCATACAGTCCTGGATGGAGTATGCTGAGCCTTGTAGTTCTGCAGCTGCTGTCTGCTGTCTGTCTGTATGGAGGAGAGAAGACAGCAGCTGCAGAACTACAAGGCTCAGCATCCTCCATCCAGGACTGTATGCTGGAGGGAGAGGCAGGGGGAGCAGAACTACAAGGCTTAACATGCTCCATTCACTAGAATATGCAGGCGAGCAGACATCAGCTGCAGAACTACAAGGCTCAGCATGCTGCATCCAGGACTGTATGCTGGAGGTAGAGACAGGGGGAGCAGAACTTCAAGGCTTAACATGCTCCATTCACTAGAGTATGCAGGCGAGCAGACAGCAGCTGCAGAACTACAAGGCTCAGCATACTCCATCCAGGACTGTATGCAGGAGTTTTTTGCCCACCAAAAAATTGACGTGGGCTTCGCCATATTTTTGTATGCTAGCCAGGTACAGTAGGCAGGTATGGCTGCCCCAAACCCCCAGCTGCCTATTTGTACCCGGCTGGGAACTAAAAATATAGGGAAGCCCCTTTTTTTTAATTATTTCATGAATTTCATGAAATAATAAAAAAAACGACATGGGCTTTGCCCCATTTTTGTATCCAGCCAGGTAGAACTAGGCAGCTGGGGATTGGAATCCGCAGCACAGGTTGGCCCGAGCTTTCTGGGTCCCTCTGCTGCGAATTGCAGTCCGCAGCTGCCCCAGAAAATGGCGCTTTCATAGAAGCGCCATCATCTGGCGCTGTATCCAACTCTTCCAGATGGCCTGGTGATGGGTGGCTCGCTGGTTATAAATGGGTTAATACTAGCTTTTTTGTACTAGCTAGTATTAAGCCAGAGATTCTTAATGTCAGGCAAGGCAAGTTTGACCCGGCCATTAAGAATCTCCAATAAAGGGTTAAAAAAAGACACCACAGAGAGAAAAAATACTTTAATAGAAATAAATACACAGATACACTTAGAGGCTCCATGTTATTACTCCCCCCCCCCCCTCCACGATCCTGGTCTTCTGTCTTATTTCTCCTTCAACCCATGCAACTCTGCTACATCAGACAGCACTGCATGGGAGGAAGATGCTGCTGCTCCCGTGCAGTCTAATCACTCAGTGAATGAGCAGAGGTTGCGGGTTGCAAGCGGTGATGTTACCGCTGCCACCGTTGCTATGAAAGGCGAGTTATCTCTGATCACCTGATTCCCTGTGCCACTCTTCTCCGGCTGTGGCATCCAGTTCCTGCATGTGGGCTGACTCTATAAAGAGCGCCGACATGCAGGAACGGGGAGCCAAGGATCTCGCCGGTACACGGAGATGCTGAAACGAGCACAGCGTACCGGAGAGATGCAATGACAGGACCTAGCATGACGTCTAGCCATGTGCCCAGTCTGTAGCCAATGAGATTATAGACACGTGACTGGTCACATGCTATGACGACGTCATGGAAGGTCCTATTATCAGTGGTGGTTACCGGGAGGGCACAGCGATGATCGGAAGGAAAATTGGTGGAAGACAGAGTGCAGGATGCATCGCGGTGACTTGTAAATATAATGGCAATGTTTATTAACTGTATGTGTATATGTATAATGTGTTTGTATGTGTTTGTGTTTGCCTGCCATTGTTTTCCAACGGGTTCGAAGGTGTTCATCGAATGTTCGCCGAACACACCCGCTGTTCGACAAACCGAACCAAACTCGAACACTAGGGGGGTGGCTCAGTACTACTCTTTAGTAGACATGAGCTACATCTCAATTGGGAAGGATGCAGGAAAAAATTGTCAGAGAGATGAAGGAGCTTTTAGGCTATGTTCACACTGGGCATTTTTGCTACAGAATTGCCTTGGTTTTATGCAAATCCATGCTAACAAAATGCTCCTTTTTACAGTCCCAGCAAAGTCTATGAGATTTCTGAAATCTCATGCACGCATACACAAATCCCCTCCAGGAATTTCCTGACGGTTTTGTGAACCACCTCCGGTTTTGCTGCATTATGAAAAGAATGAATATGTCAATTCTTTTCAGCGGTTTTCCCACGGTTTTTCAACCTAGTCATGGGTGGAATCACAGATACCCTGGATCGGCGGATCTAACCGGGTTAATAAAAAAACTGGTTTCAGCCTGCAATTGATCCAGGGTATTTGGCCGGCACTTAATAGTGGTGGTATAAGGATAGAGGAATTGGAGCAGGCGCGCTATATTTGCCGAATCATCGCCTCGGCTGTATGCTCAAACATAATTAAACATAATAAACCAGAAAAAGAGAAGACCTATCATTTGATAAATTATTGGTAATAGCATTACTATGAGAATAATAATAGAAAACGGAATACCATTTTGAGGTTTATTATATAACTTCCTTACTTATATAGATGAATGTAAAATGTAATTGATAAAAGGCTAAAGACTATTATTCAGCAAATTCAGAGCCATATTGAATAAATTCTGAAAAATTAATTGATGGAAACTATTCTTTCTAAGTCAAGGCATTGAAAATGAAAGTTGAAGCAAAGTATAAACGAACACTGAAATATATTACGGCAACTGACATTTTGTCAAGATCTTGCTTCCGCTTTGCTCATTATTTTCATACTTGGATCAATAGAACGCCTACAGATTCATTCACTGACTATTGCCTTTGATGTGCCCTTAATTATTAAACTGCATTGCATCTAGACTCTTCAGAGAAAGGTATACTGCAGAAGCAATTGTTTGTCAGCTGGCTTTGTTAAGGTACACACCAATAACTGAGCACCGCTTGTGTATATATATATATATCAACTAGACACCAGCCCTCTTTATTTATTTGACACAGTATTCTCTTTTTTGGTGTTGAAAATAATCATTTAAAAGAAAAAAAAAACAATCCTTTTTTCATTAATGAATATTGTTTAAAACAATCATGTGGGACTGTTAACCTTTGCTGGCCTATATATATATATGTTGTATATGTAATTTATCTTTATTAATTTCTGAAATCATGGTGGTGCAACATGATCCCTTTCATCCACTCAGTGTTTCTGAAAAGAGTTATGTGACAAACAATCCACATCTCATCCAAACGAGAGTCCTAGACTGTATCACACGATCCAATTCAGAGCTGCTGACTGACAGATAATGAGTGATTGATACCTGCTGTGACTCCATAAGACCATAAAATGCTTTTTTTATGCTTCATTCTAATGGGAATAATGGGAACTTTCAATGCCAAACTGTAAGTAACAGTAGTAGTCTCAGCCTAATTTTCCATTTGGAATTGTTTGATTAGGCCTAAAATATGGTAAAAAAATTAAATTAGCTAAACTTCCAGGTGTAAGATAAATGTAAGACATTCCCCTAATGTATTAAATATCATTACTAAAGTAACAATTTCACATAAAGAAGACAAGCTCCTAAATAATCAATTTATAGTACTTTTGTCGTTCTAAGAAACAAATTTATTGATACCTCTACTTACCCTTTCTGCTGATTGTGCTGTTCCAAAAAATATTGGAATAAAAGCTAACCAAATGATACAGGTTGTATACATTGTAAATCCGATGGGTTTGGCTTCATTGAAGGTTTCTGGCACTCCTCTAGTTTTAATGGCATAAACAGTACATGTAACCATCAGTAGAATACTGTATCCCAGGGAACAAATTAAAGAAAGTTCTGAAATGTCACACTTAAGAACACCCCGAGCATTCTCTGGGTCCGGTGTTCTTTGCTCTCCATAGTCTACGATGATATGGGGAGGATCTACTATAAACCATATGAAAACTCCAAGCAGTTGAACAGATATAAGGCTGAAAGTAATGACTAGCTGTGAAGCAGGGCTTATACACTTTGGGGCAGTCACAGATTTCTTCCCTTGTTCAAATATTCGATGAATCCTGTTGGTTTTTGTGAGCAATGCAGCATAGCTGAAGCACATGCCTAGCCCCAAAAATATACGTCTCAGTGAACAAACTACCATGTCTGGAGTTCCAATCATTAAAAAGGTAATTGTATAACACAAAAAAATTCCAGTCAGCAACACATAGCTCAGTTCACGCCCAGATGCTCTCACAATGGGTGTATCATTGTATCGTACAAATGTCACAATTACAAATGTTGTTGCCACTATTCCAAGAATGGCGATGAAGACAGGAACAACGGCCCAAGGAGAGTGCCATTCAAGTTTGATAATAGGGATTAGTGTGCAGCCAGTGCGGTTTGAATTTGGTCTTTGATCTAAAGGACATAGTTCACAGTTCAATTCGTCTGCCTGGAAATGATAACCTTCACATCTCTCACAATTCCAACAGCAAGGGACTCCTTTTACAGTTTTCTTTCTTTCTCCTGGTTTGCATGGTAGGCTACAAACAGATACCGGCTGTGTATGTTCTCTGCTTGTCCACTGCATATCTTCAACCTGTAAAGATTAAACATATATGACTATGGCTATTGATTCATTACACATTACTAATCTGAAAAAGCAGGAAAGTCATATAATATTGAGTCTATATTTTAAAAATATTCTAAGATGTTGTCTTAGAATAGGTCAATTTCACTATTGATATGATTATATATAGGGAATGTTAAGGACAAGCATACTGTATGTCCTTATTCAGTTATGCAAAACTTGATTATTACTTCACTATTTAATACATTTCTAACTGCATTTTATATTGCATACAATAAACCATTTAATAATCTGCATCTAATAGGAGCAGTGCAGAAGGCAATTCATGCAAGAAGGAGAACATCTTTATTGAGAATTCAGTAGAATCTTCACACAGACCTCATGCAAGTTGAAGGGTCAAAACTTGCAGCAATGTTAAAATGATTCATTAGCAGCATATCACTCACAAGCTGTATTGTTAATTCTCTGACTATATATGTCTATATACAAAAGAATAAATTACCTGAACTGGCTGGCCACTACTCTTACATTGATGGCCTATCCTTAGGATAGGTCATCAATGTCTGATCGGCCAAGGTCCAACACCCCACATGCCCGCTGATCAGCTATTCTCGATCCCGGTGGCTGTAATAGGAGGCCAGAAATGCTCAATTTCGAGCTGCCTCATCTTCTGATAGCGATGGTGGCCGGGTACTGCACATCTGCCTCCTATTGATTTCAAAGGTTGTGGAGTACCCGGATGTGGTCTCTATCAGTTGATGGAACAGCTCCGCAACTGAGCATTTTTGGCTGCCTGTTGCTGCTGCCCAGAATGATCACAGATGATTGCAGGGGTGCGGAGTGTCTGACCCCGGAAGATTAGACATTGATGACCAATCCTCACAATAGGTCAACAATGTAAAAGTAGTGGATAACCTCTATAAAGGAACATTATATATCATTTTGCCTATGTGCAAGATGGAAATAAAAATCTGAAATTATTTGTAAACAAAGCACCAACATTAATCTATACATTTGTAGTATATCTGCCAGTGTCACAGATGAAAAAATGGAAATGCCATAAACACAGTGTAACAAAACTATATGTATTTTTTTACTGCATGCAAAAACCATGCCACAGAAGAAAAGCTTGGCAATCTGCAGATACAGAGCACCAAAAATGCACGATTTAATTAGTGGTTCACTGTGCTCACGTCCCAAAACATAATAACACTGTAAATCAAACTGTTATTAATTAATTCTTTGACAATATCCACAACTTATAGGACAAATTGAATAAACATTTTTGCTAATTTTCACTAAAGAATATAATTTTCTTTTCAATTTCACATAAACTATAGCCTAAGGGTAATGCTTGGTGCCAGTGTAAGGAGATGTATAGGGCATGCAATGCTTCTCTAGGTAATTTTGCATATATAAATTATAGTACTTTATGTGGTAGTAATGGGAATGCATGCAGATAAGATGACAGACTATTGAATTCCTCCACAGTTTATATAGTGGGCGATACTGAGTAAAATCATTCTGCCACAGTATATTTACTGTAATATTGAGTTTTAGCAACTAATGTCCATACAATGTTGTAAAGTAAAATGAAATGAGCTAATGTTTGGCTGAAATTCATACTCTCTATTTAAAAACCTGTCATATTTGCCAAGGAACGTTAATATTTTTATGACACCATATAATGAGGCTGTATTTTACTACATGGAAACTGCATCAATGAACAAGTCATGAGTGATTAATTCACATACCAGCTCAATTGGATTTTCAATCTTATCACATATTAAATGGAAAAAGGTTCTCGACTTCTCACCGTTAATGTAAAACTCAAAAGTAGCAGTTTGTTATGATGTACCCATTTATTAACAGGAAATAACTGGAAAATCAATAGTACTATCATTATAACTGGAATGTAATTTGACCAATAAAAACTGTGGCAAATTCATGAAGCAAATTATTAAGTGCTCAGAACTTGACAAACTGTATGCATGAATGGGTGTGTTTGTAAGAGAATTAATGTACAATTCACTCCTTGTAGACATTAAATCTGTTGAAATTCCAATTTGTCCTGTTTGTTGATTTTTTTTGTTTTGAAATTCAATTTCCATCAAATCTATTTAACTCAAGTTACAATATTGTAAAGCCTTTAACTACCCTGAAAATGTCTGTAAAACTGTGAGGTATTCTAAGACTGTATCTATCCCTTTCAAGTAACTATAACAGAAATTCTTAGTTATGTCAAAATGACCTCACCCTTGAAACACACGGTATCTAGTAGTAACAACAATCCATTTACAAATACAGCTCACTTACAGAGTTTTAATGTTTTTTTAAATGAAATAAGCAGTAGAAAAAATTATCCCTTTTAGCCATTTATGATTAGACAGAGTTTTCTGTGCAGAACATTGACTCAATCTAAAGGTGTTGCTGTCAGAGGTAACATCTTCTTGCTTTGGCTAAGATGATAGATAGGTCATATATTCCAGAACACCCATTGTTTCCACTGTAGAATGCTTGCCAGAAGCAAAGGAGGCCAAATATGGCCTCATGTAGAAGAATTAATGTCCAGGCGGCTGATGGTAGCATTGGTGACTGCGGTGCTTCTGTTGTTGCTAACGGCTTCCACACTATAAAGGGCGCTTTACACGCAGCGACATCGCTAGCGATGTCGCTCGTGAATGCACCCGTCCCCGTCTTTTGTGCATCACGAGCAAATCGCTGCCCGTGGCGCACAATATCGCTAGTACCCGTCACACATACTTACCTCCATAGCGATGTCGCTGTGGCCGGCAAACAGCCTCTTTGCTAAGGGGGTGGTTCGTGCGGTATCACAGCGACGTCCCACAGCAGGCGGCCAATAGAAGCGGAGGGGTGGAGAGCAGCCACATGAAAGTCATGCCCACCTTGTTGCCGGAGGATGCAGGAGCGGTCGCTCATATGTGTCACATACAACAATGTCGCTAACGAGACCGGATGTGCGTCACGAATTCCGTGACCCCAACGACATTTCGTTAGCGATGTTGTTGCGTGTAACAGGACCTTAAGTTTAGTTTGCGGTGTTTCATTATCAAATTGTACTTTTAAAATTTGTGTAATTTTCTTTCCTTGTATTTTTATTTTAAAGCACCATGCCAGTTTTGTTCAGCACTGGCGTGGTGCTTTAAATCTAGGTCCCCCACCCCCTGTCATATACTCACCTTCTGGCATCTTCACTGTTTACCAACTCCAGGCCGGTCTCGCAAGTCACAAGTTACATCACAAGGTTACCCCCTGTATTTATATTATACTATGTATTAGGGAGGTTTCTGGGATATCTGGACTCCCTTTTTTGTGTAATGTTTTTGAAGATTTTTAAATGGAGTTTTTTCATTTAATAAAATTTGTTGTTTAACATATTCAGGCATCTTTACATTGATACATTAAATATATATTTGGTTCCAGTGCCTGTTTAAGCACAATCTATTTTTCTGTGGTTTTTTTTACATCACAAGCATTCAATACATCTCTACAAGAGCCAGAGCGAAGCCAGTATGAGGCTCTCATAGAGATGTATTGCGTTGTGACCTGCAGCGTGCTCCATGAAACACTGGAGCACACCAACAGGTCACAAATTGCCAGAGCCCAACAAAGCGGCAGAAATAGTGGGTAAAGCTGCTGGAAGGTGAGTATCAGATATGAGGCAGAGGACTTGCATTTAAAGTACCACCCAGTGGTGCAATTATAAAAAATACTGGAGTGGTGCTTTACCAAGAGCTGAGGTAAGGAAAAAAGCTGAAGATGACCTGCCTAGTCAGTCAATTCACAAATTAGATATTCTATGAAACAATACAGAGTAAAACACACATGGATGACATAACGCAGCCAGGCTCTGATTTAAGCTGTCCAGGAGAAATGTGGTGACAGATCAGATTCTGTTTAAGTTATCCCCTATCCGTGAGATAGGGGATAACTTATTGCTCCCCTGAAGGCTGACCACTAGGACCCCAAGTAATCTAAAGACTGGTCTCTTTAGAGTACCATCTATATTGTAATACATGGTACAAACCATTAAACTAGAAACAATTCATTTTAGTGACCTAATTATGTATTTGGCAGAATCCATAACAGGTTGTCACATGAATGGAATTCAATAGAATTTAACAATAGGACACATGAATGGAAAGATAACGTCTCTAAGGCTCTGTGGAATATGATGGCAATATGTAAGTAAGCAGACTAAATAAGTAAAATGGAACATAGTGCAAAGTGTTTTTAAACTGTCTTTACTGTCCAGTATTCTAGATGATTGAAGCTTTAATAGAGTAAATTTCAAATATCAAGTTTACTATAAAACTTATCTCTTAAGAGATTTAATTCAGTAGTTAATAAGTACTTTTAATGAAAATGTTATTTCATCCTTAAAAAGCTAAAGATAACATTGATTCAGAGGGAAATCATCAATTCAACAATTTAATTATTGAATGTCTACTTTTATAACTTTCAATATCTGAAAAACATTGTGTATCACCTTTTTCTATCATGAAATGCACGGCTGACTCTTGACATTTGGAGTGATATAAATCATAGAAGTTCTGAATTCTAATACAAGCAAAAAATCTACTTTGTGAACTATGCTTTATACATTACATATTAAAGGGGTACTCTGAGAAAAGAATTAAAATAAAGTACATTTAAATGCTAAATGTTTTACTAAATACCTTTATTTAGCAAAAATGTAGCAAAAACCTAAAAGTTAGTATATTAAAAATTTTTTAAATATGTCAGCTCCCAGCGGTTTCCCAGCCACGTCTTTGGATGGGCTGCGTAAAAACATCAGCTGGAGGTAGACATTAGATGAGGGTAGTGTCCTGACGGGTATCATAAACGAGTGTTCCTCTATTAACTACAAACACATTCAACTTAAAGCAAACTTATTTTCTGCAAATTGAATGTCCTTAATTAAGCTCTTGTATAACTGCCATTCACAGACAGAAAAGGGCCCCTGTGCAAGACCATTATAAGGGCACTTTGCAATCCAAAAGCTCATCATAATGCACAATTCCGTCTGCTTGGAGGTGAAAATTGGCCCCCTTACTTCTTGGGCAACCTGTGCAGGGCCTCTGTGTGACTGCACAGGTTGCCCCAATGATATGTCTGCCCCTATCTGGGATCTCTCTAAACCCCAGAGTAATAATAAACATAGAATATAAAAAATAATAATAGTACCTCTCCGCTGACTTGTCCTATCATCCCATCTGGTCCTCTTCTTATTCCATTTCCCCATTGTGCATTACCTTTTGCCTTCTTCACTACAGGCTGGAGCTTCTAGGCCCACTGGGCCTCAAATGTTATTTGTTTTTTACTCAGGCGATATGCGTTGTAACATTGTGACATCACACTGACTTCAGTCCAAGGTGTACTGGACCCGGACGTCAGAGCTTGGAGTAAAGAAGGCTGAAGAGAATGCACACAACGGTAGCAGGATAAAAATAGGTGCTGAGATTTAGACAGTGGGCTACAAAGAAGGTGGGACAGGTGAGTGATGTAGTGAATATTATTTTTTATTGTCGTTTCTCTATGGTTCAGAAAAATGGTGGCCTAGTTGACTACCATTCTGTTGAGTAAGTGCGAAGTGAATGGCAAAAAAATTAGCATTTTGAAGAATACCAATTTTGTAAAATTTAAGTAGAAGTCAATTCTGCCAGAGAAATGTTGCTTTTCTCTGGTGTTTGTTTAAAACCAATTTAGTCTCTAATTTATTCAGTTTTCTTTTTAATAAGAATTGTCTATTTTATGCGGTTTATTTTTTATGTAAGTAAATTATTAAACCCTTTGCGGCGCAGACAATTTTTGACTTTATGTTTTCCTTTTATCCTCCCCTTCTCAGTAAAATAATTGTCTACATAGACATATGAGAGCTTATTATTTGTGGGACGAGATGTACTTTGGATGGCACCATTCATTTTACCACATAGCAAACTGTAAAATGGGGAAAAAAAATAAATTTGGAGAAATTGTGAGTAAAACAGAATTCTGACAGGTTTTCTGAGAATTGTTTTTACGATGTACATTTTGTGGTAAAAATGACCTTGCAATACTTTTATCAGTACAATTACGTCTATACCAAGTGATAAAAAAAATGATTTTTTTTTTTAAAAATTGACATATTATGAGATTCGAAATGTTTTTATTTTTTGGTCAATAGAGCCGTGTGATATGTTATCTATTGCAGGGCAAGACGATGTTTTTGTTGCTACCATTTTGGGATAAATATGATGTTTGGATCACTTGCGATATTGCAGAGACTAAAAAAAATAAATTTTGTCATTCTTGAATTATTTTTGAATACAGTATTTACTAATAGGTTAATTATTTATATATTTTAATAGATTGGACTTTTTTGAACTTAGCGATACCACAAGTGTTTTGTTTTTATTTTAACTTTATTTTTAATGGGGTAAAGGGGGGGTGATTTCAACTTTTATGTATTTTTAAAACTTTTTTTACTTTTCACTGTTTTTAATAGTCCCTTTAGGGGACTTAAACCTGCGATCATCTGGTTGCTTGTGCTATATACAGCATTGCCATAGCATTGCTGTACATAGCAGAAATCACCGTCTTCTTTTATATCCTGGCCACTGGCAGAGTTTCAATGGAGCCCTGCTTTGAAAAACATGGTGGTCTTCAAGAAACCCCCTATTGTCATAGTAACCCACGATAAAGTCACAGGTGCTCAGATTCGTGCTTAGAATGGCAAAACCCTATGGCGGTACATGTTAAATCTTAAATGCCAAGAATGTGCAGAGCAGTAATCAAAGCAAAAGGTGGCTACTTTGAAGAACCAAGAATATAAGACATATTCTCAGTTGTTTCACACTTTTTTGTTAAGTATTTCATTCCACATGTGTTAATTCATAGTTTTGATGTCTTCAATGTGAATCTACAATTTTCAGAGTCATGAAAATAAAGAAAAAACTCTTTGAATGAGAAGGTGTGTCCAAACTTTTGGTCTGTACTGTATATTGTTAAGAACTTAATTTGTATGTTACTATTTATATAGAAAGTTGACATTTTCAAACTAGTTACTAAGTCTCATAATGGGATGAATCTTCCCATTCTGTAAAGATCATTTTCATTAACTATCTAATTATTGTGAAAGACAATATGACACAAGATCACAACATTCACAATAGGTGATGATCTCTGCTAACCTTCTCCCTTTCATTACTCAATAACCTCTACAGAGGTCACAGAACATGCCTAGAATTCCATAAAAGCCACTGATCATCTCCAGACTATTATTTACTATGGTTGTTGTGGCTGTTGTAAAGCAGATTTGATAGCATTAGCAGGCAGATTTGTTTAAATCCAAATTACATTTGCCTCAAAAATATGTTTGATTTCCCTGAGGTCTAAAGCACAGTAAAGGTAGAGATGAGGAGGGGTTAAAATTAAAAAAAATATATACTGTATTTTTTCGCTTTATAAGACGCACCTGATTATAAGACGCACCCCCAAATTTGATGAAGGAAAGAGAATAATTTTTTTTATTGTTAAATGGGGTCCGTTTTATAATGCCAGTGTCCGTCTAACAAATCATATAGGGTATATGTCCCTCATAGCCTCCCCATCCTAAAATTAGCCCCATTAATCTGGATATGGTCCCCTTATATTGAATATAGCCCCCTTGTGCTGGCACATGTCCCCCAGTGATGCCACATGTCCCCCCCGTTGATGGCACATGTCCCCTATTGCTGGCACATGTCCCCTATTGCTGGCATGTCTCCTATTGATGGCACACATCCCCTATTTATGGCACATGTCCCCTGTGCTGTCACACATCCCTTATTGCTGATATAAGTCTCCTATTGCTGGCACACGTCATCTATTGCTGGCATACATCCCCTATAGCTGGCACAGGTCTCCTTTAGATGGCACACGTTTCCTACAGCTGGCACAGGTCTCCTATGGATGGCACATGTCCCCCTGTGCTGCCCATAGCCCTCTTTGGATGGCACACATCCCCCTGTGCTGCCCATGGCCCCTTATGGATGGCACGCATCCCCCTGTGCTGCCCATGGCCCCCTATGGATGGCACACTTCCTCCTGTGTTTCCCATGGCCCCCTATGGATGGCACACGTCCCCCTGTGCTGTCCATGGCCCCCTATGGATGGCACATGTCCCCCTGTGTTTGATATAGCCCCCATGCTGCTGCCCATATTAAAATAAAAAACTCTTTACTTATCTTCTCCAGCGTTGTCCTTCCAGTGTTACCCTCCATGCTGCTGAGTGTTATGATCCAGAACCATGGAAGACCACCACAAATCATTGGTAAAAGGTGACAAGAGCATTGGCAACTAATCTGGCCGCCATCCCCTTACTAACCATCAACACTAGAAGTAGCCGAGGGGTGAACTAACATCCTGTGCACCGCGAACCCAGCTGGAGAAATAGCTATCCTAAAGGAAGGAAAGATGAATACCTGTCTGCCTCAGAAAATAGATAAAGAATAGCAAGTCCCCCACATTCAAAGACTGCGGTGATATAGGAAAACACAATACACAGATAGATGATATGATTAGCAAAAGGTGAGGCCCACACTGACTAAAATAGGAAAGGACAGGAAAGGGGCTGATGGTGGCCAGAGGAAAACCCTGCAAAATTCCAAGTTTCTGATAGTACAAAAAGGCTCTCAGATCGCACGATCTGCACTCCTTCCTATACCAGGCGCTCTTGTCATACCAATGAACAGAAACTAAGAATCATTACAAATTCAAAAAGCCACAAACACATGGACTTAAAGGAGCTATACTCCAAACATAACTGCAGGGAGTTTCCCAGCTAAGCAACTAAGAGGGAAAATCCCTGCAAGCAAATAAACTGAAAACAACTACAGCAAATGACAAACTCAGATAAGCGTAAAAGAACCAAACAACAAATAAAGAGCAAAGCACTTATCTGGGGTAGATGTGGTGTGGAGCAGAATGAAGCAGGCTGGTGAACAAAGAACAACTGACATCCGGCATAGCCTGCTATCAGACCAGGATTTAAATAAGCAGAGAGTTAGCAATGGAAACGCCCATTGCTCAACACACCTGGTCTATGTCCAAACCATTCCTGACCACAAGAGGGAGCCTCCCAGCAGCCAAAGCATAACTGACATTCACAACAGCTGAGCTCTTGCACTTCCTAGTTCTCGGTGCCGGTCATGTGATCGGCACAGCCAAGTGACATCATCTCTGTGTGCCTGATCACAGCGGCAGCAGGGAGACCGGGGAGACACGCTAGAGGAGATAAGTAAAGAGTTTTTTATTTTACTATGGGCAGCAGCATGGGGGCTATATCTAACACAGGGGGGCATGTGCCATCAAAGGGGTGCAGTCACATATAATATGCTCCCCCAGCCCATCACCGTGGTGTGGTTTCAGCACTACGGTGATGGACAGTGACAGTGAATATTATATGAGCGGGAGCAGGAGATCTCCCGCTGCCTCCTGCAGCCTTCACCAACCTCCACCAGCCTGCCTCAGCCTCCAGCACCACTCCAGAGCTGCACCCACCTTTCCTGGGCCCTGCAGTATATAATCCATATATACGGATTATAAGACGCACCTCCTACTTTCCCCCAAAATTTGGGGGGAAAAAAGTGCGTCTTATAAAGTGAAAAATATGGTACTTACCAGCCCTAGGCCTTTTTCTCAAATGTTGTGTCTCCACAGCTTCCTGTAGAGTCCTCTGCTCACTTTGGATAGGTCTTCTGTTCAATCCGGATCTTCAGTGGTCATGTGGGAATTCCACAAAAATGGTGACCAGCTACACTATTCAAATATGGAAAAACAAAGAACGAAAGGCGATCAATTAGGTCTATTTATTTTTTATTATGAATAAAAGTGCGGACAGGTGGGGGGAGTCAAACCCGGTATACATCACTACAGTCATCATGCACCAATTGTGCAAGGCATTATAAAAAGTCAAGATTGTGAATACATATGCACCCTCAAAGTTACAATACAATCTGCATAGGGTAAAATTTCATCAAATATCCCTTACTGATTTACTGGGACTCGCTCATCCATACATACACATATAGAGAGTACAATATTGCAACTCAATTGAAGATCACATGAACTACTCCAAGTTCAAACATAGACCTGTGCCAATATAACTCTAAATATCTTTTTCATATATATGCGCATAGGAACCATATATAATAAAAAATCCAGACATGATTCCAAGCGCAGAGCACGGAGCAGTTCATGAAGATGACACAATTATCTAGTTAGTGGGCAGAAATTATATGCCTAGCAATGAATAGGCTTCCATGTAATTTTATAGGGGTGGTGGTACTAAGAGCAATTGCTCAATATCCATAAATCTCATGAACCGCTCCAGGCTCAGAACACGGAACACATGGCCAGAAATATGAGACTATACTCCATAAATCACTATACCAAAGGCATCAATATAAATCTCAAATATCCCCATATATATGGTGACCATAAAAATCAAAAAAATGATTCCAGGTAAAAAACCTGGAGCAGTCCATGAAATGGTGGCACACTCAAACAAAATATCCTTCATCTACTGTTGTAGCGTACAGAGGAAAAAATGTATAGGATGGGGACACCATTCATATATAGATGATCATAATATCCATGCTCAGCAACGGAAAAAATTCCCATATAATGCTGAAATAATGATAATCACAAAGAACAGTGTTCAATACCCATACAATACAAGGGTTATAATTCCAAGGATCCTCATCTGTACACAAACAACTTCAAGAATTATATATAATGAGAATACCATTAGGTTTTTTCCACGCTTGTATCATGGAGCACATGGCACTCCATGAGCCCGTGGCAATATAATGTCCACCAATCACTCATACAGTGCACGAGGCACGAGCATCGCCCAATACCAGATAAGCAGAAGCAGGTACATATAATGAATAATAAACAACAATTCAAGACTTACATGTAACTAAAGGATGACAATGACTGCAGTGGAATGCGCCCAATGCGCATTTCGGTGTAAACCTTCGTCAGGGGGCGTGAACAAACACGGAGGAAGTGAGGTAGTTATAGGCCACCGCTCTCTTCGATTGGGCAGCAAGATGACGCACATGGGGCCGGTCAACCGGAAGTCCCGCCTCCCAGGCGCGTCATGGATACACGAACGCCGGGAAACCCGGCGTCCAAGTAGCCATAGAGACGCGGCTCATTGTCATCCTTTAGTTACATGTAAGTCTTGAATTGTTGTTTATTATTCATTATATGTACCTGCTTCTGCTTATCTGGTATTGGGCGATGCTCGTGCCTCGTGCACTGTATGAGTGATTGGTGGACATTATATTGCCACGGGCTCATGGAGTGCCATGTGCTCCATGATACAAGCGTGGAAAAAACCTAATGGTATTCTCATTATATATAATTCTTGAAGTTGTTTGTGTACAGATGAGGATCCTTGGAATTATAACCCTTGTATTGTATGGGTATTGAACACTGTTCTTTGTGATTATCATTATTTCAGCATTATATGGGAATTTTTTCCGTTGCTGAGCATGGATATTATGATCATCTATATATGAATGGTGTCCCCATCCTATACATTTTTTCCTCTGTACGCTACAACAGTAGATGAAGGATATTTTGTTTGAGTGTGCCACCATTTCATGGACTGCTCCAGGTTTTTTACCTGGAATCATTTTTTTGATTTTTATGGTCACCATATATATGGGGATATTTGAGATTTATATTGATGCCTTTGGTATAGTGATTTATGGATTATAGTCTCATATTTCTGTCCATGTGTTCCGTGTTCTGAGCCTGGAGCGGTTCATGAGATTTATGGATATTGAGCAATTGCTCTTAGTACCACCACCCCTATAAAATTACATGGAAGCCTATTCATTGCTAGGCATATAATTTCTGCCCACTAACTAGATAATTGTGTCATCTTCATGAACTGCTCCGTGCTCTGCGCTTGGAATCATGTCTGGATTTTTTATTATATATGGTTCCTATGCGCATATATATGAAAAAGATATTTAGAGTTATATTGGCACAGGTCTATGTTTGAACTTGGAGTAGTTCATGTGATCTTCAATTGAGTTGCAATATTGTACTCTCTATATGTGTATGTATGGATGAGCGAGTCCCAGTAAATCAGTAAGGGATATTTGATGAAATTTTACCCTATGCAGATTGTATTGTAACTTTGAGGGTGCATATGTATTCACAATCTTGACTTTTTATAATGCCTTGCACAATTGGTGCATGATGACTGTAGTGATGTATACCGGGTTTGACTCCCCCCACCTGTCCGCACTTTTATTCATAATAAAAAATAAATAGACCTAATTGATCGCCTTTCGTTCTTTGTTTTTCCTTATTGTATTAGCGATTTGGTCTTAATTTGTGGTCCTTATTCTGCATAATATACTATATTGTGCTGATTATTTACTATCGTTATGCAGAATTTTTGTATGCCGTTTCTTACTTTACTATTCAAATATGAATATATTTTTATCTAAACCATCCCATCGTAGCTTTAGTAGAATATTTAGTTGCTTTTGCAGCCTCTGAAGTTTGTCCTCCAGGATTGTCCTGTATTGAGCTCCATCCATTTTACCATCAATTCTGACCAGCTTTCTTGGAGTTATATTTCCACAGCATAATGCTGTCGCCACCATGTTTGATGGTGGGCATGGTGTATTCAGAGTGATGTGTAGTGTTAGTTTTCCACCCCACATAGCGTTTTGCATTTATCAAAATAAATTTTACTTTGGTCTTATCTGACCAGATCACCTTCTTTCACATGTTAGATGTACATGAGGAACAAGTTGCTCTGGTCAGATGAGACTAGATGAGACTAAAATAGAATTTACACTTCACAAATACTTGCCACTTGGTGTTCATATATCACATAAAATACCAATAAAATACATTTGTTTGTGGGTATAATGTGAAAAAAATTCACAGGGTATGAATACTTTTTCAAGACATTACTAGTGCATAAAGTGATGGCATATAACGCTGCTATAAATGTGGTAAAAATAAAAAAAAATACCAGTTTTAATAATGATTTTTCAAATGCCATGCTTGTAAAAAGCTGAAATTTTCATTTTAATTAGTGAATTAAATTATATAATTGATTGATCCATGGAATTAATATGATTACCATTTATGAGGTCAGGAAGATATATTTTTCCCCAGAATGAAGTTAAATTGTTCACAGTTTTGATTGGGTTATTATTAAGCCTTCCTGAAAGATTTGACATTTAGAAAACATTAATATAGACAGATTTGTACATTTTATCATCTTTGCTAATGATCTAATTATATAATGACTGACTCTACAGTTTCTGTCAAGGAACATTTCATAGTTTATTTTACAGTGCAAAACATAATACTTGGCCTATGTGTAGTTCAATTAGTATGCAAACTCTTGACTGTTTGACCTATCTATAATATACACTCTATGCAACGTGCTCTGTACAGCAGGCAGTAGCATTACAATTAAAGGACCCTATTAGAAGCCAACAAAACTACAAACAGTGCATGACTGTTTTACTTCTTTAGCTCTAAAGGTTTCCTTTTACATGACCTGAATGCCTTATTATGATGAACAAACTCTAATGCCTGCACATGTCATATGCTGGTGAGACTGAAGAGTAAATATGTCAGCAGCCGAATTCCACTCAGTCTGGCTTGATTTAATATTGTTTCTCATAGGGAACATCATCACAAGCAAAATCTTGTGCGTGCACAATGAAGCTTTTATCAAATGTATAGTGAAGCTGGGATTACTTGCCTCAAATTCAGGGTTGCAATGTGCTTCCATTTGAGTGTTCACTTGTCCATCTCTCAACCACAAAGAGCTCATTAGTAGGATGAGCAGTTCCGTTGAGGTTCCACAGGCTCGAGCTTGACACAAAAGCTGGATCAAGTCACTGATTGGCAGTTTGAGTCTCTGACCACATACAGCCAGCCATGAACAGATCATTTCCGGGGAAGGGTGGGCGGTCTTTTTCAAAATTTTTTTGTTGCACACTACATCTGATCAGGCTCTTGTTATACCTAGTGTGAGCGATTCAAACACTGAAAGACGCTCGCACAGGGCTGAGTACCAAGCGTATCTGAGCACAACTTTGCTTGCGAGAGTTTTCTTCGCACGTAAAGCTTCTGAACCCCGAACCTTGATATTTAAATTTGGTGTTCAGTTTGAAAAACGAACCTCAGGTTCACTCATATCTACTGATCAGCAGCGGACATGCACAAGCACTAAAGTTCATTTTGCATCATAGTTAAGCAACTATTTGGGTTACAAAAAGAACAGGTAGAGCAGGTGTGGGTGGAAATCGAGGAAGGGAAGTTCAAAATCCTTTTGACAGGCTCCTTCCAAGAATCCTCTAATTTCAAGAAACAACATCTTTGTAAAACTTGACAAAAATATCTTTTTTGAAACAAGCAAAGTCATAATATGTTTTTATATATCAAATTTGGTGGAGACATTTCTCCTTCTATTTCATTGATCTACATGTGGCAAACTGAATATGAGCAAATTTAGTCAAGTGGAATCGAATTCTCCAATTGAAAAAAAACCCTATTGTCTAGAAAACATATTTATTATAATTTGTTTCACGCATGTTCGACGATATGGCGGCATGCTGAAGCCACCATTTTGCTGAAATGTAAAGACCTAGAAAAATGTTAAAAAAATAATAATACTCAAATTTCTGCTGTTTTTTCTGGGGTGCCTGCAGTTCCAGTAAAGACCCATCAATCTCATGGAAACAGAGTATTCTGATCCTGCTGTTCTCAAATTGTTATTGAAGGGAATCATTCAACAGATTTTCACCCCAAAACTATTTTTATGTGCATAAAGCTCTTTGAAGGACAAGTCCAGCAATATCTTACATGGCCAGTCTGTTTTTTCATTACTGAAAAATTAGGATTTGTATTTATATGCAAATGAGGCTGAAGAGCTCTTTGTAAATCTGAAGCTCTGTCACTCGAGCTATATTCCCTGACCAGCATCACCCACCTTCTTAACTGAGGAGGAGGAAGGGAATAGAGCTGGAGTGACAAATATTTGAGATATACAGCTTTATTTGCATATCAATTCAAATGCTGATTTACTGTGAATAGAGGTCTGGACTGTATAGGTAAAGGTAGTGCTGGGCTTTTCTTTCATAGGGATACATGCAGATATAAATAAATCTATCCAAGTCTTCTTGCTATCAAATATTATCTACATCACCCTAAAAACTAATATATAACTATACAAATAAGTAAAAAATAATTGTAACACTACAAAAGAGACAGATGAAAACAAAAAATGTATATTCTAGCAAGAGACAAATATAAATACATTTTCAACAGTGTCAACAAAATCAAATATACTTGAAGTTAAATTAGACTATCCCCAATATCCTGTGTAACACAGTAAATAATTTCATTTTGCCCACAGTTTTGTAAAAATAAATGTTAGTATCTAATTAAAAAAAAGTTATGCTTACTATTGCATTGAAGTTAAAATACATGTAGATTCCTTATAAACTAAAGGGAACCATGGGCAGCATGTATCAGATATTGGCTACATGATTTCAGCCATCTCTGTTTGACTCTGAATCGCTGCTCTGAAACATACTGTTTCAGACGTCCATGCAACACGGTCCATGCACAGACCACAATGCAACAGACTTCCCGCTGGTCTTCTGACTTGAGAACGAAAGCTTCATAGAAATATGTAAAGCTGTCATGCTCTGGTCGGGAGAACTGCAACCAGTCCTTGCATTCTGGTCTGTGCATGGATAATGTTGTGTGGATATCTGAAAGAGTCCTAAACGACACCGAACATCAAGCATCACAAATGACTAATCAAAAAGTGCAGGCCTAAGTAGCTTCTCCTTATCTTCTGCCAGTGATTCATAGGTCTGTCTATATACAAGTATGTAAGGAAAGGATTTAGGCTATGTGCGCACGTTGCGTACAAGCCCTGCAGAAATTTCTGCAGCGATCTGAAGAGCACATGTGCGCTTTAGATCGCTGCAGAAATGTCCGTAGTGAGCGCCGATTCCATGCGCTCTGCCTGCAGCTCCTGCCATAGACAGAGCAGGAGCTGCCGGCAAAGCGCAGGAAAGAAGTGACATGTCACTTCTTTTTGCGCAGCGCTTCGGCAGTAGCCGAAGCGCTGCGCTCTTAAACGCCACGTGCGCACGGCCCCTGCACAATCTCCATAGACTGTGCAGGGGACGCAGGACGCATGCAGTTACGCTGCGCTACAAAGCGCAGCGTAACTGCATGTTTTTACGCGACGTGCGCACATAGCCTTAGAGTCAAGGATACATGGCTGAAATCATACAGCCAATGCCAGGTAGCATATTTCAGCTTTCAGATTCCTTTTAGCCCCTTACCTACATCTGCCATGGATGTATGCCATAAGTGTCAATAATTTTGTCATGCCCATTTTTGTTTTTTTTTGGTGAAATTATGTCCTATTTGCCTTATTTTCTCTGTTTTCTGTTTTCTTTGGGGTTGTTCGAATATACATAAAGTAAACAAAGATGTGAAATATATATAATATAACGTGTAATTTCAATAATTTTGCAGGAGAAATTCTTAATTTTCTAGGACAATTTCAAGGGTGCCAATACTTTTGGTCATAAATGTATATATATTGTATATATATGTTTTTTTAACATATACACACACATGGCATATCCAGTTATATTTACAGTACATATGCATACAGATATATATATATAGTATGTCACAAAGTGAGTATACCCCACACATTTTTATAAATATCTTATTATATCTTTTCATGGGACAACACTGAAGATTTGCCACATTGATACAATGTATATTGGTCAGTGTACAGCTTATAAAACGGTCTAAATTTGGCATGCTTTCTAAACAGCTCAACACACAGCCATTAATGACCAAATTGCTGGCAACAAATATGAGTACACTCCTAAGTGAAAATAGCCAAATTGTACCTAAAGTGTCAATATTTTATGTGGCCACCATTATTTTCAAGCACTGCGTTTAATATCTTGGGCATAGAGTTCACTGGAGCTTCACAGGTTGCCACTGCAATCCTTTTCCACTCTATGATGATTTCATGGAGCTAGTGGTTGTAAGAGACCTTGCACTCCTATACCTTCCATTTGGCAATGCTCAGGAGATGCTCAATAGGGTTTAGGTTTGGAAACTTGCTTGACCAGCCCAGCACCTTTACCCTTACTTTCTTTAGCAAGACAGTGGTTGTTTTAATATATATAAAGGAAACAGACATGAGTATAACAAAACATGTGTAATTGCAATAATTTTGTGGTAGAAATTCTTCATTTTCTAGGACAATATCAAGGGTGCTGATAATTTTGGTCATAAATGTATAGATACTATATAAAAAAAAAATATATACAGTACAGCCTAAAAGGTTTGGACACACCTTCTCATTCAAAGAGTTTTCTTTATTTTCATAACTCTGAAAATTGTAGATTCATATTGAAGGCATCAAAACTATGAATTAACACATGTGGAATGAAATACTTAACATGTTATGTTATGACTAAAACATTGGGATATGCATATGTATACATCATTTTTCTTTGATTGATTTGCCAAGCATGTTGTGTTACTAATCTTTAATGGTATTTGCACTAGGCACTTTTTCTATTCATGTATTTTTTCCATCTATGCATATTACTACCTTATTTACTTCTTGGTATAATTAATTTATATGCCTAGTCTGCATATTGTTATGGTGAATGATATGGAGTTTTATGCATTTATTTATTATATATTGAATTGGCTCCCTCTGTCATTGTTGCATTTATAACAGAATTCGCACAGGCACTTTACATCTATATGGTCAGTGATTGTTACACTCTTTGCCACTAAGTAAAAACTCTTTGTTTGCATTTGCACTCTACACCTATATGGTTAGTGCTTGTTATATTGTATGCCATTAAGCAAAAAAATCTCTTATTTGTTGTGCAATATTACTATCCATCTGTCCCAATATATTTTGTATAAACTATTTATTTGTATTACAAATCCCCCCACCTCCCTTATATGCTCTATGGGCCCCTCACACATCCGGATCATGTTTTTAAATCTTTTGGTGTGTTTTGTCTTTTATCATTAATAAAATTGGTTTGTACATTTGATCTGTGTCTGATGGAATATTTTTTTGGGATGATATATTTGGTTATATTCCTCAGTTGTTTATTGGTTTATGGTGGAAAATTATCCTTCTGATTATAGGTTTATATATGGCAGATACTGACAGGTATGGGAAGGTGGGCACAGGTACAGGTAACAGACACAGTGAGATGGGACCCAACAACTAGCTAGGAAGTGGGTAACTGACTCAACACATGGCGCATGCACCTCCCCTAGTGGGAGGATGCCTTCAATACCTAGTGACTTTTTGTCATAGGCTAAGAGGTATTTCAAGTAATAGTGCACTGGCTATTTTAGAGTAGGGATAGAGCTTGTGCCTGCACTCTAACAGCACCCCATGTAGATGTGAAGATCGATTCTAGCAATTCCTATCCTTTACATCATAAAGGCTCAGATTTAGAAAAATTCCAACAGCTAGTTTTAAAAAGGGACCACTCTTTAGTTTATCCAAAGTGAAAAGATAATTGAAGTGTAGGTGAAAAGAGAACCATTCTTTCCCTCCATAATAATAGAAATATCATAATTAAGAATGCGGACAAAGGGGGGGGCTAAAAAGTGGTATATGAGTGAAGGTAATAGGATTTTAGATGATGTTGAATATTATGAGAAACTTGACTATGATCCTTCTATAGAACTTTTTCTAAGGCCTCCGACACACATCCGTTAAAAACGTGCGTGTTATGTCCGTTTCAGTGTATACCAGAGACACGGACAAACGTGCACCAGTGTTAATATAAGTTTAAAATCACACGTGCATTTTCATCTTGTCCATGTGTCAGTCTCCGTGATCCGTATGATGTTGCGTTTTTCACGGCAGCATTTTCATTTTGTACACGGAGCACGCACACACAGACACCATTAAAGTCAATGATTTGGTGCCCACAAGTTAACAAACACAGATGCGTGTCCTCATGCTGCGTGTCCGTTTAACTAAATATGTAGTCTTGAATGTAAATTTGACCAGCAGATGTATGGTATAAGAATCGTGCTGGCTTGATGGTTAATTTGCTGCCTCGGCACATTGTGTGCAGTTTCTCCGGCACATGTTGCAGCACTATTCTTGGCTTTTTTAACCAATATGTTCGATCTTAAATATGGCTCCAAGAGTGGATACAGAGCGAATCATCTCAGCAGTTGAACGGCATCCTGTACTGTGGGACACAAGGATCGAAGGCTACAGAGATCGACTTATAGTGGAGAGGGCATGGGAGGACGTGGCTCAAGATCTATATCCGAATAATGGTGGGAACGTTGTTCACCAGTGAAACCTGCTCGATTTGGTAGGTTTGTTTTTTTTTTCTTCTAAAATGTCAATTTTTTAATTTGTTTTTTTTTTGTTTTGTAAAGATCATTTTTCATCAACAGCTTAATTTTGTTATTTTACAAATTAAATAATAATAATAATGTAACATAGAAAAGTATTGCACATGTAAATTAAACTCCACATGATGCTCCTGCACTTGCAACCATTAAATTCTAAATTAACGCTAGATCGCAGGTGCGATATGTATTGGTATGTCCTAGTTGTTTGTTAATTTAAGTATGCCGGTAGCATGTGTGCAAAATGTATGACGCAGTGGTGATGTTTTGTGCCTATTTATTAATTTATTATGCGTTGTGTGTCATATATGACATTTGAGGGAAAGGTTAATTTTACTTATGCTTATGCTGGTTTATTTATTTATTTATTTTTTAAAATTAATTATGTTTTTTAATTTTTTAAAGTTTAAACAATAAAAAAAAGGGTTCATGTAGTCATATATTGTTATTTTTTTGTTTTAAGGGTTAACCAGCAAATAAGTGCCTAGTAAAAATATTATTTTGATTCTAATTTTAAGTTATTTGTAGTTTCTATAAAGTTTGTGAGTTTTAAAATGTAGGTAAATCTTAAAATTGAATTGATCATTATATATGCCTTTTAATTTATTAAATTGTTAAATAATTTCGTTGTCAAAAATGTTAAAAGTATGCAATATTACATAATTTACAGTTGATAGTGTTCGGTGATGTTGGCGATCTGCAAGAGATCAGTATCGTAGGGAATTTAACCCCCTACCATCAACATCTTTGTCTAGCCGCAAAAGGCGTTACGTTTTTTTGATAATTTGGAATTCTTGCGTCTATACATGGAGGTCACACAGTAAGTTCATGCATTTAACAATGTTTTTGTATTTTTTGAATCCATTAAAAAAATAATTTTTGCAAAATAAAAAATAAAAAAAACAAAACTAAAAATTGTTTTACAATATATTTCAGAACCGATGACAATTTAGATGATTTAGAAGACCAACCTTCTGAAAGGCATTCTGCATCAGCCTCAGAGGTGGACCCATGTGTACCCAACACACAAGAAACAGAAAGATTGGAAAGTCATCAAAGTGCGCATCTGTCCAGTGAAACAGGTGTACAGTCAACCATAACTCCTCCAGAAACATCTACACAACCATCAATCTCAAATATCCAACCAACAACCATTTCATCAAATGTTCCACATTTTAATCCCAACACAATCAGGGGCCATAGATTGTGAAGGGGGGATGACATTAGGTCTCTCCCAGAATTAATAGACACTAGAGTCAGGAACATCATGAACTCTTTAATTCCCGAAAACGATGCAGAAAGATTTTGTCGGTCCTTGCCACCAAGTTTGACAAAAGTTCCTTCTGAGTATCAGGATAGGGTTAGGGCAGCTATATTAACCCTTATAGATGCATGTCAGACTACACCTTTTCCAAACAATGTCCTTCTGACAATAGAGCAGTGGCGCACAAGTTACCATACCACTAGTCAGGATGTTGTCACCACACTATCTGTTCCAATTTTGAACATCCTTACCTCATAAGCTATAACTAGTCAAATTCAAGCTCCGACATTACAAACCTATGAAGGGCCAAACATATTAAATGTAGCTCATTAACCGCAAATGTCTATGTGGCCTGGGAAACCGACCAACATGCCAACAAATATTTCACACCCATCAAGTGTAAATCTGCAACCAATTTTACATTCACAAGTCCAACACCAAAGCCAAACACACATAAATCCTTCAAATATTAAAAATTTAACAGAACCAATGTTCCATGGACAAGCTGCTTCACAATCATTATTACAATCCCAACATGTCCCTCCCAAATCCATACACTTACACTCCCCAACTACAAAATCAACCAAATCTAATTTATAGTCAACCTATTGGACAGTCAGTGTTTGCACCTTGCTCGCAGGTGTTACCTTCAACATCAGGTGCAGAATTAACTGTTTTGCCTTGTTCCAGTAGAACCCACCCAACCACCAGTGTGACTCTGACATCAGCAGAAGCAGATTTTCATATTAGTGTAACACAAGAGTCTGGTAACAGTAATGAAGATTTGTATGAATAATTTTGTAACATCACCATTTAAAAAAAATAAATAAAAAAATAAAAATATATATAATTTTTTTTATAGTGTTTAAAATAAAAAAAAATTTAAAAATGACATTTAATACATGCAATTAATAATTTCACATGTGTCTGTATGAGGTTTATTCGATATCTTGAAAGAAAGTGTTTATAAAATTTTCGTTTATTCTCGAATTGAGGTTTACACATGCAGTGATTATGTAAATTAATGGCCTACCATGTTTGATTTTGTATTTAAATGGTAAATGTTTTTTTTTTTTAATTACAATGATATAAATTGTCAAGCTTTATGAAGTATAATAAAGAAATTTTTTGTTCATTAAATGAGAATTATTGCTTTTTTTCAAAAAAATTGTATTAAATATTTTTTAGGGGTTTTTTTTGTTTTAATTAAATTTAACAATTATTCATTTTTAAAATATGACTAGATTTTAATTTTTAAATTTATTACATTACATAAATTATCATATTTCGAAACTAGTCTGTATGAAAATTTAAACATAGACAATGGGTCAGCTACATGTGCTATGTCGTACGATTTGTCAAACAACCAGACATGAAACATTGTTAACAGCATTGCTACTGTTGACGTTACTTGTAATCACCTATGTACTTGCCATTACTGCAATAGCAATGTTGTTAGCGATGTGGATCACTAGGTCTTCATTGTTTGATAGATCGCTTACAACATCGTTGAGACATATCATTTATTTGGTGATATACTTAATGAAAAATAATTAAAAAAATATTTATAGTATAATATGTATTACACATTTCCAAAGTTATATTATATGTAAATTAATAATAACATCGTAAAAAAAAAAACATCCGACAATCATCGTTATTATGTCTTGCTATTCATCTTTGTTTGTATGTTAGTCTTGGTCTGGTTTTTACAACTAGTAGTCGTTAAGTCAGTCACCCTTAATCATGTACTCACCAATAATTCTGGGCCGACGCCACGTTGAACAGCCTTTGTATATTCCACAATTAGGCATCCGAAAAAATGTAATCATAATTTGCTATGTTTAAGAAAAAAAACAAACCATGCATTTCACAGCCAACTATCACTCACTATAGGTACATGTGATGCACGCCTATGCGATGAGTCGCGCCTCAATGACATCACTGGTTTCCAACATCCAGTGGGCGTGACTATACTGTGCCGACAATTAAATAAATAAATAATTTAAAATAAAAACGTGCAGTTCCCCATGCATTTCAAACCAGCCATGGTCAAGCAAAAAGGCTGAAGGCTGGTATTGTTAGGATGGGTTGCTCCACATTATGGGGAGCCCCCCAGCCTAAACATAACAGCCAGCAGCCGCCCAGAAATGCCACATCCACTAGATGTGACATATCTGGAACTCAACCCGGCTCTTCCTGATTTGAGCTGGTGCATTGGCAATCGAGGTAATAAAGAGTTATTGTCAGGAAACCATAGCTGCCAATAAGTCCTAGATTAATCATTTCAGGCGTCTCCCTGAGATACCTTCCATGATTAATCTGTTTGTTACAGTTAATAAACACATACCACAGAAAATCCTTTATTAAAAAAAAAAACAATGTCAAAAATCCTCGCTCACCAATTTATTAAGCCCAAAATACACATCCATGTCTGACGTAATCCACGGAGGTCCCGCGTCGCTTCCAGCTCTGCTACATGAAGGTGACAGGAGCTGCAGAAGAACTCTGCCACTCCTGCCAGCTCCACGCAGCAATTGAGGTGAGTAGCGCGAACAACTATGATGTCACTCAGGTAACTCGCGGCCACCGCTAGATCCTACACCTGTGACAGCAAGACGCCCTAGTGACAGCGACGAAGTCACAGGTGAGTTGCGTTCACGGGGGGGGGGAATCCAGCTAGCTGCGGGTAACCTGAGTGACAGCAGCACTAATCGCGCTGCACACTTCAGTCACTCAGGGGATTAGCGGACACTGGTAAGTCCTTCACGGGTGACCGCTAATCAGTACGCGGCACAGACAGAGCCGCGGAATGACAATGAAGTCGGGTGAAGTTCACCCGAGTTCATTATCAGCGTGCAACTCTGTCTGCTGTCTACGGGTAATCAAACATGACTTTTTACATTAAACACGGAACATTTCACACGGACAAACATTCACACGTCAGTTAAACATCACACGCATACACAAGCATTACACACGCACACACGGCTATCATACGCCGGTCACATAGATGCCACATGGACCATAAAAACACACAAAAACGGATTATGGACCTGAAAAACGGCCAGTATTACATGTGCATGATTTTATCGGATGTGTGTCGGAGCCCTAAAATATAAGGACCTAATAAAGGAAGCATACACCAACAATATACTAAATAAAAAGGAAATTAAATTTCTTGACATCGCACGGTTTAAAGTCCCTTATTTTTATTTTCTCCCCAACTTACACAAGTATTCCACTAATCCCCCAGGTCGTCCCATAATTTCTGGCAGACATTCCATCACCTGCAACCTTTCACATTATATTGACCTTTTCCTTCAAAAATATGTATTGCAGTTGCCATCCTATCTTAGGGACTCCACTCAGCTCATTCAGGTGCAGAGTGGGTTACCCTCTATGATGGGATGCCTAATTGTAACACTCGATGTTTCTGCTCTGTATAGTAACATATTGCATGAGTTGGCCCTTGCTGCGATAGACAAATTTCTCGAAGCCGACATTTCAATGCCTAACCCACAGAAAGTTTTTTTAACTGCTATCTTATTTATTCTGACTAATAATGTTTTCACATTTGAGGGAACTTTGTACTGACAGAATAAAGGCTGCGCAATGGGGACGAGGTTCGCACCCAGTTTTGCAAATTTGTTTATGAGCGTTTTCAAATCCGTCTTCATTGCGCAGTCCACTTTCACAAAAGGGCGTTTAATATTTTACGGTTGATATACTGACAATTTATTTTTTCTATGGAAAGGGACTAGAAACGAAGCCCTTGGATTTGTTACTAACCTTAATGCTAACCCTTGAGGCTTGACATCTACAGCTACAATTTTTCCCAGTGCCTTCCAATATTTGAACCTTTTGGTTTAATTGGATGATAGTGGGGGAGTGTTCACCTCAACATACTCTAAACCGTTTGACGTCAACAGCTACCTTAGGTTTGATAGTGGAAACCTTCCCAAATGGATCACCAATGTTCCCTACGGCGAATATTGGAAAGTGCGCAAGAATTGCACTAGGGACTCAGACTTTTCTAAAAATCAAAAATATTAAAAAAGCGGTTCCGGCAGAAGGGTTGCCCAATTAAGTTATTACAGAACGCATTTATGAAAACAAAAGTCCTCACTCAGGATTCATGTATTGATAAAATCGCTGCATCAAAGGGTATTAAAAGGGGAGCATCTGATCTTATTAAGTGGAATTTGGTTACGCTTTTTTACCAGTCGAGATCTATGATTCAAGATTTGCTTATGAAACATTGGTTTATTTTAAGGGGTACTTTACATACTTTCTTAGCATCTTTCTGTTAAACCCCTGATTATATACAGACGATATAAAAGTTTGTGCAACATGCTAGCCCCAAGTAATGTATCTCCCAAATCCAACCTCAGTAATAACAACCTGAGTGGCATTGTTGGTTGTTATTCTTGTAACACACCTAAATGTCTTTTTTGTGATGTTATTGTCAATAATTCAAAATCTTTTACTTCTCGCACCACTGGGACTTTCTGTAGCTGTGACAGCCGAAGCTCGGCTATAACTTTTGCTGAGCTCCCAGCGGTGATCGTCCAGGAACAGCTCCTTTGCCTGATTGTACCTATTTGTCATTGGTCGGGAACCCCTAGCAAACCATGATGTATAGATACATCAAATGTTATGAAGGGGGTTAATGGTTAAAATTAAATAGAATCAGTAAAATGTTTACCTAGATTTAAAATAGAAACGGAGTATTTATGTGCAATTATTTTAATTTTAATAGAAATCGTTACAAGTACATGTAAAAAACATTCAAGAAGCATAGACCTGGGAAAAATACATCAGATCCCCATGAATCATCTAACATATCAAAAATGAACATAATCAGGAAAGAGATTCCGGTATACAGGTGATATGGCAGCTAAATGCGGCTATATATAGTGTGGCCTAGTCCACAAAGGATAAGGAGGCTATACAAAAAATGTATAATAGAGTTTATCAGAATAGCCACCCATTATTAGTATATAGATCTTACACCTACCCAAAGGGTACTAGATAAAGACATGGTCCCATATGGAAATATATACAAAGGAGTGAGGTATAATAGAAAAAGTCAGCTCCATAGGGACCAAGGTGAATAGGGCCGGCACAAAGGCTTACCAGTATATAGTTCCCTGTGGCGTGCTGGCGTGCTGGAGTGCTGGCACTCTGTACATCACTCCCGTTGCCGGGGGAACGGAGACGCCACGCTCCCTGTAGCGTGGATCGCGCACGCGCACTGCCTGCCCTGTCAGATGCGGTGCAGCGTGCGCGGACGTCCCCGTCTCCTTCCGGCTTCCGGTCACGTGAGGAATCACGTGATCGGGTGTTCAGACATATAGGAGCCAGTCTGCTAGACAGACACTATACCTTTCCTCCCGGAAGAAGCGGTCTTAGGACTGCGAAACAGCCGTCGGAGGTCCCCTCTGCCTGGTCCCCTTGAACCACCTATATACTGGTAAGCCTTTGTGCCGGCCCTATTCACCTTAGTCCCTATGGAGCTGACTTTTTCTATTATACCTCACTCCTTTGTATATATTTCCATATGGGACCATGTCTTTATCTAGTACCCTTTGGGTAGGTGTAAGATCTATATACTAATAATGGGTGGCTATTCTGATAAACGCTATTATACATTTTTTGTATAGCCTCCCTATCCTTTGTGGACTAGGCCACACTATATATAGCCGCATTTAGCTGCCATATCACCTGCATACCGGAATCTCTTTCCTGATTATGTTCATTTTTTATATGTTAGGTGATTCATGGGGATCTGATGTATTTTTCCCAGGTCTATGCTTCTTGAATGTTTTTTACATGTACTTGTAACGATTTCTATTAAAATTAATATAATTGCACATAAATACTCCGTTTCTATTGTTCCTTCAATTGTTTCTTGGAGTGTGCAGTCTCTGGGACTTGCTGGTGGGTTAATTTATACCCTTTACCAGTATGACCCTCTAGAGACCATAAGGTTTAACCATGAGGCTTCTTGTTTGGATACTAGATTTAAAACATTCTACTTCCCTCAAACCGTTTCTTCCCAAGCATCTACAGACAAGTGTGTTCTTCTAGTTTAAAACGTTTGTACAAGTTTATTTGTTGTTACATGAGTTTATGTATTCAATAATTAAGATTTCAAAATTTAAAGTGCTCAGTGAACAGTGAGGATATTTTTAATCAGCTTTTTACAATATATAAAATATACCAAAACTAGAATTTCAGGTTGTTGGTTTATAAAATTATGATGTGGCTTAGCAATTGCTTAAGAAGAGTTTGAAGTACTTTATATTGATTCTTTAGACAGACCATGTTGTTTTACTGACAGTGTTGTTATACTGAGTTATTTTGTACTGTTTTCCTTTTGTACTAAATATCTGTAAATATATGTAAATGCTTCAATCATAAAGATAGCAGTCACATCAAATGATAGAGGTCATATTGCTGACTGCGGAAAATAAATAGGGGGCTGTAATGAAAGGATGAGATAGGTCCCAAGTTTAACAAAAATAACCCTTGCTCTTTTTTGAAAGGGTCACAGAGAACCTACCTTATTACTCTTTACCCTGATGTTACAAGAAGATTAATATTTCAGGACCAAGTTTTACAGTTTACAAGCAGGATCAGTCTTGATCCTGTAATGATATGAATTAGTCCAGTAAGTTGCCCCATTCTAGGTGTTAACTTTTACTTCCTTTTCGCTCCTGAACTTTTACTTCTATTTGCCATATTTCTAGGCATTAAGTTGTTTTTCACCATGAAAAAAATGCAGAGATGATACAAATTTATAATACAATAACAATGGTAGGAAACATAAAGGGGTTGTCTGGTCAAACAAGTTCTAACCTATCCACTGAATAGGTGATAACTTGCTGACCAGTCAGTGTCTCACTGTTGGGACGTCAGATAGCAGGAGAAAAGCAGGTTTAAATACCACGCCAAACCACAGGAGTCCAGATGATGTTATTAAATTTCTTCCCTTTATTTTCACAGGTCCACACGTTTCGAGGACATATCCGTCCTCTTCCTCAGGACAATGTACAGAGAATACTATACTATAATACTATAGTATTCTCTGTACATTGCTTTTCTCCTACTATCTGATATACCTCTTCGTTGCGGGACTGCTGCCTTCCACGCTACATATATGCTTGCTAAGGGGTTGTGACTGGCACAACCCTACCAGGTGAGTGCTTTTATTTGCATTCACCCCCTTGTGTCATACCGGGTAGGACCCTATTGTGCCTTCTCTTTCCACAGCTCCTTTTGCCTCACTGTTGGGACAAACAGTGATAAGCAGATCAGGGAATTTTATATCCCAAAACTGGAAAATTACTAGGTAGATCGGACACCTGATCCCTACCCCATTCATTCATTTTTGGGCTGCAAGAACAAGGTGAGCACAGAGCTCAGCGGCTCCATAGAAAATGAATGGAGCAACGTTGAGAACATGTGTACTGCTACTTCATTCTAATAGAGTTAAAAGCTTCTCGTTCTGTGGGTCTCAGCAATCAGACCCCCAGCGATCGACAAGGGTTTACTAATCCTCTGGATAGGTAATTATTTTCTTTTACTGTACAACCCTTCTTTATATTAGTTCTTCCAGGCATTAAATAAGGTTGAAATCACACTTGTGAGTGACTCGCGACAGTCACGCATCGGCATCACCCATCACGACTGCATACTCTCCAGACAGGAGCGTCTCAGCTGCATAGAAATATGTGCAGTTGACCAGCTCCTATCGGGAGAACGGCAGGCCGTGCCAGGTTATGCGATGTGAGACTGGCGCGAGTCTTTAGCCAGTGTGACTCTGGCTTAATGTAATTAATCTGTTTGGATACATAACCTTAGCTTTATTACAGACACATCAACCAAGTTAATAGTAGGTTCATTATGATATTAATAATTAATAATAACTAACATTAATAAACTGTTAATGTGTTTTTCTCTTTTTTGTCATCTTAACGTATTTACGTGTTTAAGTACAACCACCATGAAAATGAAGCTATACTAAAGTGCCAATAAAGGTCAATTTTCAGATAATACCTATTTTTTTGCTGTAATTTTTTGAGTCATTAGTAAGCTCCAGCTTAAGTATAGGATGCACACGTTCCTCTACCATAAATGCCAGTGAGAGCAAGCATATAGTTTCTGAAACATACAAATAGTATTGAATTCAGTAATCAAGTAATAAAAAACCAGTGTCTGTAAAATACATATGTCCTACTTAATGAATGCTGATCTCCGATCAACATCCCATGTGTGACTCAGTGGTATTGATGTACATTGAGCTATCAGGAAGATGGGAGTATAAGTGTTGTACTTAAATCACAACCAGACTTTCTGCTTTGATGGGTTACCAACAAATACAGGCTAGATCTGTGCACAAATTACAAAGCAATTCCTGCAACTGTATAGTGTACTTGGCTATTATGTCTATTGACATAATAGCCAAATACACAAGTAGAAGAGTAGCTATAAAGAAATACACAGAGATGCTCTTATAGAATAGACAGATTATTTTTTTTAGAAACTGTAATGTTTATAAACAAAAATAACTAAAATAACAGGAAGACACTTAATGAAGTGAAATAGCTTAACAAAATAAAAAAATTAACGCCTGCTGGACTGATGACCAGTGAACATGAAAACAGCCGACACACAACACTGACTGAACAAGTAAGACCCCCTTCACATGTCAGTGAAAAACACATGTTTTCACTGATGTGATAAAGGTATGTATGTTCAAATGTCTACCGTGATTTTGGCACACATGTTATACACGTGCTATCCATCATAATACACAGAGATCAGGCACTTATACTCACATGTCCACGATCTTGCTGTCCGTGGTGCTGAAGTCTCTTGTAATGCTGTGTCCGGCCGCTTCTGTCTCACCACTGCTGCTACTTCCAGGTCAGCGGTGCAGTGAATATTCATGAGCATAATTAGCTGGCCTGGAAGCAGAGACAGCAGCGGCCAGAGACAGCATTGCTGGAGACAGTTAAGTATAAAATGCTTTTTATTTTAAATGTACATCTTTTTATGGTACGTGTTTCACGGATCACACCACTGTGTAGTCTGTGGGATATCAGTGATGCTATAGAAAAATGGACATGTCTCTGTGCATAGCACACAGACATGCATGTACGCCGCATGGAAACACGGTTAGTGAGAAATCACTGATGTGTGCACAGACCCATTGCTTTTAATGGGTCTACATATGACCATGATTCTAGTATGTATGAAAACTGCAACCTACATACCAGAATCACTGATATGTGAAGGGAACCTAAGATACATCAGATTGCCTGTCAGACTCTGCAGTTTGGACAGAGTCTGACGCCTCCATGACACCTGCTGAGTGTAGAGCAGAATGCCTCATGACACTTGTTGCGGGTTTTCAACAGTTTAGGCACATCATGGACTCTGAAAACATGACATTGCATCTGCTTTTGATTCAAAAGTGAAATGGTGCTCCTTCTCTACCGAGCCAAATCATGCTCCAAAATAGTAGTTTTTCACCATATGTGGGGCATTAATGCACTCAGAAGAAATTGCACATTAAACTGTATGTTCCATTTTCTTCTGTTACCCTTGTGAAAGTGCAAAATTTGGGGCTAAATAAAATTTTTGTGTGAAAAAGTTCATTTTTTCTCTTTATATTTCTTTTGTATCTGTAATGCACCTAAACGTTTAAGGTGTGCAGTTTAAAATTATTTTCACTTTGGTGTATTTTCTTTTATATAGGCCCCTCAAAGTTGCTTCAAATGTGATTTGGTCTCTATGAAAAATGGTTTTGTAATGTTTTTTTTATAAAAGGAAGAATTGCTAATAAACTTTTAACCCTTGTAACTTCCGAAGAAAAGGAATGATCCTCACAAATGGTACTAATGTAAACTAAATATGTGGCAAATGTTATTTATTAACTTTTTTGTGTGGTCTAACTATCTGGTTAAACAGCATAAATATTCAAAGTTTGACATTTGTGAAATGCTCACTTTTTTTGCCAAATTTTTTATATTTTCATAAATAATTTAAAATCATATTGACCTAATTTTACCACTAGCATGAATTACAATGTGTCATGAAAAAAAGCTATCTCAGAATAACTGTGATATGTTGAACAATTTCATAATTTTTACCACATAAATTGACGCTGGTCAGATTTGGAAAATGAGGCTCCGTAATTAACGTACAAAGTTACTCAGTACTTAAGAGGTTAAAACAACTCTGTATATCATCACTGTCTACAATTGGTGGAAAATAAGGCTGTCATAGTTTTGTTTGCCATAAGAAGTAAAAAATTAAGAAGCACATAAAGTGCAAGTGGTTTTGTCAGATAGTCTATATCTTACATAAATCTCAAAGCTCAGGCTCATTATATAGATATATTTCAGAACAAGGATATTCACACCCAGTGTATGCAATCCTCAGGCATGGACTATTAAGAATTCAATATATAAATCTTAGATGTTGCTCGTAAATGATGTGGGGATCTTTAGGGGCAAAAAAAGCCATTTTCTAATGTAGAGAATATACATGCCCTTGGCACTAATAGTCCTCGTTCACAAAAGTCACAATATTTTCTGTATCTTATATAGATTTATTCATTTTTCAATCTTTTATCCATTACTCACATAACACATTTTATAAACTCTTTTCTACTTCGCAGCTTCTAACATGCTATCTTCTCCACTGGAATACAGGATATATAATGATTGCATTTATTTTCACATACTTATAGCATGCACCAAAAATCTATTTCTTCACAAATGACACAGAAGATAGTAAATCAGCTTTCATGTCAGATTCTTTGATTTATGAGTACATACTTAATATATTTTGAGCACATACTGTAGCTCACATGAGTTTATAGAATGTAAACCACACACAGTTAAAATATACACTGATAATACAGAAAAAAAAACCACATAATACAATCCTGTACAGATGGTTAGATGCATAGAAAAGATGTGAACATCCAGACCATAGTAGCGGTAATAGTAGCTGATATTAAAGTAACAAAAGGTTTGTTCGCACATAACTACTTTTTCTGAATGTCACCTGGAGAAAATGATAGAGGATGACAGTGAAATTAGGACAATGGACCTGTAAATAGGCATTTCCATTACATAAGGGTGTGGAATATCACTATGATATGCTGTCATTAAGATATGGGAATGCCATCTCTGGGATCCCCACTGATTCCAAGAATTGAGCTCTTTCTCTGCACACATCTTCTGGCTACCTATTGACCCTAAGGCGGGCTTTGCATGTTGCGACATCGCAAGCCGATGCTGCGATGTCGCACGCGATGGTCCCTGCCCCCGTCGCAGGTACGATATCTTGTGATAGCTGGCGTAGCGAAAATTATCGCTACGCCAGCTTCACATGCACTCACCTGCCCTGCGACCGTCGCTCTGGCCGGCGACCCGCCTCCTTCTTAAGGGGGCGGGTCGTGTGGCATCATAGCGACGTCACACGGCAGGTGGCCAATAGCGGCGGAGGGGCGGAGATGAGCAGGATGTAAACATCCCGCCCACCTCCTTCCTTCCGCTTTGTGGCCGGCGGCAGGTAGGAGATGTTCCTCGCTCCTGCGGCTTCTCACACAGCAATGTGTGCTGCCACAGGAACGAGGAACAACATCGTACCTGTCGCAGCACCGGCATTATGGAAATGTTGGAGCCTGCACCGATGATACGATAACGACGCTTTTGCGCTCGTTAATTAGTATCATCTAGGATTTACACACTACGACATCGCAAGTGACGCCGGATGTGCGTCACTTTCGATTTGACCCCACCGACATCGCACCTGCGATGTCGTAGTGTGCAAAGCCGCCCTTAGTGTAGGTCTCAGCATTTGATAATTACCAATTAATGACTATTCTACTTTAACAACAAGTGAAAAAAAAATCTTAAAATTGCAATTTTTAATTTTCTGATTTTGTACTATGTTGGCTCAGTTAATAAATGTAAATTATATTTTCAGAAAAATGTCATCTGACCCCACCAGAAATGCTTCTGGTGTAATAAAAACAAATGCTAGGTACTTGGAATGTGAGTGTAATTATATAGCTATATAAAATAAGCTAGACTAGTGTATTATATTGATAAAATCTAAATTAATGAGCTGTAAATCCCTTTATATTGATTGAATGCATAAGGGACAACAAAGTTAGCAAGCAAAAATACTGAACTTCAGTAGATTAGGGTTTCAGTTCCTCTGTTTAAAAATTCTAAAGATAATGTACAGTGAACTGTGAAAGTATTGAAAAAGGTTAAAGATTGGCAAACCATAGGGATCAAAGAAAAAGCAAGGGTTTTGTTTAGCTTTGAGTGGTAAAATATACAAGAAACAAAAAGTTTTGAAAAAGGCAACCAAAAAATATTGCTTTAATATACTTGTGAAATTGTAATAAACACCTCTCTTCATAAGGCCCCCATCACACTCATACTCATTAAGCTCTCTGCTGATCTTCACACCTCAGTCTTATAACATGCACTGTGTGTCCCTGTGAATCATACATGTGATCCACATGGAGAAGTGTCCATTTTTTACCAGCAGCCCAGATGAAAAGGGACATTAGAAATCTATGGGTCCATGAAAATTATGAACAGCACATGGATGACATCAGTATGTGGATGACATCAGTATGTGGATGACATCTATGTGCCGTCCATGTGACAAGGACCAAAATTAAATGTACTCAAGAAATTAAGGTTTTTTTGTGTTTCTTAAATAAATGTTACAGCTATAGTGTTTACCTGAAAATAAGACTTACCTCGAAAAAAAGCCCTAGCATGATTTTACAGGATTTTTGTCACGCCGCCTTACTAGGGATGCCGACGTCCCTCTGTACCTTGTGCAGTGATCTGCTTCCCTCTTCTCTGCCATCCACATATAAGTGCAGTCCTTGGCTATTTTCCCGGTGGATGCCCACGTGATGGTCGGCTTTGCTGCCACCTAGGCTGCAGGCTCTGCACATGTTGAGTGGGGCTTCCTGCTCTCCAGCCTCATCTATTATAGGGAGATGTGCGCACCTTGTTAAGGTGTCCCCAGCTTATTGCTGGGAGGCACCAGCTATTTAAGGCTCCTCCCCCTGATAGGCAGTACAGAGCATTGTGCATAATTTTTGCATGTGTCTTGATATGTGTGGCTGTGCCTGCACTGCCCTGTTGTGGTCCGTGCCTGCTGTACCCAATGTCTGGTGTCTGATGACCGCTGCTCGATGTCTGGAGCCTGACCTGATGTCCATGACCTTTGCCTGAGGTCCTACTCTTGCTGTCTCATGCCTGTTTTCTGCTGGTGCTTATCTTGCTCATTCCTGTTCAGGTCCCTGCTCTGTGTTTCTGCTTCCCCAGTTCAGCTGTCACCCTGGTCCGCTCACCTGCCACAGTCCTGGCTGCTTTCCCTGGGAGTGGCACCTGGCGTCCCGTCTTGCGGTGGGTGCTTAGTCAAGCCCCACCCTTTGCTAAAGGGTAAGTCCGGTTCCCCCTGTGGTCCAGTGGGTCCACTCTACTCTCAGACACTCGCCGCTATCCTGAATCCGCTGGCGGTGAGATCGTGACAATTTTTGGTGTATGCTTGAACTATAAGCACTACTCAAAAAATAAACCTTAGTAACAGTCTGGGCTAGTGTTAAGGTGAGTCAAACTTTGCAATTTAACAGACCCCATCTCTCTTAGGGACCCCAGCAGTTGTATTCTGAGATTCAGATTGTTTACGGCCCTTGATGACTTCACAGTCATGTGACCAAATGTTTATTACTTCCACAAATCTAAAAAAAAACTAAACAGAAGACAGGCTTGTATCCAGAACTTGCATTAGGGGGATGTGAGAGCAAACTGGGAAATTTCACTGGGGCCCCATTCCCCTGTGAGCTCCAGGGTTTATATTTTGATGATAAATTGCTTCATGACCTTTGTGACCTTGAGGTCCCCCCATTTTTGATAATTAACAAAAGTAAAACAGAAAGCTGGGGACTGATATTATCAGGCTGGGAAGGTAAATGTGTAATTGTTCTTTCCAGCCTAAAAATTCTAGCCCAAAGCTGCCTCAGAAGTGGCACATCCCATTAAATGCATAAATTCTGGAGCTTTGCCTTGGCTCTTCCTAATTGCCCTCTGCGGTGGAAGTCGTTGGAATTGTTTTTGGGGTTGATGACAGCTGTGTAGTGTCAGCTGGCATCAAGCCCTGGTGTTAGTAATGGAGCGGTTTCTAACAGACACCCCACCATTAACGCATTCATGACCTTGGATGTATATGTACTTACTAGGTCACTTCCCCGATTACCGTGAGCTCCCGTGGCATGTCAGCAGTCATCCTCACACATGTCTGCTGATCTGATCACAAACATTTGCAGCTAGAGGAAGCACTGTGGAAGAGAAGCGCAATAGGGTCTTACCCCAGAAAAATGGGGGGGAAAAACACGGAGGGTGGACTTACTCACCTATAGGGGTTGTGCGAGTCACAACGCCTATAACAGCATGTTAAGAATCCAAGCCACGGCAGCGGACCCAAAATGGCAGATAACAGAGAGTGGTAGATAGGGATGTCAAACCGCGCCACTGACTCAGCCGATCCAGGAGATTATGGATTGATGTTGCTTTTATTCATTACACAGATCAAGTCAACGCGTTTCGGGGGTCGCAGCCCCCTTCATCAGGACAGACTGGCAAGCAAAACAAATCTGCTGTACAAGGAATCCTTCCAGCAATATATACCTTACTGATGACGTCATGATCCACCCCCTTCTGAAAAAATCGGCGGGAATCCATACATAGAAAAAAATGTGTCATCATCTATTACATTCAGCCTTTCTTATAGTAAATCAATTCACCATTATCATATCTGTCCTGACGACTAAGAAATAAAAATTAAAATTAGGTTAAAATCAATAAATAAATAAAAACATGTGTTTGTGCAAAATCTCAATGCGTCCCTCTCTTTTATATATAATGTCAAAATGATTGTAGGGAACCCATGCAAATGTACAACTAGACAATCACAACATTGCCTAGAACTTCTCTAGGAAAGTGTCAATTGATCAAAGCTGCTGGGTTGTGATCGTAAATTCAGCCAGCGCTATCCTGGAAGTGATCGTCGGGATGTGTCAAAAACACGGATTTATTACAAAGCGTACTAAGAGGAAAACTCTTGAAAAAACGTATCTAAAAGGATAATTATCCAGTGTGTGAAAAAACGTACATGGTATTAAAAGGATGAAAAAGAAAGGAAAGGACAAGAAAAAGAATCAAATATTATCCCTTAAGGAACGGTATCATGGTCTTAGAACCAGGAAATAGTGAAGGGAAATTGTGCAAACCCAAAGCGCTATAGTACCCTGTATATCGGTGTAGGGACGAAAAAGGATGACATTCATATAATTGTTAATTTCCCCGACCAACACTAGTGCGGATCAAACTATGGAAAGAAATTTATATACATATATATAATATTGTTTAAGTCGAAAAACACCAACACCATACCACCATTTATTTAGAAATGCTGATATGGGGACCAGTAACTAGTAGATTATATCCGGAAAAAGACATAGGGAAAAAAATACAGACATCTTCCTAGTGAAGATAAGGAGCTAGTAAAAGGACGAGCTATGCCGTGAGGGTGAATAGAGTTCAAACCGTGGGAACAATTCAAGTGCGCATGTCAAGAAGATCTCTCTCGAGGAATGTGTCAAGACATCTGCAGATATGTAGCAAGTATAAGACTGAGCTATGCCGTGAGGGTGAAGAGAGTTCAAACCCGTGGGAACAAATCAAGTGCGCATGTCACGGAGATCTCTCTTGAGAAATGTGTTCGTATAGAGCTATAAGCGGTGTATAATGTGTCCCTAAAACACTGCCATCGTTTTGTCTCTAACAGTTATTGAGAATATATATTTATGTTGTATCTATGTGTAAAATTAATTCTAAAACATAGGCTATGACCTGATCATATAATTATTACACCAATATAATTAAGAGTAGCCACCTAAAATCTATATAAAAAAATCTCTCTACAATAAACGCTAAAATCATCACAACACATCATAAATCATATTACATAGGAGATTACGTTAGAAACATAAAGGGTGTTCATAATATTCTCTAGTTCGGGATAATCCGTTGCTCATTAAACAGTGTACATATAAAAATATAATCATATTATTGGGGATATTATGGTAATTTCCTATTACAACACAGGCACCACCACACTGAAGGGGCTACTTTAAGGAACAATAGCGATCTAATAAAAAAGATCCGTTACTTCATTGAGCCCAAAGGGTTTAAGTGTGTTAAGTTTATAGATCCAATAGGTCTCTTTCCTTTTTAGAGCATCAATGCGATTATGTGAGAAAGGGGGTATCTGTTCGATCGGAGTAATTCTGATCTTCGAATTCCCATTATGATCCATAGTAATGTGTCTCGACAGACCATGTAACATGAATCCGATTTTAATGTTGTGTCTATGCGAGTTTAACCTATTATGTAGGGCCTGTGTTGTTCTTCCAATATATTGTCTATCGCATTCACATTCGATCAGATATATGACATAATCTGATTGACAATTTAAACGTGATTTGATGGAAAAGACTTCTCCCCCCGTTTTAGAGCAAAAATTAATCCTTTTATGTTGAATTGACCTGCAGCATAGACAGTTCCTAGAGAAACATTTAAATGATCCCTTAATATCATCCATGGCTTCCATGGGTTTTTTCTCTCTGAGCCGGCTAGGAGCTAACTGATTTTTTAATGTTGAGGCTCTCCGATACGTGACCCCAGGAACCTCTGGGATTACTTTCTTCAGAAAGGGGTCATTCCGAAGAATACCCCAATGTTTACGGATAATACTCTTGATTATATCCCCATCATTGCTGTAAGTCATCACAAAATTGGACGAAAAATTCACACTCGTGTCCTTAATATTGTGTTTGTCTGATCTTACTAGATCTGTCTGTGTTAGTTTTTTGTTAACATGATATGCTTTCTTAATTAATGGGACAGGATAGTCTTTCTCCAAAAACCTATCTCTTAGGATATTGGCTTGTTGCTCAAAGTCTCTATCTAATGAACAATTCTTTCGAATTCTTTGGTATTGATTTTTTGGGATATTTTGTAACCATTTATTATAATGGTTACTAGTAAAATGAATATAGCCATTGCTATCTACTTTTTTAAAAAAAGTTTTCGTATGGATTACTCCTTCATTGTGTGAGATGGTCAGGTCTAGAAAGTCAATCTTATCCTTATTTATAATAGGGGAAAAAATAAGACCCCAATTGTTATTACATATTTGTCCCAAGAATTCATTCACGTTATCTTGTGAATTGTCCCAGATCAGGAACAAGTCGTCGATATACCTTTTATAGACAATCACATGCTTGAATAATACCGACCCAAAAATGTATAATGACTCAAACATACCCATGAAAAGATTTGCGTACGTCGGTGCGACTTTGGACCCCATCGCAGTTCCACAGCATTGGTGGTATAGTGTGTCTTGGAAAGTGAAGTAGTTATTAAACAGTATAAACCTCATTCCTTCAAGGAGGAAGTTTTTTTGCCCTTCCGGCAGACGTTCATCCACTAATAAAAATTGCTTAAAGCACTCTAGTCCTAGTTGGTGGGAGATGTTGGTATACAGGGCTGAGATATCTAGGGTTACAAAAACAAAAGTGTCTTTCCACTCAAGGCTCTTAATTGTATTGATGAGCTCTGTGGAATCACGGAGATAGCTTCTCAAATTGGTGACATGTCTTCTCATAATGCGGTCAATGTAGGCTGCTAGATTTGCAGTCAAGGAATCAATCCCTGAAATGATAGGTCTCCCAGGGGGATTCCCAAGATCTTTATGGATCTTCGGTAGGTGATAGTAAAAGGCTAGTTTAGGGTTTTTAATACTGAGAAACTTAGTCTCATCCTTATTTAATATTCCTTCTATGACCGCTTTGTTGACCAACACATGATAATCAAGAATAGCCTGGTTATAGATGACCATAACCACAGTCTCATAATGGAGAGGGTTGGACAGGTTCCTAAGTGCCTCCTGTATGTAGGTCTCTTTATTTTGTAGTACGATCCCACCTCCTTTGTCAGCACATCTGATCACTAGGTCGGGATTATTTCTTAATGAGAGTAAAGCTCTTCTCTCCTCCATATTTAAATTGGTTTTTACTGAATTCCTATAGCCAGAAAGTTTCTTAAAATCTTCCAAAACTAGATCACTGAACGTCTCTAGATGGTGACCCTTGCTCCGTACAGGGTAAAAATTGGATTTGGATTTTAAATCCGTATGATGAAAAATATCTGGGCTCTCTATGCATGTACTGGGATGGGTCTTGTGTATCTCAAAATGTCTAGTTAAGGTGAGCTTTCTCACAAATTTTTGAAAGTCCAAATACAACTCGAAGTCATTAGCACTGGTAGCAGGACAGAAAGACAAGCCTTTCCTAAGGATTTTTAGCTCCCCTTTGGATAGGGGGTGATCTGATAGATTGAAAATACCTAAATTAGTGTCTCGTGTAATAGATCTCTTCTCTCTTTTTTGTTTGACCCTAACTCCAGCCCTGGATCCTCTGTAGTGCTTTTTCTCTTTCCTGTTCTTGGTGTTAGAAAGTTGGTTATATGGCTCTGTGACTTTCTGGCTAAGGCTAAAAAAGGAACACATGTGTTGCCCTTTTGGGAATTATCAATGGTAATCGTACTAGTTCTGGGGCTAACATTGGGGGAGGCCCTAGGAGATAGAATAGTCATCGGTTCAATCCCATTAGGTATCTCAGGTAGGGGAATAAACTCCTCGTGTGTCGATAATTCAAGGAGATCTATGAAATCCTTGTCAGGTTCATCTAAAGGGATCAATTTATTGAACTCTTTTTCCAAGGCCATGTCTCTGTCCTTGCGGATTCTTTCGATCTGAATCCTTAGAGCTTCGAGTTGTCTTTTAGTATTTTCAAAATCTCTCACCTTCCCATCACTCTTAGGAATGTCTATCTGTCTCATACTGGATGATTCACTCGGAACCACTTTCTTAGGTGTCATTTTTGGATTTCCCCCAAGGGGTTCAATAGAAGATATTTTAGTTTGTAATCCCCCTACATCGGAATCAATGGGGGTTTGTCGGACAGGGGTCGTCTCAGAGTTCAAAGGAATAGGGCCCATCCTCACCTTCCCAGAAGAGGATAGAGACCTTTTTCTGCCCTTATGAAATTTGCTATTGACAAAGTTTTTACTATTAAAACTATTGATCCTGAACCTGCGGTTAACCGGTTCTATGGACCGATCACGAGGGACAGGATCCTGAGATTTTGAGGGAATCATATCTTGCCTGTCCCTCTGTAATTTTTTCGATTTTCTGAAAATAGTATCCTGTTCCATCTGTGTCAGTTTAGTGTTGATATCGGAATTGGCTATTTTATATTCAGGGTGTAATTCAAAATGACTGAGTTCTATATACAGATCCTTAATCTTGGCAGTAGCCTCATTAGCAATCACAGTCCTTTTTTTGTATAAACATTGTAGCATATTCCTCATACAATCATTAAGGATCCCCTCCCATTCCAGTGAAAAAACCGGATCAGAGGGGAAAGGAGAGTCATGTTTGATCCTTAAGCCCCTAGGGCACAACTTTTCTTCCATATAGATGGTAAGAAAACGGGCATCCAACCCAAAACGGAGTTCCTCTTTCAAAAGATCCTCCAATTGTACAAACAGTCTTTTCATGCTTAATGTATCCTCCTCCGAATAGACATTCGGCAGATCCAAATCCCAGTCAGTATTAATTAGTTCACGGGTACCTACTGTTTGTAGGATTAGTTTTTCCCGGGATGACAGACGGTTGTTGAAATAATCCATTATGTAGTCAAACGACCCTCTGCAGCTATATCCACACCAAGAGAAGCTGGTCAAGCCAGATCCAGAAAACAGTCAGAGGAAGCACTGTGGAAGAGAAGCGCAATAGGGTCTTACCCCAGAAAAATGGGGGGGAAAAACACGGAGGGTGGACTTACTCACCTATAGGGGTTGTGAGAGTCACAACGCCTATAACAGCATGTTAAGAATCCAAGCCACGGCAGCGGACCCAAAATGGCAGATAACAGAGAGTGGTAGATAGGGATGTCAAACCGCGCCACTGACTCAGCCGATCCAGGAGATTATGGATTGATGTTGCTTTTATTCATTACACAGATCAAGTCAACGCGTTTCGGGGGTCGCAGCCCCCTTCATCAGGACAGACTGGCAAGCAAAACAAATCTGCTGTACAAGGAATCCTTCCAGCAATATATACCTTACTGATGACGTCATGATCCACCCCCTTCTGAAAAAATCGGCGGGATTTGACATCCCTATCTACCACTCTCTGTTATCAAACATTTGCAGCTAACAGGAGAGGGTGGATTGCACCTGTTAGCCCCATAGATCATGTTGTCAAACTCTGACAGCGCAAACTAAAGCACTCCAGTTGGGATCACGCAGTTCACCGCCACCATCGGCGGTTCCGTGACACTATTATGGGATGCCAATGGATTGGCATGGCAGAGTGGAGGTCATATGATGCTGCTGCCATGACTTGTTTCCTGTGAATTTAAGCAGAGCACCAGCACTCATAGTAACCCAGCACTTCTCCTGATCAGAGCGATAATAAGGCAGTGATAAAGTTCTCTAAGGGGACTAGTAAAATTAATAAAAAATGTAAAAAAAAAGTTTTGAACAATGAAGAAACCTAAAAGTTCAAATCGCCCCCTTTTTGCTCCATTGAAATAAAACAATAAAAAACATATACACACGTGGTCAACATTGTTGGTACTAGTGATGGGCGAACCTGAACTGTACAGTTCAGGGTCCGTACAGCGTGCACAAGGTCCCAAAAACGAGCTTGGAGACCCGTGTTACAGTTCGGGTCCAGTTCGGGTCCAGGGGCAATAAATAAACCTCTCTGACTTAGTCCAAAAGCGAGCATCTCTGTGCGAGGAGACAAACACAGGTCTGCTCACACAGAGAGCAGGCATAGACTCAGCTGAGAGCTGTCAGAGACTTCACCCGAGTTCACAGCTGAGGCCGGTCAGCTGTGCCCCCGGGTAACCTCCACTGACTACAGGACCTTCCATGATGTCCTAGCCATGTGACCAGTCTGGTGTGAATGTTATTGTTACCTCGTGGGTTAGAGGAGCTTCCATGACATCATAGCCATGTGACCCAAGTGCTCACTTTACGGCAGTGTTGCAGTGACGTTAGTTGAGGTTACCTGGGGCACAGCTGAACGGCCTCAGCTGTGCACTCAGGTGAAGTCTCTGAGAGCTCTCAGCTGAGTCTGTGCTTGCTCGTCTGTGTGAGCAGACCTATCTGTCTCCTTGCAAAGATGTAGCAGAGCTGAAGATGCTCGGCCACCTTTGGGGGTAATAAAGATAGTCCCAAATGTCTTTTGTTTTATTTGTAATAAAATATTTTTTTCTGTGTGTTGTTTTATTTTAACTGTTATTTATTTTGTTTTATTTTGTTGTTATTTATTTATAACAGACAATCACAGACGTTGTCACAGAGTGGGCGTCTGTATTTGGATGATGGAGTAACCTGAAAACAGCCCATACATTCTGGCATCTAGTTTGAATGAGCAGATTCCAGGTTACTCCAACAGCCAATCACAGACACCCATTCTGCGTGACCACATCTGTAATTGGCTGTTGGGTCCCTCACACATATAGTAGTGTAAAAATAAATAAATTTAAAAAAATGACATAGCACTCTGCAGTATTTTTGATTCTCAGCGCGGATAAAATGGATGGCTATGGGCTGTCACCCCCATCTGCCTGGTTTACCTTTGGTGGCAATCAAAATAAAGGGAAGCTCATTATTTTTTTTTAATTATTTATTCTGATTGCCAATAAAAAAAAACAGGCAGCTAGGGGCTGGGATTCTCAGGGTGGTAAGACCCAAGCATTCTGGGCTCCCCATGCTAAAAAATGCAGCCCGCAGCCGCTCCTGAAAATGGTGCATTGATTTTTAGTGCCCTTTTAAGGTGTTTTACCTGGCTCATCAGTGGCCCTGATGGCGGTGGCACACTGGGTAATAAAGGAGTAAATACCAGCTTTGTATTATCAGCTGGTACTAAGCCAAATATTCATGGTGTCACGCCAAATTAGACATGGCCACCATGAATTTCTAGTAAACAATAAAAAGAAAAACATAACACATAGAAATTTTTTTATTAGAAATAAAACAAAAAAAAATTTTTGGAGACTCCATCTTTATTATTAAAAAACTCCTTAGTCTGATGTAGTCCACAGGAAGAGCAATGTCAGGTCTGCTTCATCGATTTGTACAGACAAGCTTCTATACAGAGTGAGAAGCAGGGAGAGCAATGTCAGCTCTGCTTCATCGCTCTGTGCAGACAAGCGTCTATACAGAGTGAGAAGCAGGCTGACAGTAATAGTCAAAGTTCAATCAAGTCCACCGCGAACACGGCCGGAAAAAGCCGAAGACAGCCGAGTAATGAGCAGTACAGTGAACACCACTGGAATTTCATGATCGGACCAGAAGAAGAAGCTGCCAGGAGACAGCGGCTGAGAGGGGCTGCAGGACGCATCGCAGGACCATTAAGTATAATGAAAATGTTTATTATTAACTATTCAGAAGTGAGGGAGGAATTCCAGGGCACTACTTAGCATACAGCAAGCCATTATACTCCATGTAGGAAAAAGTCTTGTATTCAGAGGCTGAAAGCAAACACCGGGGTGCTTATATCCATAGATAGCAAATCATGCGGTTTGAAATAGAAAAAATATAGCACTCACCGGTTGTTTTGCTGTGTAGAGTACTGTTTATTAAACAGCGGAGGTTACATGTGCGGAGAGGGCTGGTGGGGAGAGGGAGTGAACGCCGTGGCAGACGATGGCCGTTTCGCACCTGTCCGGTGCTTCAGCTGGTCTGATTAGGTATGACATCATGTCCGTTTTATCCACATACGAAAAATGTGGTTGATGTCAGATAATTAAAACATATATTAAAAACAGAAAATACATGCAAAACTTGAATTTCAGCAACAATTCTCAGCAAACATATGAATATACAGTTAGGTCCAGAAATATTTGGACAGTGACACAAGTTTTGTTATTTTAGCTGTTTACAAAAACATGTTCAGAAATACAATTATATATATAATATGGGCTGAAAGTGCACACTCCCAGCTGCAATATGAGAGTTTTCACATCCAAATCGGAGAAATGGTTTAGGAATCATAGCTCTGTAATGCATAGCCTCCTCTTTTTAAAGGGACCAAAAGTAATTGGACAAGGGACTCTAAGGGCTGCAATTAACTCTGAAGGCGTCTCCCTCGTTAACCTGTAATCAATGAAGTAGTTAAAAGGTCTGGGGTTGACTACAGGTGTGTGGTTTTGCATTTGGAAGCTGTTGCTGTGACCAGACAACATGCGGTCTAAGGAACTCTCAATTGAGGTGAAGCAGAACATCCTGAGGCTGAAAAAAAAGAAAAAATCCATCAGAGAGATAGCAGACATGCTTGGAGTAGCAAAATCAACAGTCGGGTACATTCTGAGAAAAAAGGAATTGACTGGTGAGCTTGGGAACTCAAAAAGGCCTGGGCGTCCACGGATGACAACAGTGGTGGATGATCGCCGCATACTTTCTTTGGTGAAGAAGAACCCGTTCACAACATCAACTGAAGTCCAGAACACTCTCAGTGAAGTAGGTGTATCTGTCTCTAAGTTAACAGTAAAGAGAAGACTCCATGAAAGTAAATACAAAGGGTTCACATCTAGATGCAAATCATTCATCAATTCCAAAAATAGACAGGCCAGAGTTAAATTTGCTGAAAAACACCTCATGAAGCCAGCTCAGTTCTGGAAAAGTATTCTATGGACAGATGAGACAAAGATCAACCTGTACCAGAATGATGGGAAGAAAAAAGTTTGGAGAAGAAAGGGAACGGCACATGATCCAAGGCACACCACATCCTCTGTAAAACATGGTGGAGGCAACGTGATGGCATGGGCATGCATGGCTTTCAATGGCACTGGGTCACTTGTGTTTATTGATGACATAACAGCAGACAAGAGTAGCCGGATGAATTCTGAAGTGTACCGGGATATACTTTCAGCCCAGATTCAGCCAAATGATGCAAAGTTGATCGGACAGCGCTTCATAGTACAGATGGACAATGACCCCAAGCATACAGCCAAAGCTACCCATGAGTTCATGAGTGCAAAAAAGTGGAACATTCTGCAATGGCCAAGTCAATCACCAGATCTTAACCCAATTGAGCATGCATTTCACTTGCTCAAATCCAGACTTAAGATGGAAAGACCCACAAACAAGCAAGACCTGAAGGCTGCGGCTGTAAAGGCCTGGCAAATCATTAGAAGGAGGAAACCCAGCGTTTGGTGATGTTCATGGGTTCCAGACTTAAGGCAGTGATTGCCTCCAAAGGATTCGCAACAAAATATTGAAAATAAAAATATTTTGTTTGGGTTTGGTTTATTTGTCCAATTACTTTTGACCTCCTAAAATGTGGAGTGTTTGTAAAGAAATGTGTACAATTCCTACAATTTCTATCAGATATTTTTGTTCAAACCTTCAAATTAAACGTTACAATCTGCACTTGAATTCTGTTGTAGAGGTTTCATTTCAAATCCAATGTGGTGGCATGCAGAGCCCAACTCGCGAAAATTGTGTCACTGTCCAAATATTTCTGGACCTAACTGTATACGGGTGGAGACAAATGCCTCCTAAATCAACCTAGAAACACACTAAGGTCATATTTATCATTTAACCCTAGAGGGCCTGTCGCATTAAATCTCATGATATATTCAGCCTCCTTTCTTAGTAAAGTTTTATGCGTATCACCTCCCCTGGCATTAGGCTCAACCAATTCTATCCCTGCAAAGGACAGTACATTGCAATCAGAATTGTGATATTCTTTTACATGGTTGATTAACCTAGTTGCCCCTATTCCACTAGAAATGGAGTTCCTATGCTCTCTAAATCTTACAAAGAGCTGCTGTATCGTCTTCCCAATGTAAAAATATTGGCACGGGCAGAAAATCACATAAACGACCATTTTAGTCCTACAGGTTATTAAATGCCGCACATAATGTGAATGGCCCCCAATTACAAAGGAATTACCCGTCACGTGAAAACTGCAAAACGAACAGTTTCCACATCTGTAATTACCTATAGGACCCTCCTGGAATAACCAGGTTTTAGGAGGTACATACCGCTTTTTGACTATAATATCGCCAATATTTTTACATCTTCTATGCGTTATTAGGGGTTTATTGAGGGCCATTTCCCTAAGCTCAGATACCCCTTCAATTATATGCCAATTTTTATTTATGATTGTTTTGATCATCCGATCCATCGGGCCATATTTGAAGTTAAAAATGAAACGATCCAATTTTTTAGCAGGTGTAATGCTCTGTTTTTCGCTGGAAATACTTTTCTCTAGTTGAATCTTACATTCGGCTTGTTTTTGCATTAAATTAATGAGATTGGAGGGATACCCCCTTTCTAAAAACCTTTGCTTGAGATCATTCTTTTGTGCAACGAAAATATCAGGATTATTCGTGATTCTGTTCAACCTTAAAAATTGACTAAAGGGGACAGATTTAAGTACATGAGCCGGATGGGCACTATCAAAATGCAACAAAGCATTCACGGTGGTGGGTTTTCTATAGAGTTCACGTATAATTCTCCCATCTTGAGCCGTCAATTTAACATCAAGGAACTCTATAGTTTTATCACCAAAATGGTGTGTGAACAGCATATTATAATTGTTGTTCTCATTCAGATATGCCACAAAAGACTCAAACTGAGATCTGTCCCCATCCCAAACTATCAATACATCATCCACAAAACGCATACATTTCTTTATGTGTCTTATAAAGGGATTACTGGGGCTGTATACGAGATTATCTTCCATATGTGCAAGGAAAAGGTTTGCAAAGGTGCAAGCCACAGGAGTCCCCATCGCCACCCCACTATTTTGCTGATACCAGGTATGGCCAAATTTAAAGGTGTTATTTTTCAGTACAAAGAAAAGAGCCTCTTCCACAAAGTTTATCAATAAATCATCTTCACCGAGCCCTCTCAGCATCTCAATAATAACCTCGACACCCAAATGCTGTGGTATTCTTGTGAATAAACTTTCCACGTCTAATGACGCCCAGCAAAAAGTGTCTTGCCATTCAAATTGATTTAATTGTCACTAAATCCCCTGTATCCCTCACAAAGGAGGGAATTATTTCCAACAGAGGATGTAATAACCAATCAAGGTATGCCGAGAGGGGCTCTGTGAGTGAACCTGAGCCGGAGACAATGGGTCTCCCCGGGGGTCTAAATTCAGACTTGTGTACCTTTGGTAAAAAATACCAATGTGGCTTTGTGGGGAATAAAGGAAAAAGTTTTTCCGCCCTATTCTTTGTAATGAAGCCTAAAACCACATGTCTATTCAGAAGGCTTCGCAGTTTTTCTTTTAACTTATTAGTGGGGTCACATTCTAATTTCAGATATACACTACCATTATCTAGGTGGCGCTTTGACTCTTCCAAATAATATTTCGTGGTCATGAGCACCGTGGCTCCACCCTTGTCTGCCTTCCTTATTACCACATTTTTGAGGGATTTAATTTTTTTCAAAGCAGATTTTTCGATATCAGACAAATTATTTTTCAACACAGGGTAGTTCAACGCTCTCATATCCTTCATGACAATTTCTTGAAATAAATCAATATTATTGCCTGGGGATATGGGTGGAACAAATGAAGATTTCAGACCTTTAGAAAATCTCACAGGATCAGCTGCATTGTTTTTCCCTGAGGGAAAGGGTGCGTTATCTATGCTGTTATCTGTTAAGCTCAAAAGCTGCAGGGCATCTTTACTGATCTTACTATATTCTGAACCTGCATAAGAAAAGCCTAGGGGACCAGACTGACATTGCCTTTCATTTTTGCAATCCTGTACAACCCCCTTATTAATGTTGGCAAAATGTTTTTTTAGGTGTAATTTTCGACATGCTTTATATAAATCCACTTCAAACTGAACTAGATCAAATGATTTCTGGAATACAAAAGTTCAGTCCTTTCTCCAAAATCGAGACCATTGCTCTATCAAGCGGATGGTCAGTAGAGTTGAGCGCGGTTCGTGGTTCGTGGTTCTCCAGTTCGCGGCTCGAGTGATTTTGGGGCATGTTCTAGATCGAACTAGAACTCGAGCTTTTTGCAAAAGCTCGGTAGTTCTAGAAACGTTCGAGAACGGTTCTAGCAGCCAAAAAACAGCTAAATCATAGCTTGGTTTCTGCTGTAATAGTGTAAGTCACTCTGTGAATCAAACTATTATCACATTTCAGTGTATAGTGTGCGTGAACAGCGCCTTCAGATCACTGCTGTTTCTATAATGGCGATCGCCATTTTTTTTTTTTTTTTTTCTTGTCTTCCTTCCCTAAGTGCGCGCGTCTTGTGGGGCGGGCCAGCATGTCAGCCAATCCCAGACACACACACAGCTAAGTGGACTTTGAGCCAGAGAAGCAACGGCATGTGTGATAGGATCTGCATGTCACATGTCCCTGCATTATAAAACCGGACATTTTCTTCACGGACGCCATTATCTGCCTTCTGCGTCTTTGGTGTCAGACATCACTGTCGCAGCTCCGTCTTCCTGAGTCCTATAGCCGATACAGCTGTATGCGCTGCATACACAGCGTTAGACAGCTTAGGGAGAGCACTTTATAGCAGTCCTTTTAAGGGCTCCAACCGGCAGGGTCAGAGAGCCATAGGTGACAGGTCCTGCAAAAAGCAACAGCGTCTGTGTAGCCCAGGTCAGGGATTTCCTACCTGCATTTCACCATTAGGAGGGAATAGAAAGGCAGTCTTCCATTCCTCTACCCAGAGCACCACAATCCTGCCACTGTACCCTCTTGTCCTCTGCACACTCCAACTGATAACTAAGCCATTATACTAGCAAACACTCAGTGTACCTAGTGGCATCCTATACGTGGCTATTGGACTTTGCTATAGTCCCACTAGTGCAAAGACATTTGCAGAGCGCGTCTGCCTGCGTTGCACACTACAACTCATTCTAACCAAGCCATTATACTAGCAAACACTCAGTGTACCTAGTGGCATCCTATACGTGGCTATTGGACTTTGCTATAGTCCCACTAGTGCAAAGACATTTGCAGAGCGCGTCTGCCTGCGTTGCACACTACAACTCATTCTAACCAAGCCATTATACTAGCAAACACTCAGTGTACCTAGTGGCATCCTATACGTGGCTATTGCACTTTGCTATAGTCCCACTAGTGCAAAGACATTTGCAGAGCGCGTCTGCCTGCGTTGCACACTACAACTCATTCTAACCAAGCCATTATACTAGCAAACACTCAGTGTACCTAGTGGCATCCTATACGTGGCTATTGGACTTTGCTATAGTCCCACTAGTGCAAAGACATTTGCAGAGCGCGTCTGCCTGCGTTGCACACTACAACTCATTCTAACCAAGCCATTATACTAGCAAACACTCAGTGTACCTAGTGGCATCCTATACGTGGCTATTGGACTTTGCTATAGTCCCACTAGTGCAAAGACATTTGCAGAGCGCGTCTGCCTGCGTTGCACACTACAACTCATTCTAACCAAGCCATTATACTAGCAAACACTCAGTGTACCTAGTGGCATCCTATACGTGGCTATTGGACTTTGCTATAGTCCCACTAGTGCAAAGACATTTGCAGAGCGCGTCTGCCTGCGTTGCACACTACAACTCATTCTAACCAAGCCATTATACTAGCAAACACTCAGTGTACCTAGTGGCATCCTATACGTGGCTATTGGACTTTGCTATAGTCCCACTAGTGCAAAGACATTTGCAGAGCGCGTCTGCCTGCGTTGCACACTACAACTCATTCTAACCAAGCCATTATACTAGCAAACACTCAGTGTACCTAGTGGCATCCTATACGTGGCTATTGGACTTTGCTATAGTCCCACTAGTGCAAAGACATTTGCAGAGCGCGTCTGCCTGCGTTGCACACTACAACTCATTCTAACCAAGCCATTATACTAGCAAACACTCAGTGTACCTAGTGGCATCCTATACGTGGCTATTGGACTTTGCTATAGTCCCACTAGTGCAAAGACATTTGCAGAGCGCGTCTGCCTGCGTTGCACACTACAACTCATTCTAACCAAGCCATTATACTAGCAAACACTCAGTGTACCTAGTGGCATCCTATACGTGGCTATTGGACTTTGCTATAGTCCCACTAGTGCAAAGACATTTGCAGAGCGCGTCTGCCTGCGTTGCACACTACAACTCATTCTAACCAAGCCATTATACTAGCAAACACTCAGTGTACCTAGTGGCATCCTATACGTGGCTATTGGACTTTGCTATAGTCCCACTAGTGCAAAGACATTTGCAGAGCGCGTCTGCCTGCGTTGCACACTACAACTCATTCTAACCAAGCCATTATACTAGCAAACACTCAGTGTACCTAGTGGCATCCTATACGTGGCTATTGGACTTTGCTATAGTCCCACTAGTGCAAAGACATTTGCAGAGCGCGTCTGCCTGCGTTGCACACTACAACTCATTCTAACCAAGCCATTATACTAGCAAACACTCAGTGTACCTAGTGGCATCCTATACGTGGCTATTGGACTTTGCTATAGTCCCACTAGTGCAAAGACATTTGCAGAGCGCGTCTGCCTGCGTTGCACACTACAACTCATTCTAACCAAGCCATTATACTAGCAAACACTCAGTGTACCTAGTGGCATCCTATACGTGGCTATTGAACTTTGCTATAGTCCCACTAGTGCAAAGACATTTGCAGAGCGCGTCTGCCTGCGTTGCACACTACAACTCATTCTAACCAAGCCATTATACTAGCAAACACTCAGTGTACCTAGTGGCATCCTATACGTGGCTATTGGACTTTGCTATAGTCCCACTAGTGCAAAGACATTTGCAGAGCGCGTCTGCCTGCGTTGCACACTACAACTCATTCTAACCAAGCCATTATACTAGCAAACACTCAGTGTACCTAGTGGCATCCTATACGTGGCTATTGGACTTTGCTATAGTCCCACTAGTGCAAAGACATTTGCAGAGCGCGTCTGCCTGCGTTGCACACTACAACTCATTCTAACCAAGCCATTATACTAGCAAACACTCAGTGTACCTAGTGGCATCCTATACGTGGCTATTGGACTTTGCTATAGTCCCACTAGTGCAAAGACATTTGCAGAGCGCGTCTGCCTGCGTTGCACACTACAACTCATTCTAACCAAGCCATTATACTAGCAAACACTCAGTGTACCTAGTGGCATCCTATACGTGGCTATTGGACTTTGCTATAGTCCCACTAGTGCAAAGACATTTGCAGAGCGCGTCTGCCTGCGTTGCACACTACAACTCATTCTAACCAAGCCATTATACTAGCAAACACTCAGTGTACCTAGTGGCATCCTATACGTGGCTATTGGACTTTGCTATAGTCCCACTAGTGCAAAGACATTTGCAGAGCGCGTCTGCCTGCGTTGCACACTACAACTCATTCTAACCAAGCCATTATACTAGCAAACACTCAGTGTACCTAGTGGCATCCTATACGTGGCTATTGGACTTTGCTATAGTCCCACTAGTGCAAAGACATTTGCAGAGCGCGTCTGCCTGCGTTGCACACTACAACTCATTCTAACCAAGCCATTATACTAGCAAACACTCAGTGTACCTAGTGGCATCCTATACGTGGCTATTGGACTTTGCTATAGTCCCACTAGTGCAAAGACATTTGCAGAGCGCGTCTGCCTGCGTTGCACACTACAACTCATTCTAACCAAGCCATTATACTAGCAAACACTCAGTGTACCTAGTGGCATCCTATACGTGGCTATTGGACTTTGCTATAGTCCCACTAGTGCAAAGACATTTGCAGAGCGCGTCTGCCTGCGTTGCACACTACAACTCATTCTAACCAAGCCATTATACTAGCAAACACTCAGTGTACCTAGTGGCATCCTATACGTGGCTATTGGACTTTGCTATAGTCCCACTAGTGCAAAGACATTTGCAGAGCGCGTCTGCCTGCGTTGCACACTACAACTCATTCTAACCAAGCCATTATACTAGCAAACACTCAGTGTACCTAGTGGCATCCTATACGTGGCTATTGGACTTTGCTATAGTCCCACTAGTGCAAAGACATTTGCAGAGCGCGTCTGCCTGCGTTGCACACTACAACTCATTCTAACCAAGCCATTATACTAGCAAACACTCAGTGTACCTAGTGGCATCCTATACGTGGCTATTGGACTTTGCTATAGTCCCACTAGTGCAAAGACATTTGCAGAGCGCGTCTGCCTGCGTTGCACACTACAACTCATTCTAACCAAGCCATTATACTAGCAAACACTCAGTGTACCTAGTGGCATCCTATACGTGGCTATTGGACTTTGCTATAGTCCCACTAGTGCAAAGACATTTGCAGAGCGCGTCTGCCTGCGTTGCACACTACAACTCATTCTAACCAAGCCATTATACTAGCAAACACTCAGTGTACCTAGTGGCATCCTATACGTGGCTATTGGACTTTGCTATAGTCCCACTAGTGCAAAGACATTTGCAGAGCGCGTCTGCCTGCGTTGCACACTACAACTCATTCTAACCAAGCCATTATACTAGCAAACACTCAGTGTACCTAGTGGCATCCTATACGTGGCTATTGGACTTTGCTATAGTCCCACTAGTGCAAAGACATTTGCAGAGCGCGTCTGCCTGCGTTGCACACTACAACTCATTCTAACCAAGCCATTATACTAGCAAACACTCAGTGTACCTAGTGGCATCCTATACGTGGCTATTGGACTTTGCTATAGTCCCACTAGTGCAAAGACATTTGCAGAGCGCGTCTGCCTGCGTTGCACACTACAACTCATTCTAACCAAGCCATTATACTAGCAAACACTCAGTGTACCTAGTGGCATCCTATACGTGGCTATTGGACTTTGCTATAGTCCCACTAGTGCAAAGACATTTGCAGAGCGCGTCTGCCTGCGTTGCACACTACAACTCATTCTAACCAAGCCATTATACTAGCAAACACTCAGTGTACCTAGTGGCATCCTATACGTGGCTATTGGACTTTGCTATAGTCCCACTAGTGCAAAGACATTTGCAGAGCGCGTCTGCCTGCGTTGCACACTACAACTCATTCTAACCAAGCCATTATACTAGCAAACACTCAGTGTACCTAGTGGCATCCTATACGTGGCTATTGGACTTTGCTATAGTCCCACTAGTGCAAAGACATTTGCAGAGCGCGTCTGCCTGCGTTGCACACTACAACTCATTCTAACCAAGCCATTATACTAGCAAACACTCAGTGTACCTAGTGGCATCCTATACGTGGCTATTGGACTTTGCTATAGTCCCACTAGTGCAAAGACATTTGCAGAGCGCGTCTGCCTGCGTTGCACACTACAACTCATTCTAACCAAGCCATTATACTAGCAAACACTCAGTGTACCTAGTGGCATCCTATACGTGGCTATTGGACTTTGCTATAGTCCCACTAGTGCAAAGACATTTGCAGAGCGCGTCTGCCTGCGTTGCACACTACAACTCATTCTAACCAAGCCATTATACTAGCAAACACTCAGTGTACCTAGTGGCATCCTATACGTGGCTATTGGACTTTGCTATAGTCCCACTAGTGCAAAGACATTTGCAGAGCGCGTCTGCCTGCGTTGCACACTACAACTCATTCTAACCAAGCCATTATACTAGCAAACACTCAGTGTACCTAGTGGCATCCTATACGTGGCTATTGGACTTTGCTATAGTCCCACTAGTGCAAAGACATTTGCAGAGCGCGTCTGCCTGCGTTGCACACTACAACTCATTCTAACCAAGCCATTATACTAGCAAACACTCAGTGTACCTAGTGGCATCCTATACGTGGCTATTGGACTTTGCTATAGTCCCACTAGTGCAAAGACATTTGCAGAGCGCGTCTGCCTGCGTTGCACACTACAACTCATTCTAACCAAGCCATTATACTAGCAAACACTCAGTGTACCTAGTGGCATCCTATACGTGGCTATTGGACTTTGCTATAGTCCCACTAGTGCAAAGACATTTGCAGCACGTCTGCCTGCGTTGCACACTCCAACTAATTATAACTAAGTTGCATTGTCAGGGATATTTATTCTTTATTATTCTGCTGTTAATAAAGCTAGACCACCACTGCAATCTTCACCACCTCTCAATTTTTACTACCACATTTTCAGTCCACAATCTTGTCGCAATCAACATGAGTGGCAAAATGACAGATGCTGGTGGAAAGGGGAAGAGGCGTGGTGTAAAAGGCAAAAAAGGTTTTGTCCGTGGGGAAGGTGGCAAAGCTCCATTATCATCTGCTGAAGATAGACCATCTACCAGCAAAAGTAAGATGTCTACTACTTACCGTGGACAATCCGATGTGCTCCCTTTGTTACGGACACGAACAACAGGAACAAAGGTAGATGATGGGCAAAAAAGGAAAATGCTTGAATGGATCTCAAGTGGTCCAACAAGTGCCCTCTCTGCCACTTCAAGTACCGCATCCAAAAAACACCAGTCCTCTGAGTTGTCATCCCAATCAAACTTGCTTTCTCCCAGCTCTGAAGTCTCCATCAGCCCTGCACAGTATGGTGGAACTGAGATGGCTGAGTCTGCAGAGCTGTTCAGTCACACTATAGCCTGGGAATCAGAGGTCTGCTCCCAAGCTACAGTGAGTACAGAACAGGAAATGGTCTGCAGTGATGCCCAGAACCTTTGTGACTCAGATTCAGGCCGTGAGGACCAAGTTTCTGAGCATAATGTTGACCCTTTGTCACAAACTGTAACACCTGTGGTTATAGACAATGAGGAACATACTGATGAAGATGAGACGCAGATACCCGATTGGGATGACAACTTAAATATTCGTTCAGGGCAAGAAGAGGCTCGGTCTGAGGGGGAGGGGAGTGCAAACACAACAATTGATGATGACGTTCTAGATCCCACCTACTGTCAACCCCCAGTCAGGCACTCGAGGAGGTCAACAGAGGCGGTGGAGGAGGATGCAACCGACGACGAAGTTACCTTGCGCCTTCCTGGACAGAGTCGGAGCACTGGTAGCACGTCTACAACTGCATCCTCAGCCACCACTCTGCCTATGAGCATTATTCGGGGTGGATCAACAGGTCGCATGGCCTCTAAGCCTTGCCTAGCCTGGTCCTTTTTTCACATCGAAAAAGATCGCCCAACTCATGTGATATGTAACATTTGTCATGATTCTGTTAGTAGAGGTCAAAACCTCAGCAGTTTGACAACTTCTTCCATGAATCGTCACATGACTAAATATCATAAGTCCCGGTGGGAAGCTCACCGTGCTGCAATGCGGCCTAGTGGAGCGAACCATCCACCGCCCGCCCCTTCCACTGCATCCGCGCGCTCTTCATCTTCTAGGACTGTGGGGACAGCTGCCACACCTGTTTTTCCACGCAAAACTTCCACCACTGTAACCGCAACAGGCAGTTTGCTTGTAAGGTCGTCAGTTGGTTTGGAAGGGGAAACAAGTGAGTGTGTACAGCTCTCTCAGACATCGATAGCACCAACGTTGGATGAAGGCAACATCATGTCTCCGCCTGCACTTTCCTCACAAACCTGCATTTTTCAAGGGACACCCTACTCAACACCGTCTACACACAGCAGCCAGATCTCTGTCCCTCAGATGTGGTCAAATAAAAGGCCACTTCCTCCGACCCATGACAAAGCTAAGAGGTTGACTCTATCCCTCTGTAAGCTGTTGGCTACCGAAATGCTGCCTTTCCGCCTAGTGGACACACAGGATTTTAGAGACCTTATGTCTGTCGCTGTGCCCCAGTACCAGATGCCTAGTCGCCACTACTTCTCTAAGAAAGGTGTGCCCGCGCTACACCAGCATGTCGCACACAACATCACCGCTTCCTTGAGAAACTCTGTGTGTGAACGGGTGCATTTCACCACCGATACTTGGACCAGTAAGCATGGACAGGGACGTTACATGTCGCTGACTGGGCACTGGGTAACTATGGTGATAGATGGTGAAGGGTCTGCTGCACAAGTCTTGCCGTCCCCACGACTTGTGTGTCAATCCTCTGTCTGTCCAAGTTCCGCCACTGCTTCTGCATCCTCCACCTCATCTGGGTCCTCCACCTCCGCCCCAAGCCTGCCTGGTCAGGCCACCAGCGTTCTCACTGCGCAGAAGGAATCACGCACCCCTCATTACTATGCTGGCAGCAGAGCGCAACGGCATCAGGCGGTCTTTAGCTTGACATGTCTTGGTAATAAGAGTCACACAGCTGAGGAGTTGTGGTCAGCTTTGCGGTCCGAGTTTAATAAATGGTTGTCTCCACTCAAACTGCAGCCTGGTAAGGCCGTGTGCGACAATGCTGCAAACCTGGGTGCGGCACTTCGCCTGGGCAAGGTGACACACGTACCTTGTATGGCTCACGTGTTGAACCTTGTCGTGCAGCAATTTTTAACACACTATCCCGGCCTAGATGGCCTTCTGAACAGGGCACGAAAACTGTCAGCTCACTTCCGCCGTTCAAGCGCCGCAGCAGAGCGACTTGCATCGCTCCAGAAGTCTTTCGGCCTGCCGGTTCATCGCCTGAAATGCGATGTGGCGACACGCTGGAATTCAACTCTCCACATGTTACAGCGACTGTGGCAGCACCGCAGAGCCCTGGTGCAATACGTCATGACGTATAGCCTGGGCCAACGAGATGCAGAGGTGGGGCAGATCACCCTGATGGAGTGGTCTCAGATCAAGGACCTATGCACCCTTCTGCACAGTTTCGACATGGCGACGAATATGTTTAGCTCTGACAATGCCATTATCAGCATGACGATTCCAGTCATTTACATGCTGGAGCACACGCTAAACACTATTCGGAGTCAGGGGGTGGGACAACATGAAGGGGAGGAACTACAGGAGGATTCATATGCGCAAGGGACAACAACATCACGAAGGTCCAGACGTTCATCATCACCAACGCAGCAGGCATGGGACCATGGGGGACAGGGATCGACAAGGGCGCATAGTAGCAGGCGAAATGTTGAGCAAGGTGCAGGAGAACATGAAGAAATGGAGGACGAACTGTCCATGGACATGGAAGACTCAGCGGATGAGGGAGACCTTGGTCAAATTTCAGTTGAAAGAGGTTGGGGTCAGATGTCAGAGGAAGAAAGAACGGGTAGCACCTCTATGCCACAAACACAGCATGGACTTGGTCCGCATGGCTGCGCAAGACACATGAGTGCCTTTTTGTTGCACTACCTCCAACATGACAGTCGTATTGTCAAAATTAGAAGTGATGATGACTACTGGATTGCCACACTATTAGATCCCCGGTACAAGTCCAAATTTTGTGACATAATTCCAGCCATAGAAAGGGACGCACGTATGCAGGAGTATCAGCAGAAGCTGTTACTAGATCTTAGCTCGGCTTTTCCACCAAACAACCGTGCAGGTGCAGGGAGTGAATCTCCCAGTTGTAACTTGACAAACATGGGACGGTCTCGTCATCTTCAACAGTCTACCCGTACCAGTAGGACCTTTTCTGGTGCCGGTAACAGCAATTTTATGGAATCTTTTCATAATTTTTTTAGACCCTCTTTTGCAAGGCCACCAGAGACAACAAGTCTGACACATACTCAACGGCTGGAGAGGATGATACAGGAGTATCTCCAAATGAACATCGATGCCATGACTGTGCAACTGGAGCCTTGCTCCTTTTGGGCTTCAAACATAGAAAAATGGCCAGAGCTCTCCAGTTACGCCTTGGAGATTTTGTCGTGTCCAGCTGCCAGCGTTGTCTCTGAACGTGTATTCAGTGCTGCTGGGTGTGTGCTGACAGATAAGCGCACGCGTCTGTCCAGTGACAATGTGGACAGACTGACGTTCATCAAAATGAACAAGTCATGGATCCAGAAGGAATTTACTACCCCTGTGTCATCCTGGGGAGAGTAAATGCTTGTGGATTTGGAATGTGCTTGATGCAAATCAAAACATCCTGTTTGCAACTAGGGCCCAAGTGCTGCCACTGATGTGGTGGGTGTCTGTGTGGCCCAATTTTTGGAAAAAAGGGAGACTCCGCTTGGAGTAACCCTTGCTTGCTGTGTTTTTAAAAGAAGCCAAGATGAACAGAGCTGGGATCAGGAAAGACTTTGCTACCTACCCCGGTGTCATCCTGGGGACGGCTAAGAATAGCGTATTTTTGAATGTGCTTGATGCAAATCAAAACATCCTGTTTGCAACTAGGGCCCAAGTGCTGCCACTGATGGGGTGGGTGTCTGTGTGGCCCAATTTTTGGAAAAAAGGGAGACTCCGCTTGGAGTAACCCTTGCTTGCTGTGTTTTTAAAAGAAGCCAAGATGAACAGAGCTGGGATCAGGAAAGACTTTGCTACCTACCCCGGTGTCATCCTGGGGACGGCTAAGAATAGCGTATTTTTGAATGTGCTTGATGCAAATCAAAACATCCTGTTTGCAACTAGGGCCGAAGTGCTGCCACTGATGGGGTGGGTGTCTGTGTGGCCCAATTTTTGGAAAAAAGGGAGACTCCGCTTGGAGTAACCCTTGCTTGCTGTGTTTTTAAAAGAAGCCAAGATGAACAGAGCTGGGATCAGGAAAGACTTTGCTACCTACCCCGGTGTCATCCTGGGGACGGATAAGAATGGCGTATTTTTGAATGTGCTTGATGCAAATCTAGCTGTGAAGTGTACAACTGGGGCACAACTGCTGCCACTGAATGGGTGGGTGTGTGTGGGGCCCAATTTTTGGAAAAAAGGGGAGACTCCGCTTGGAGTAACCCTTGCTTACATTGTTTTTAAAAGAAGCCAAGATGAACAAGTCATGGGTCAGCAAAGACTTTGCTACCTACCCCAGTGTCATCCTGGGGACGGCTAAGAATAGCGTATTTTTGAATGTGCTTGATGCAAATCAAAACATCCTGTTTGCAACTAGGGCCCAAGTGCTGCCACTGATGGGGTGGGTGTCTGTGTGGCCCAATTTTTGGAAAAAAGGGAGACTCCGCTTGGAGTAACCCTTGCTTGCTGTGTTTTTAAAAGAAGCCAAGATGAACAGAGCTGGGATCAGGAAAGACTTTGCTACCTACCCCGGTGTCATCCTGGGGACGGCTAAGAATAGCGTATTTTTGAATGTGCTTGATGCAAATCAAAACATCCTGTTTGCAACTAGGGCCGAAGTGCTGCCACTGATGGGGTGGGTGTCTGTGTGGCCCAATTTTTGGAAAAAAGGGAGACTCCGCTTGGAGTAACCCTTGCTTGCTGTGTTTTTAAAAGAAGCCAAGATGAACAGAGCTGGGATCAGGAAAGACTTTGCTACCTACCCCGGTGTCATCCTGGGGACGGATAAGAATGGCGTATTTTTGAATGTGCTTGATGCAAATCTAGCTGTGAAGTGTACAACTGGGGCACAACTGCTGCCACTGAATGGGTGGGTGTGTGTGGGGCCCAATTTTTGGAAAAAAGGGGAGACTCCGCTTGGAGTAACCCTTGCTTACATTGTTTTTAAAAGAAGCCAAGATGAACAAGTCATGGGTCAGCAAAGACTTTGCTACCTACCCCAGTGTCATCCTGGGGACGGCTAAGAATAGCGTATTTTTGAATGTGCTTGATGCAAATCAAAACATCCTGTTTGCAACTAGGGCCCAAGTGCTGCCACTGATGGGGTGGGTGTCTGTGTGGCCCAATTTTTGGAAAAAAGGGAGACTCCGCTTGGAGTAACCCTTGCTTGCTGTGTTTTTAAAAGAAGCCAAGATGAACAGAGCTGGGATCAGGAAAGACTTTGCTACCTACCCCGGTGTCATCCTGGGGACGGATAAGAATAGCGTATTTTTGAATGTGCTTGATGCAAATCAAAACATCCTGTTTGCAACTAGGGCCCAAGTGCTGCCACTGATGGGGTGGGTGTCTGTGTGGCCCAATTTTTGGAAAAAAGGGAGACTCCGCTTGGAGTAACCCTTGCTTGCTGTGTTTTTAAAAGAAGCCAAGATGAACAGAGCTGGGATCAGGAAAGACTTTGCTACCTACCCCGGTGTCATCCTGGGGACGGCTAAGAATAGCGTATTTTTGAATGTGCTTGATGCAAATCAAAACATCCTGTTTGCAACTAGGGCCCAAGTGCTGCCACTGATGTGGTGGGTGTCTGTGTGGCCCAATTTTTGGAAAAAAGGGAGACTCCGCTTGGAGTAACCCTTGCTTGCTGTGTTTTTAAAAGAAGCCAAGATGAACAGAGCTGGGATCAGGAAAGACTTTGCTACCTACCCCGGTGTCATCCTGGGGACGGATAAGAATGGCGTATTTTTGAATGTGCTTGATGCAAATCTAGCTGTGAAGTGTACAACTGGGGCACAACTGCTGCCACTGAATGGGTGGGTGTGTGTGGGGCCCAATTTTTGGAAAAAAGGGGAGACTCCGCTTGGAGTAACCCTTGCTTACATTGTTTTTAAAAGAAGCCAAGATGAACAAGTCATGGGTCAGCAAAGACTTTGCTACCTACCCCAGTGTCATCCTGGGGACGGCTAAGAATAGCGTATTTTTGAATGTGCTTGATGCAAATCAAAACATCCTGTTTGCAACTAGGGCCCAAGTGCTGCCACTGATGGGGTGGGTGTCTGTGTGGCCCAATTTTTGGAAAAAAGGGAGACTCCGCTTGGAGTAACCCTTGCTTGCTGTGTTTTTAAAAGAAGCCAAGATGAACAGAGCTGGGATCAGGAAAGACTTTGCTACCTACCCCGGTGTCATCCTGGGGACGGATAAGAATGGCGTATTTTTGAATGTGCTTGATGCAAATCTAGCTGTGAAGTGTACAACTGGGGCACAACTGCTGCCACTGAAGGGGTGGGTGTGTGGGGCCCAATTTTTGGAAAAAAGGGAGACTCCGCTTGGAGTCACCTTGCGGTGTTTTACATGACTTTAGAAGGGCGTGCCATGCCTATATCTGTGTGTCCTCCTCTTTTTCCTTGTCCAGCTGTTTTGTTTTCGCATGAGTACATGTCCTTGTCACTTTCCCATGTGTTTGTGTTGTGTTGTGAGTTGTTTGTCACCTTTTGGACACCTTTGAGGGTGTTTTCTAGGTGTTTTACTGTGTTTGTGATTGCCTGCCATTGTTTCCTATGGGCTCGAGTTCGGTTCGTCGAACGTTCGACGAGCCGAACTCGAGCCAGACCCCCCGTTCGGCGAACCGCCTCGAGCCGAACCGGGACCGGTTCGCTCATCTCTAATGGTCAGTAAGATTATATATTTTTTTCTTTTCAGAATTGTCTGCAGGATCCGATGCTAGTCCCTCCAGGAGACAACCTTTCTCTTGCCCATATGCTGATCGCTTATTCCTGCCACGACCTCTCCTTGTCCTCCTTCTAAAGGGCGATTTGATTGATTATGCATAGCCTTATCATCACTAAATCTCCTCTTGGGCGGCGGAGGTTCCTCCTGTCCACTGGAATCGGAGTCGGTCGTCCAAGCAGGTTTTTTATTATTATTACCAGCTTTGTGAAATTTCCTCTTAGATTTGCTCTTTTTAAAAAAGGAAGGTCTGTCAGCATTCTTATTCCAACTGAAAACATTCTTGGACTCATAATCAGCCTTGTCTCTCATAAATTTCTCTTTTTTACGTTCTTTTATTATGGACTGATAGGGGATAAGTTTTTTATCCAGTTGCTGCAAAAATTTTTGCCATTGGTCATTAGAAAGACGTGTCTCAAGCTCTTTCCTCAATCTGATCAGTTCAGCAGTAACTTTAGCATGTTCTTGCTCGTTTTTTTGTAAAACAAGATCTAAAAATTTGAGAGAGCATTCATGCTGGACTTCATTCCATAAATCTTTAAATTCAACATCATCTTGATAGAAAGAGATGGTTTTCATGACTCTCAAGCCCCTAGGGACACGTTTACAATCCTTATAAGATCTAAGTGATTGGGCCGACCAAAAGAGGGAGATTTCTTTTTCTGATGGCTGAATTGGATACTATGGAGGTTGGAGAATCAAATAGCAATGGGCTAGGTCTCTTGGCGGGGAGGGAGGACGCTAATACGTTCTTCCTTGAATGCAACAGCAAAACAGATACGGACATTTTAAGTGTTAAATCACTAGAACTTAAAATCTCAAATTTAGCAGAAAAAGAAATCTCCCAAGAACATGCTAAAGTTACTGCTGAACTGATCAGATTGAGGAAAGAGCTTGAGACACGTCTTTCTAATGACCAATGGCAAAAATTTTTGCAGCAACTGGATAAAAAACTTATCCCCTATCAGTCCATAATAAAAGAACGTAAAAAAGAGAAATTTATGAGAGACAAGGCTGATTATGAGTCCAAGAATGTTTTCAGTTGGAATAAGAATGCTGACAGACCTTCCTTTTTTAAAAAGAGCAAATCTAAGAGGAAATTTCACAAAGCTGGTAATAATAATAAAAAACCTGCTTGGACGACCGACTCCGATTCCAGTGGACAGGAGGAACCTCCGCCGCCCAAGAGGAGATTTAGTGATGATAAGGCTATGCATAATCAATCAAATCGCCCTTTAGAAGGAGGACAAGGAGAGGTCGTGGCAGGAATAAGCGATCAGCATATGGGCAAGAGAAAGGTTGTCTCCTGGAGGGACTAGCATCGGATCCTGCAGACAATTCTGAAAAGAAAAAAATATATAATCTTACTGACCATCCGCTTGATAGAGCAATGGTCTCGATTTTGGAGAAAGGACTGAACTTTTGTATTCCAGAATCATTTGATCTAGTTCAGTTTGAAGTGGATTTATATAAAGCATGTCGAAAATTACACCTAAAAAAACATTGTGCCAACATTAATAAGGGGGTTGTACAGGATTGCAAAAATGAAAGGCAATGTCAGTCTGGTCCCATAGGCTATGTGCCCACGCTACAGGATTTACCGCGGATTTACCGCGGATTTTGCCGCGGATTTACCGCGGATTTGCCGAAAATCTGCAGCAGCAGCACTTCCAAGCCATTTCAATGGCATTTTGGAAATGCTGTGCCCATGCTGCGGATTTTTCCGCGGCGGATTTGCCGCGGATTTTGATCCGGAAAAATCTGCAGCATGTCAATTGTTTGGTGCAGATTTGGTGCGGATTTTTGGCTTTGAATGGGGAAAAAAGAAAAAAAAAAATCCGCATCAAAATCCGCGGCAAATCCGCGGGTGCGGATTTGCCGCGAAAGTCGCGGATTTTCAGGCAAAAAAATCCGCAGGGACATTCTAGCGTGGGCACATAGCCTTTTCTTATGCAGGTTCAGAATATAGTAAGATCAGTAAAGATGCCCTGCAGCTTTTGAGCTTAACAGATAACAGCATAGATAACGCACCCTGTCCCTCAGCGAAAAACAATGCAGCCGATGCTGTGAGATTTTCTAAAGGTCTGAAATCTTCATTTGTTCCACCCATATCCCCAGGCAATAATATTGATTTATTTCAAGAAATTGTCATGAAGGTTATGAGAGCGTTGAACTACCCTGTGTTGAAAAATAATTTGTCTGATATCGAAAAATCTGCTTTGAAAAAAATTAAATCCCTCAAAAATGTGGTAATAAGGAAGGCAGACAAGGGTGGAGCCACGGTGCTCATGACCACGAAATATTATTTGGAAGAGTCAAAGCGCCACCTAGATAATGGTAGTGTATATCTGAAATTAGAATGTGACCCCACTAATAAGTTAAAAGAAAAACTGCGGAGCCTTCTGAATAGACATGTGGTTTTAGGCTTCATTACAAAGAATAGGGTGGAAAAACTTTTTCCTTTATTCCCCACAAAGCCACATTGGTATTTTTTACCAAAGGTACACAAGTCTGAATTTAGACCCCCGGGGAGACCCATTGTCTCCGGCTCAGGTTCACTCATGGAGCCCCTCTCGGCATACCTTGATTGGTTATTACATCCTCTGTTGGAAATAATTCCCTCCTTTGTGAGGGATACAGGGGATTTAGTGACACAATTAAATCAATTTGAATGGCAAGACACTTTTTGCTGGGCGTCATTAGACATGGAAAGTTTATTCACAAGAATACCACAGCATTTGGGTGTCGAGGTTATTATTGAGATGCTGAGAGGGCTCGGTGAAGATGATTTATTGATAAACTTTGTGGAAGAGGCTCTTTTCTTTGTACTGAAAAATAACACCTTTAAATTTGGCCATACCTGGTATCAGCAAAATAGTGGGGTGGCGATGGGGACTCCTGTGGCTTGCACCTTTGCAAACCTTTTCCTTGCACATATGGAAGATAATCTCGTATACAGCCCCAGTAATCCCTTTATAAGACACATAAAGAAATGTATGCGTTTTGTGGATGATGTATTGATAGTTTGGGACGGGGACAGATCTCAGTTTGAGTCTTTTGTGGCATATCTGAATGAGAACAACAATTATAATATGCTGTTCACACACCATTTTGGTGATAAAACTATAGAGTTCCTTGATGTTAAATTGACGGCTCAAGATGGGAGAATTATACGTGAACTCTATAGAAAACCCACCACCGTGAATGCTTTGTTGCATTTTGATAGTGCCCATCCGGCTCATGTACTTAGATCTGTCCCCTTTAGTCAATTTTAAGGTTGAACAGAATCACGAATAATCCTGATATTTTCGTTGCACAAAAGAATGATCTCAAGCAAAGGTTTTTAGAAAGGGGGTATCCCTCCAATCTCATTAATTTAATGCAAAAACAAGCCGAATGTAAGATTCAACTAGAGAAAAATATTTCCAGCGAAAAACAGAGCATTACACCTGCTAAAAAATTGGATCGTTTCATTTTTAACTTCAAATATGGCCCGATGGATCGGATGATCAAAACAATCATAAATAAAAATTGGCATATAATTGAAGGGGTATCTGAGCTTAGGGAAATGGCCCTCAATAAACCCCTAATAACGCATAGAAGATGTAAAAATATTGGCGATATTATAGTCAAAAAGCGGTATGTACCTCCTAAAACCTGGTTATTCCAGGAGGGTCCTATAGGTAATTACAGATGTGGAAACTGTTCGTTTTGCAGTTTTCACGTGACGGGTAATTCCTTTGTAATTGGGGGCCATTCACATTATGTGCGGCATTTAATAACCTGTAGGACTAAAATGGTCGTTTACGTGATTTTCTGCCCGTGCCAATATTTTTACATTGGGAAGACGATACGGCAGCTCTTTGTAAGATTTAGAGAGCATAGGAACTCCATTTCTAGTGGAATAGGGGCAACTAGGTTAATCAACCATGTAAAAGAATATCACAATTCTGATTGCAATGTACTGTCCTTTGCAGGGATAGAATTGGTTGAGCCTAATGCCAGGGGAGGTGATACGCATAAAACTTTACTAAGAAGGAGGCTGAATATATCATGAGATTTAATGCAACAGGCCCTCTAGGGTTAAATGATAAAAATGACCTTAGTGTGTTTCTAGGTTGATTTAGGAGGCATTTGTCTCCACCCGTATATATTCATATATGTTTGCTGCGAATTGTTGCTGAAATTCAAGTTTTGCATGTATTTTCTGTTTTTAATATATGTTTTAATTATCTGACATCAACCACATTTTTCGTATGTGGATAAAACGGACATGATGTCATACCTAATCAGACCAGCTGAAGCACCGGACAGGTGCGAAACGGCCGTCGTCTGCCACGGCGTTCACTCCCTCTCCCCACCAGCCCTCTCCGCACATGTAACCTCCGCTGTTTAATAAACAGTACTCTGCACAGCAAAACAACCGGTGAGTGCTATATTTATTATTAACTATATTCTTTATTTTACAGCCCCCCCCCACCCCATCCCAAAACTGCAAAATCCAAGCTCGGGGTTCGGACAAATGTTTGCTTTATCTTCGGCCCTGAACTCTAACTTTACAAAACGTTCGGGCGAGGATCCCGAACATTGGGGGGGTTCGCCCATTACTAGTTGGTACCCCTCGTTTAATGAAAAAAAAAAAACCCACAATGGTCACAGAAATAACTTGAATGTGACAAAAGTAATGATAAAAAATATATGAAAATTAACAAATGAAAGTCAGACATTGCTTTTTAACCATGCTTCCACAGAATTAAAAAAAAAAACAATTCATGAAGCAGGCCTTTTTAGAAATGATGGCACCCCTGAAAATAATGTGACTAGGGCTGAGCGGACCTGGACTGTAAAAGTCTGGATCTGCGCAGTTTCAAAGATGCCCGGGTGCAGGACCTGGGCCTGGGATTCCGAGTGTATGATGTGGATTTGGCACTGGGGAAATTAAAGGAAAAATAAAGAAAACAAGAATTAAGCGAGAGTTTCATACTTACGGAGACTCGGTATCATGGCGGCAAACTGCTTCCGGGTCGCGAATTCACTTCCTGTACTGCGCAATAAGCTTATCGCATACACACAGCTTTCCGTGCTTTCCCCACTCAACGGAAGTCCTGTCGTCTGTGATTGGTTACAGTCAGATGTGCCTCCAGCTTGTGACAGCGTCTGCCTGCAGTCATCGCTCACTCATTGTCTGCACTTACAGCCGGCGGTTGTTCTCTATGGCCGCTCACTGTGAGTTGTAGCAAAGCTGGAAGTGGCGTGGGACCTCGTGTGGATTACGCTGGAACTGGAGGGGTGTGTTGGGGGTTAACCCTAGAACGCATATTGGGGGCCTTTTAGGCCCCCATGCTTATATTTTGGCTATTATCTGGAAAATTACTTTAGTTAGAATTTTGAAACTCCATGTATTCCTAAAGTATGTCGTTGTTGATAATATCCAGTTATTCATATAATTTTTTTCATAGGCATTATGGTGTAACAATGCTTGTTTGGTGAAAACTACATCTTTACGAATTGGGGGCCTTTTAGGCCCCCGCTGTTTTTATCATGTTCTCAGAAGAGTTTTTTGTCTCAAGTTACTTTATTTGTACTCAGTAATGCAGGTGGAGGGGCTAGGGTGTGGATAATAACATGTGAGGATGTCATGTAATTTTTGGAGGGAGTGATAATGCCATGACTTCACCTCAGGTCCTCTGAACACAGTAATGAGCTGTGTATAGAGTACCGAGGACAGTATACACTGTGAGCTAATTGCTACAGGACCTGTGAAAAGATTTTTTGGTGTTTTCTGTGAAAAATTATAATTAAAATGTTGTCCACTATTCATATTTTATTGAGCAATTTTGAAATAAACTTGTGAAAGTTATTGAAGTGTGTTTTTCTACATTATGAGAATGGGGGCCTAAAAGGCCCCCAATACGTTAATATGTATATTTTTAACGTCATGCCTTCTAGGGTTAATAAAGTGGTGAAAGAGGGTGTGTTTTTGCATTTTATTCCAAATAAAGGATTTTTTGGTTAGTGATTTATAGGTTAGTGATGCAGGTATTTCATAGACGCATGTGCCATCATTAACCTAGAGTTTAGTACCAGCTGTGTGCTATTATTAACCGCTGCTATTACCCCGATTGCCACGGCACCAGGGCAATTCATGAAGAGTCGGTAAAGCACCAGGATTGTCACATCTAATGGATGAGGCAATACCGGGTGGCTGCGGGCTGAGAACATCAGCCCCCAGCTGGCCATATCTTGGCTGGGTATCAAAATTGAGTGGGACCACACATCGTTTTTTTAATTTATTTAAATAAAAAAAAGCTGCATGTGGTTTCTTTTAAGCCGAAGTCACACTTGCAAGGGACTCGCAAGAGTGATGTGATGTGAATCCCTTGGACATGTGACTCTGGGCTTATTTTGATACACTGACCTATGAAAACTCGTTCAATCAGTCAGTGTAGGAATTATTAACAATCATTTTACAATTTGCCATTGGCAACCAAAGTCCTTAACTGAAAACTGATTTATTAATATATAACTTTTAATTAATTACTTGAAGATCTTTAGGACAAACTATTTAAAAATGCAGAGCACCATGATCTATCTTCAGATAATATAGGTGATCATCCTAGCCATAAGGGATTTCCTATTCAGACTTATTAAACATCTATGGCAAATCTATACATAATTCTGTCATGAGTGACCACAGTGTTCGCTGATTAAAACATAACAAACAGTAGCCTCCCCAACATGTTTCATTACACTGGCGTCATCAGGGGGCTGACGTTAATACTGACTTACTCTGTATCAACGGACCTTTTATAGTCTTGGCTATAACCTCATATTAGTGTTTGCCAATGATAATTATCATTATATAGCATTCAGAGGACAAATAGCCTACCACATTAAGGGGAGTGCACTTTCTTTTCCAGATCATCCACTATGATTTGTTCTCTAAGCTATCTTTAATTTCATTCCATATACATTGGATAAACTCACCGCTCACATGTTTCCCGCTCATATACTAAAGACCAATCGTAATACCTCTATTCCGTACAGTGAGGGATCTCCTACCATCGTACTGGGGACTAGATCCGGGTTATTACTTTTGATGTCATCACGTTCGTGCCAGGTTAATCCTTCTGTGCGTGCTCCTACACTTAGGGGTACTTTGCACGCTGCGACATCGCAGGCCGATGCTGCGATGCCGAGCGCGATAGTCCCCGCCCTCGTCGCAGCTACGATATCTTTGTGATAACTGCCGTAGCGAACATTATCGCTACGGCAGCTTCACATGGACTCACCTGTCCTGCGACCGTCGCTCTGGCCGGCGACCCGCCTCCTTATTAAGGGGGCGGGTCGTATGGCGTCACTGCGACGTCACACGGCAGGCGGCCAATAGGAGCGGAGGGTCGGATGAGCGGGATGTAAACATCCCGCCCACCTCCTTCCTTCCGCATATCCTACGGGAGCCGCAGTGACGCCGGTAGGAGATGTTCCTTGCTCCTGCGGCTTCACACACAGCGATGTGTGCTGCCGCAGGAGCGAGGAACAACATCGGACCATCGCGTAAGCATAATCATGGATTACGCCGACGCTGCACCGATGATACGATTACGGCGCTTTTGCGCTCGTTAATCATATTATCGAGCCTTTACACACTACGATGTCGCATGCGATGCCGGAAGTACGTCATTTTCAATTTAACCCCACCGACATCGCACCTGCGATATCATAGTGTGCAAAGCGCGCCTTAGACTGAGGAAGAATAGTTCTTCAAATCACGCATGCGTCAGAACCAGATCTCTCTCCAAATGGCACATGCTCACAGACTTGGAGGAGAATAACTCCCTTCCTCCTCACTGGGGCGTTAAGTTATTAACCCCATGTTCAGCATAGCGCTGCAACAGTAATGAACCTGTGTGTGGACTTAGTGTTCTTTAAGATCACAAACTATAACAGTGCATGCTCATGGACTTAGAAGATAAATCAGTAGTTATTAGCCTACTAGCTCTATTTTGTGACAACTCTTTTGAGAGACAGCATTTTATACTTCATAGCCATGAATCAGCCTCAGTGAGTACACCACGTGTGCTCCCTACCCCTTTCACCATTGTTTTTAATCTCCAGATTCTGGTCACCATAGACTTTTATGGGTACCAGATTCTGGAGCGGATCGGTTTTTTTTTAGTTGAGCAGGGACCCGCCGATCCTGATGTTTTGAGCGTTTGACCACCTCTAAATGTGACCAAAGGGACATGTTAAATCATGTTGTGTCCACTAATTAGCATTACAGGTGTGTACAATTTTGTAATCAGTCAGTGGACCTGTATATAGGGCTACAGATACTCACTGTGCTGTTTGGTGACATGGTGTGTACCCCACTCAACATGGACAAGAGGAAGAGATGGAAAGAGTTGTCTCAGGAGAGTAGAAAGATAATTATAGACAAGTATGTTAAAGGTAAAGGTTAAAAGACTATCTCCAAGCAGCTTGATGCTCCTGTGACTACAGTTGCACATATTATTCAAAAATGTAAGATTCATGAGACTGTAGCCAACCTCCCAGGACCTGGACACAGTAGGAAAATTGATAATAAATCAAAGAGATGAATAATACGAATGGTAACAAAAGAGCCCAGAAAAACTTCTAAAGTGATTAAAGGGGAACTTCAAGCTCAAGGAACATCAGTGTCAGATCGCACAATCCATCATTGTTTGAGCCAAAGTGGACTTCATGGGAGATGAACAATGAGGACACCATTGTTGAAAGAAAATCATAAAAAAGAGACTGTAATTTGCCAAACTACATGTTGACAAGCCACAAAGCTTATGGGAGAATGTCCTATCGACAGATGAGACAAAAATTGAACTTTTTTGAAAGGCACATCAGCTCAATGTTCACAGAAGGAAAATGAAGCATATCAAGAAAAGAACACTGTCCCTACTGTGAAACATGGGGTAGGCTCTGATGTGTTCTGGGGCTGCTTTGCTGCATCAGGCACAGGGTGTCTTGAATCTGTGCTGGGTACAATGAAATTTCAAGACTATCAAGGGATTCTAGAGAGAAATGTGCTGCCCAGTGTCAGAAAGCTTTGTCTCAGTCACAGGTCATAGGTAGAGTTGAGCGCGGTTCGCAGTTCTCCAGTTCGCGGTTCGAGTGATTTTTGGGGGGTGTTCTAGATCGAACTAGAACTCGAGCTTTTTGCTAAAAGCTCGACAATTCGAGTTACGTTCGAGAACGGTTCTAGCAGCAAAAGCAGGGCTTTTTACAGCTACAGTGTGCAGGGAGCCATCGCTGGCAGCCTGCCAGAAGTTGGTAACCAAGATAAACATCTGGTATCCAAGCAAAGCGCTTTGGTTAGTAACCCGATATTTATCCTAGTTACGTGTGCAGGGAGCAGACACTTCCCCGCTCAGCTAGCTCCGCCCCCCTCCTGCATGCGGCATGTACACACACACACACACTCACACTCACACTCACCTGTCCTCATCCATGCAGTCCACGACACTGACGTCCTCAGCGCCACATGGCCCCGCTAGGCTCCACCCACTTCGCACTCCGCCGCCAGCACTCATGGCCCCGCTAGGCTCCGCCCACCTGTCACTCTGCACACATGGCCCCGCTAGGCTCCGCCCACCTGGCACTCTGCACACATTACCCCGCTAGGCTCCGCCCACCTGGCACTCTGCACACATGGTCCTGCTAGGCTCCGCCCAACTGTCACTCTGCACACATGGTCCCGCTAGGCTCCGCCCACCTGGTACTCTGCACACATTACCCTGCTAGGCTCCGCCCACCTGGCACTCTGCACACATGGTCCCGCTAGGCTCCGCCCACCTGGTACTCTGCACACATTACCCTGCTAGGCTCCGCCCACCTGGCACTCTGCACACATTACCCCGCTAGGCTCCGCCCACCTGGCACTCTGCACACATGGTCCTGCTAGGCTCCGCCCAACTGTCACTCTGCACACATGGTCCCGCTAGGCTCCGCCCACCTGGTACTCTGCACACATTACCCTGCTAGGCTCCGCCCACCTGGCACTCTGCACACATGGTCCCGCTAGGCTCCGCCCACCTGGTACTCTGCACACATTACCCTGCTAGGCTCCGCCCACCTGGCACTCTGCACACATTACCCCGCTAGGCTCCGCCCACCTGGCACTCTGCACACATTATCCTGCTAGGCTCCGCCCACCTGGCACTCTGCACACATCGCCGCGCTAGGCTCCGCCCACCTGGCACTCTGCACACATGGCCCCGCTAGGCTCCGCCCACCTAGCACTCTGCACACATTACCCTGCTAGGCTCCACCCACCTGCACTCTGCACACATTACCCCGCTAGGCTCCGCCCACCTCACACTCCGCACACATGGCCCCGCTCGGCTTACCTGCGGTGATGAAGTCCCGCCATCCCGACCTCAGCGCTGTCACTGTCCTCCATGGCCGCCGCTTGTCATATCTCCTTCTCTCGCTTCCGACCCGAGACTGACTAGCAGTGATGTCACGGGCCGCACGCGATACTTGGCTGTGAAGGTCATTGAAGTCAGTCACAGGTGCTGTCAGCAGTGCAGGAGATCAGCGCAGGTAATGTACCTCGCTGACAGCAGCACTTGTCATGCCCTGCAGTGACCTGGGCTGACCCATTGATGTTAGCTCAGGTCACTGCATTGCTCTCCCAGCCAATGGGGAACATCCTGCTCTTCATTGACTGGGACAGTGTGGATCGTCATGGGAACCCCTTGGATTACAGCAGACCTGGATTTGTTTTTCTTTCTAATAAATTGGTGAAAGAGGCAATGTGTTGGGCAGTGTTTTTTCAAATAAAAATGTATTTTTCATGTATTTTTTTATTACTGACTGGGTTGGTGATGTCGGGTATCTGATAGACGCGTGACATCACTAACCCCAGGGCTTGATGCCAGGTAACATTACACATCTGGTATTATCCCCATATATTACCCAGTTTGCCACTGCACCAGAGCTGGGACGAAGCACCAGGATTGGCGCATCTAATGGATGCGCCACTTCTGGTGCGGCTTCGGGCTGCTATTTTTAGGCTGGGGAGAGTCCAATAACCATGGACCTCCCTAGTCTGAGAATATCAGACCCCAGCTGTCTGCTTTACCTTGGCTGGTGATCCAATTTTGGGGGGACCCCTATGTGTTTTTTTTTTTTTAAATTATTTATTTAATTTAAAATAACAGCGTGGGGTGCCCTCAGTTTTGGATTACCAGCCAGGGTGAAGCTGACAGCTGTGGTCTGCAGGCTGCAGCTGTCTGCTTTACCCTAGCTGGCTACAAATATAGGGGGAACCCAAGTCATTTTTTTTAATTTTTTTGGCTAAATACAAGGGTAAGCACCCCTTAGTGCCACATGAAAAGCACCAAAGGGCCAAAATTACAAAATGCAGGAGAGTGGGACATTATGTGTCTTTCTGCCATTATAATGACAGAAAAGACTATGAAGTGTACAAGCACAAGAAAATCACCAGAGCGCTCTACGCTGTGAAAAGCAGTAGAAAATAGCACTGGAGTGAACATGTGACCGCCTCATGTAGGTTGAAGCTATGGATCTGTACCGCCCTGGGGGCTCGGCTGCTCTCCGCCGAGCTGCTCGGATCTGGGCTCAGGTTGTCGGTGGCTCGAGCGCCTCCGGACCGGGGGCCACATCGCTCTGGAAAGGGGGTGTTTAGTTGTTTGGTTTGGGGTGGACCGGTATCACGGCCGGAGCCGCGGTGACCGGTAACAGTTCGTGACGCCACCCACGGGTCGTGGTGAGGTGATGGGCACCACCGCTGCGGTGAGAGTGCGGGGGCTCGTCCGGGATCAGTGGTGGGTCGCAGCTAGGTGTTGACCCTTCCGTGGGTAGGGGGTTTGTTGGTCCCTGGGCCAGGTGGCAGGAGCGGGGGGTTGCAAGACGCAGGGGCTCGCTTGCAGTGCGGTGCATGATGGCACTGGTGTACTCATGATTAAACCACACAGAGTCAATGCTAAACCAAGTTCAGTGTAGATCGGTGCCCGCAGCTGGCTGCGTGTGTCCCCAGTGAGGTTGGTGATGTCGCCTTTCTCCTGCACCTTTAAATTTGCTATAGTAACTCCTATGCTTCAGCAACGGTAGTCCACTTCTCGGCTTTTGGGTACCGGAGGAGAACTTTTGCCCGCAGGCACTGGCCATTTGGATCTCTGGCGGTGGCTCTTATCCGGAATTGGTGGGCTGTTGCCGTCTATCGAGACTTTAGGTGGGAATGAACCCCTGAGGTCCAGACCGCAGTCAGTAGATTTGTCTGAGCCCAGTTGCTTCTGGGCTTGAACGGGGTCTGAGTACCCTGCCTGGTGCTCCGGTTGACTTGTTAGCTCCCCGGTTCGGGTCCGAAGGATCACCACCTTCTTCTCGATCCCTACGGTTCTGCTGTTCAGTCCCTGACCGGACTCCTGCAGACGGCCACCACCGTCTGCCTGCCTGACCACTCCAAGGGGTCCTAGGCTCTGTCCTAGGCCCCTGACTCTCAGCTCGCCACTTTTACTCCTCTCACTACTCCTCTCCCCACTCAACTCACTTGTCCTTTCCCTGCCTCAGGCCAGCAGACTCCTCAGAGGGCGTGCCTATCCGACTGGCTCCGCCCACCTGGTGTGCCTTGCTAGACCTGAGGGAGGCGGTCAGGACTTGTTGGCTGCTAGTGCCTCACTGGGGTGGGGGTGGTGTTGTGTGTTGTTACCTGTGACCCCAGGGGGTCCAGGGCATCACAGATCCTGGGTAAATTTATGTATTTTCCCTCCTTCAGACACATGGATGACATACAGACCATCTACAGAAAGGAAACGGATGCCACACGGATGCACCCGTGAAAAAAACTGACTTTTTTTTGCGGACCGCAAAAACGGATCGGTCGTGTGAATGTAGCCTTATTCTGATCTGCCGTTTATAAACAGCAGGCAGAAATTAGTGAATAGCGCCCCCCAGCGTCAGAAAATCTCCGGGGTCTCAGGGGGTAGCTCAGACCCTGGAGATCATGATTTGGACCGGTTTTTCCGGTCCTCGCTCACGTGATCACCGGTATACACCGTATACCGATGATCACGTTACAGTAAATGACAGCATCGGTAAAAAATTATTTATCTCCCATATGGCATGAACAAACATGATAAATCTCCTCCCCGGTCCCCTCCAGTCCCCCGGTGTCGCCAAAGTGCCCCCCCTGACCCTCTCCCGGAAATCCAAGATGGCCGCGCGCACAGGAGCGCGCCGGACACATTCACCCTACTCCTCTGATTTCTGTCGCATGTGCCATGACACATATGACAGAAAACTCCTCCCCAGGCCCTGCCAGGTCACCCCCTATAACCCCACCAGTGTTCCCCGATGTCCCACGGTACATGTGCAGCGTTGATCCCCCGTGGCCCTCTCCTTCACAATAGACGCTGCCGCATGCACAGAGCGGCTGTCAGCTCAGCTTCTTGTGTTCAGACACAGTGAGTGGTGGTTATGCATCTGTAGGCTAAATGGGCGGACGATGGCTCAGTGGTTAGCACTGCAGTCTTGCAGCGCCGAGGTCCTGGGTTCAATTCCCACCAAGGACACCATCTGCAAGAAGTTTGTATGTTCTCCCCGTGTTTGCATGGGTTTCCTCCCACACTCCAAAGACATGCAGATAGGGAATTTAGATTGTGAGCCCCAATGGGGACAGTGTTCCCAATGTATGCAAAGCACTATGGAATTAATAGCGCTATATAAATGAATACATTATTATTATTATTACTGTAATGACCTGCTCATGAGGTAAGGAACATAGTTGATCAGGAGAGCTATATACTACATTTCTAAATGGAGGTATTGGATTTTATAGTTTCCCTGCTGAACGACTACCAAACATGAGAGTCCGTTATACGCCACAAGAAAACACATCTAAATAGCGAGCTCTGTTGTTTAGTATTCATTCAGCTGGATAACTGGACTTAAAGGGGTATTCCATCTCCAAGATCCTATCCCTAATATATAGTAGGTGGAATAGAAATAATATCTGCAAATACCAATATTTGGAAATGTAAAATAGTTCTCCTGATTAGGCATGCCCTTACCTCATGAGCAGGGCATTGCAGCTTTGGAAGCAACCGTTACAACATGGACTCTGCTGCTGTGGACCCAGGGAGAGTGAGTGCAGATTCATTGCACCCACATTCCTCACATGGAGGGTCTGCACTCCTAGAAAATGGGGGATACGTTCCCTGAGTGTCTCCCCTCATATTCTAGATGGTCCAGAGTCGTCGTGGGACCCCCTTATTTTTTTTCTTACAATAAATTAGTGAAAGAGGAAATGTTTTGGGGATTGTTTTTTCAAATACATTTTTTTGTCGATTTTTTTTGTTAGTACTGACAGTTTATGATGTCGGGTATCTGATAGACGCCATTACATCACAAACTGCTGGGCTTGATGTCAGGTGACTTTACAGCTAGTATCAACCCCATTTTTTACCCCGTTTGCCACTGCACCAGGGCACGGGATGAGTTGGGGTGAAGCGCCAGAATTGGCGCATCTAGTGGATACGCCACGTCTGGGGTGCCTGCAGCCTGCTATTTTTAGGCTGTGAAGGCCCAATAACTATGGACCTTCCCACCCTGAGAATACCAGACCACAGCTGTCCGCTTTACCTTGGCTGGTGATCCAATTTGGGGGGGACCCTACTTTTTTTTTGTAATTATTAATATTTATAAAATAATTATAAAAAAAGAGCTTGGGGTGACCTCCACATTGGATCCCCAACCACGGTAAAGCTGCCAGCTGTGGTTTTCAGGTTACAGCCGTCTGCTTTACCCTAGCTGGCTATCAAAAATGGGGGGACCCAACGTCATTTTTTTTTTAACTATTTTTTAAATAGAAAAATTAATGGGCTTCCCTGTATTTTGATTGCCAGCCAAGGTAACGCCAGGCAGATGGGGGTGGCAACCCATAGCTCTCTGCGTTATCTGCACTGAGAATCAAAAATACCGCGGAGCGCTACGTCATTTTTTTTTAAAGATTTATTTTTACAGCACTGTCATGTCAGGCAATCAAAAGACAAGGAAGCCCTTTTTGTTTTTAGTTTTTTAAATAAATAATTAAAAAAAATATATATGGGCTCCAGCTGCATTTTTTGTATTGCTAGCTAAGGGTACTCCAAGCAGCTACTGGCTGCTAACCCCCACTGCTTGGTGTTACCTTCACTGGCAATGGAAAATCCACGGAAGCATTTTTATTTTTTTTTGCCAAAAAACTACAAAAAAAATGACGTGCGCTTCGCCATATTTTTGTATGCTAGCCAGGTACAGCAGGCAGCTACGGGCTGCCCACAACCCCCGGCTGCCTATTTGTACTCGGCTGGGAACTACAAATATAGGGAAGCCCTTTTTTTTCCTTAAAAGAAGAAAGGATGTCCAGCTCTTCAGGCAAAGAAAACCAAGGTCTTTATTTTATCATGCAGATGCAACGAATGACATGACCAGCACTACGTGTTTCAGGTGAAACACTCACCTTTAATCACGTGCACCGTGTAACAGAGAGATGCAATGACAGGTCCTACATGACGCGACATAGTCATGTAACCAGTCTGTAGCCAATGAGAAAACGGACACGTGACTGGTCACATGTTATTTTGATGACGTCACGTAGGTCCTGCATCACTGCTGGTTAACAGGAGGACGCAGTGATTATCGGGAGGAATAGCGGCAGGAGACAGAGTGCAGGACGCATCCCGGGGACAGGTAAGTGTTATGGCAATGTTTATTAACTGTATGTGTACATTTATAATGCGTTTTTATGTGTTTGTGATTGCCTCCCATTGTTTCCTATGGGTTCGAGTGGTTCGCCGAACCAAACTCGAACCAGACCTCGGTTCGGCGAACCGAGCTCAATCCGAACTGCGACCGGTTCGCTCATCTCTAGTCATGGGTCTTGCAACGGGATAATGACCCAAAGCACCCAGCTAAAAACACCCAAAATGGCTAAGAGGAAAATATTGGACTGTTCTGAAGTGGCCTTCCATGAGCCCTGACCTAAATCCTATTGAGCATCTTTGGAAAGAGCTGAAACATGCTGTCTGGAAAAGGCAACCTTCAAACACGAGACAACTGGAGCAGTTTGCTCTTGAGGAGTCGACAAAATACCTGTTGAGAGGTGCAGAAGTCTCATTGAGTTACAGCCCACCATTGTGGGTTTTTCTTTTATTAAATGAGGGGTACCAACAATTTTGACCACCTGTGTTTTAGGTATTGCAGCATTCAGAAATGCCCAATTTATCACAATATAAAGTCAATTAGTGTGATCAGGACACGGCGTAGTGAGAAAAAAATTCCAAAAGGCAAATTTACGTTCTTTGTCCGCCGCAGCAATGCATTAAAATGGAATATCAGGCGATCAGAAGGTCACATCTATCCAAAAATGGTATGTTGAAAAATGTCAGCTCAAGTTGTGAAAAATAAGCCATCACTTATCTCCACATCCCAACAATTTAGAACACTACAGGTTTTGGAAAATGGTGACAAAAGCGCTATTTATTTTTCTTCAAAATTCTGTATTTTTTTCACCCTTAGATAACAGTAAAACTATACATGTCTGGTATCTATGAACTCATACTGTCCTGTGGAATCATAATGCCAGGTCAGATTGACCATATAGTGAACATGATAAATAAAAAAAAAAAAAATCAGATTGTGCAGTTGCTATTTTTTTTGCATTTTCACCGCACTTAAACATTTTTGCCTGCTTTTCAGTAGAATATGGGGCAGAATGGTGGTGTTTAAAAAAGTACAACCCATCAAGCAAAAACAAGCCCTGATATAGCTAGAGTAACGGAAAAAAAGAAAAGTTATGGCTCTTGGAGGAAGGGGAAGAATAAATTAAAACAAAAAAAGGAGAATCGCCGGGGTACGATCGCATGGGGGGTGAATGGGTTAACCCTGTAAGTCAAAATAAAAAAAACACACCAAAAATAGTTTATTAGATAAAAACACTCCCCACTTTTTCACTGGTTCACCAATTTATGAAAAAAAATTCAGGTCTGCCATATTCCAGGTATTCCGACATAGTCCAGAAATGGAACCCTGCAAGATATAACAAAAAGAGAGAAACAAAAACAAGAGGCTGTCCCTCTTTTCTTTTAAGGCCCCCTTCACACGTCCGTGAAACACGTGCATGTTTGGTCCGTTTCCGTATATGCCGGAGACACGGCCAAACGTGCACCAATGTTAATCTATGATTGTGGTCACACGTCCGTTATTTCATTATGTCCGTGTGTGCGTGTCCGTGATCCGTATGTGTGTGCGTTTTGCACGGATGCATGTCCGTTATCTGCACGGAGCACGCACACGTGGACACAATGAAAGTCTATGGGTATGTGCACACACGTTAGTAAACACGTATGCATCTACCTATAGTCCGTGTCCGTTTGGTGTTTTTATTTCTAGTGATGTCGGCTATTCTTTCTATTTCTGTGTATGTCGGTCAATGTCCCTGAGTCCGTCGGTCGGTCTCTCTGTCTCTCTGTCGGTCTCTCTGTCTGTCTGTCCCTCTCTCACAGTCTGTCGGTCAGTTTCCCCCCCTCTCTCATACTTACCGTTCCCCGATCTCCGGCGCAGCGCTGCACGGCATTCACACTGCTGCGGCGGCTTTTACTATTTTGAAAAAGCCGGCCGCTCATTAAACAATCTCCTATTCCCTGCTTTCCCCGCCCACCGGCGCCTATGATTGGTTGCAGTGAGACACGCCCCCACGCTGAGTGACAGGTGTCTCACTGCACCCAATCACAGCAGCCGGTGTGCGTGTCTATACTGTGCAGTAAAATAAATAAATAAATAATTAAAAAAAACGGCGTGCGGTCCCCCCCAATTTTAATGCCAGCCAGATAAAGCCATACGGCTGAAGGCTGGTATTCTCAGGATGGGGAGCTCCACGTTATGGGGAGCCCCCCACCCTAACAATATCAGTCAGCAGCCGCCCAGAATTGCCGCATACATTATATGCGACAGTTCTGGGGCTGTACCCGGCTCTTCCCGATTTGCCCTGGTGCGTTGGCAAATCGGGGTAATAAGGAGTTATTGGCAGCCATAGCTGCCAATAAGTCCTAGATTAATCATGTCAGGCGTCTATGAGACACCCTCCATGATTAATCTGTAAATTACAGTAAATAAACACACACACCCGAAAAAAATCCTTTATTAGAAATAAAAACACACACATATACCCTGGTTCACCAGTTTAATCAGCCCGAAAAAGCCCTCCATGTCCGGCGTAATCCAGGATGCTCCAGCGTTGCATCCAGCGCTGCTGCATGGAGGTGACAGGAGCTGCAGCAGACACCGCCGCTCCGGTCACCTCCACGCAGCTAATGAAGACAGCCACGCGATAAGCTGAGCTGTCACTATGGTTACCCGCTGTCACTGGATCCAGCGGTGGATGCAGCGGTGGCCGCGGGTAACCTAAGTGACAGCTCAGCTGATCGCACGGCTGTCTTCATTAGCTGCGTGGAGGTGACCGGAGCGGCGGTGTCTGCTGCAGCTCCTGTCACCTCCATGCAGCAGCGCTGGATGCGAAGCTGGAGCATCCTGGATTACGCCGGACATGGAGGGCTTTTTCGGGCTGATTAAACTGGTGAACCAGGGTATATGTGTGTGTTTTTATTTCTAATAAAGGATTTTTTTCGGGTGTGTGTGTTTATGTACTGTAATTTACAGATTAATCATGGAGGGTGTCTCATAGACGCCTGACATGATTAATCTAGGACTTATTGGCAGCTATGGGCTGCCAATAACTCCTTATTACCCCGATTTGCCAACGCACCAGGGCAAATCGGGAAGAGCCGGGTACAGCCCCAGAACTGTCGCATATAATGTATGCGGCAATTCTGGGCGGCTGCTGACTGATATTGTTAGGCTGGGGGGCTCCCCATAACGTGGAGCTCCCCATCCTGAGAATACCAGCCTTCAGCCGTATGGCTTTATCTGGCTGGCATTAAAATTGGGGGGGACCGCACGCCGTTTTTTTTTAATTATTTATTTATTTATTTTACTGCACAGTATAGACACGCCCACCGGCTGCTGTGATTGGGTGCAGTGTGACACCTGTCACTCAGCGTGGGGGCGTGTCTCACTGCAACCAATCATAGGCGCCGGTGGGCGGGGAAAGCAGGGAATAGGAGATTGTTTAATGAGCGGCCGGCTTTTTCAAAATAGTAAAAGCCGCCGCAGCAGTGTGAATGCCGTGCAGCGCCGGGGATCGAGGAACGGTGAGTATGAGAGAGGGGGGGGAAACTTCAGTCACTCGGGGGATTAGCGGTCACCGGTGAATCCTTCACAGGTGACCGCTAATCAGTACTCGACACAGACAGAGCCGCGGTATGAGGATGAAGTCGGGTGAAGTTCACCCGAGTTCATTCTCATCGCGCAACTCTGTCAGCTGTCAGCCGACATTTATAAACGACATTGTGCATCACACACACGGACATTCCACACGGACATTCCACGTACACATACACGTTAATTCCACACGCACACACGGACGTTCTGCACACAAACACGGCTAGCATACGCAATTCACACAGGTGCCACACGGACCATGAAAACGGACACAAAAACGGGACACGGACCCGAAAAACGGCCCGTAACACACGTGCGTGTTTTTCACGGACGTGTGAAGGGGGCCTAAAGCAAAGTTCCCAGGTCCTATGTAATCCAGTGGTCCCCACGACATTCCTCAATTGTGTAAATCAAAGCGTATGGAGCCTCAGAATGAGGCTTCATAGGCTTTGAGTAGCAGCCACTCCTGGTTAAGGCTGCACTCCATCACCCCATCAAAACTTGTCGATTTTCTATTTTTTGTTTTTTTCTCCCCTTCTTCCAAAAGCCATAACTTTTTTACTTTTCCATCAATGTAGACATATGGGGGCTTGTTTTTTGCAAGTTGAGTTGTACTTTTAAATGACACCATAAAACATAGTGTACCGCCCCTGCAGCAGTCGGACTGCTTGGATCCGGGGTTGCAGTGGCTCGAGGGTCTCCGCACCCGGGGGATCAGGATCACCCGCAAATGAAAGGAGGCTATTTACAGGCGATTAATGTTCGTGATGCTACCCATGGTTCGCATTAAGGAGAGTGTCGCTACTGCCGATGGGAGTACACGGGGAAGATGGAGTGGGGCAGCCAGATAACGTTCCCTCCATGGGTAGGGGAGGCTCAAGGACTCTGGACAGTGGAGGCGTAGGGGAGCGTGGTGCAGGTCAGGCAGGGAAGAGCGTACTCACTCAGGCCAAATGGATGTTGGTGCAACCGTTAAGCAGACTCTGACACAGAAGTAAACAAAGTCTCTGAGTGCCGCTGCCGCTTCAGGGGGAGCTCGTCCAGAATCTGTGGGTATTTCTGATGGTTCTGGACCTTCCTCCATGCACTAATTTAGAGTGTTCTGAGTGACCCCTCAGCCTGAAGCTTTCGGGGTCCAACTCGCTATGGTTAGTTAGTGGAGCTGTGCTCTCGATGGATGACACTTGGGATCTTAGTGGGCCACATAAGCTGGAAAGCTCTATCCCCCTCGTTGTGTTGATGCTTTTGATCTCTGAGCTCTTGGGGAAAGTTCATAAAGAGTCTATCCTCCACAGGTTAATTATCAGGTTGCGTGAAGCTACTCCCTGATCTAGGGTCCAGTACCCCGCCATGCTTGGTACCGGTTCAGTTACTAGATTGTCTGGTGCCGACTGTTCTACAAAACTGAGTCTGGCACCCCTCTCTAATACCCTGCGACCGGATCTCTGACTCCTCTGGTCCTACACCACTGTCTGTGACCTAGCCAACATCTTCCAGGGAGCTCCAACTCCAGCTCCTCACTCTCTGAGGGCTACCACTCTCTGACTCTGTCCCTCTCACCAGTCTGCCTGACCCCTAGGCGGGTGGCCCTGTTCCAGCTAGACCACCCACTGGTGTGCCTGACAGGGTGTGGTGTGAGGTGTGGCTAGGATTTGATTGCTGATGGAGTAATACCAAAGGTTAGGATCCAAGAGCCATGGGGGGTTGAGCTCTGCACTAAAAGAGAGAGGAGTGCAGTTCCCTGTGACACCCTGACTAGTTCAGGGGCGTCACAATAGTAAATTGGAAAACAGAAAAACAATCCAAGTGCGGTGAGTTTGCAAAAAAAGTGCTATTAAATTATTGGGGGGGGGTTTATTTACAATTTTCTATTTATGGTAAATCTGACCTGACAATATGATTTCCCAGGTCAGTATGATTTCAATGATAGCAAATGTATAGTTTTGTTTTTATTTAAGCGATGAAAAAAACCTCTGAATTTTGGGGAATAAAGTATTGCAGTTTTGTCAACATTTTCTGAGACCTGTAGTGCTCTCATTTTTCGGGATCTGGGGCTGTTTGGTGGCTTTTCTTTTGCATCTAGAGGTGACATTTTTAATTATAAAATGCTTAGGTGAAGGCAGTGTATTGATTGCCTCATATTGCATTGCTATGCAACAGTGCAGAGGCCAAAAAATGTAATTCTAAAGTTTAGATTTTTTTCTCATTACGAACATTACCAATAAGATCAATTTACCTTATATTTTGATAGATCAGGCATTCTGTATGCAGCAATACCAAATATGTGTATTTTTTATTATTATTGTTTTCTTTTCAATGAAAAGGGGGGTAATTTGAATATTTATGCGTTTTTTTACTTTTTCATATTTAAAATTTTTTTTTTACACTTTTTCTTGTTTTTCCTAGGCTACTTAGAGAGCTTGAAGCTCATACACTCTGATCACTTCTGCTGTTTAGAGCAATGCTTCAAATGGCACTCAGCAACAGGGGTCATCAGCTAACCGCAGCTGTCATGGCAACCCATCGGCACCCAATGTGGGTGATGAATGGCATGCTCATCGCTGAAGCGCATTTAGGCTATGTGCCCACGCTACAGGATTTACCGCGGATTTACCGCGGATTTTGCCGCGGATTTACCGCGGATTTGCCGAAAATCTGCAGCAGCAGCACTTCCAAGCCATTTCAATGGCATTTTGGAAATGCTGTGCCCATGCTGCGGATTTTTCCGCGGCGGATTTGCCGCGGATTTTGATCCGGAAAAATCTGCAGCATGTCAATTGTTTGGTGCAGATTTGGTGCGGATTTTTGGCTTTGAATGGGAAAAAAAAAAAAAAAAATCCGCATCAAAATCCGCGGCAAATCCGCGGTAAATCCGCGGCAAATCCACGGCAAATCCGCGGGTGCGGATTTGCCGCGAAAGTCGCGGATTTTCAGGCAAAAAAATCCGCAGGGACATTCTAGCGTGGGCACATAGCCTAAATCCTGCTGTCAGAGATTATTTTACTCTGATCCACCCGCTCCTATTAAATGTACATGTCGGATGGTCAGATCAGCTGACAAATATGAGGAAAAAAGTGGGCTCGCCACATTAGCCACAAAGGGACACACATGACCTATGACATGCTGGTATGTAATAGGTCGTTAACATGTTAAAATTCCACTCCAGGGCTAAAATAAAAAAAAGCTTGACTGGTGCTATAAGATAGGAGACTAAATTTGACCTTTATTATTTTTTCTTCTTAATACGAAAACTGTATGGTGTCACAGATGTCTCCCTGTTCTTGGAGACTAGTGGCAGCTTGAGGACTGGAGCTCTTTCTAGGGCTCTGCATTTAATGTTGTTTTGTTCCTTTGGCACTGAAGTAGTTAAATGTTTGTTTTTCTGCTTGCAGGTCTCCTGCAGTTGAGGTCAGCTGCACCTGCTCTGTAGACCCCCCCTTGTTTAAGTAGTCAAGTCTCCCAGCAAGCTTTGCTGACTATACAAATCATTTGTATGAAAGCCGCCTTGGTGAAAGGAAGCTACTACGGATTGTCCTAAAGCTGTAACCTTTCCATTTTGGTTTTTATCCCCTGTTTGTTTCTCCTACCCTCTTGCCTCTTTAGTGCAGCGGTGGCTCTAGTGAACCTAACCTGTCTCTCGTTAGTCAGGGCATCTATAGGGTTAACGCGTGGACCCAGGGTGCTGCTTGGAAACAGTTACAGAGACTGCATAGAAACTGACTAGAAGAGTTGGGACAGCTACAGGTGAGGTTAGGAAGTGTCCATCTACCATCTTACTAGTGGCAGGGCCCACCATTGTTATTGTTTCCCCGGTGTCCCCCCTTGTCTGTGGTGTTTTTTAGGTGTGTTTTTCATTTTGCGGTATACTTTGGTTGGTCTTAACACACTCGCCATGCTTGTTGCATAACATATGGAGTTTGCGTGACAAAACAGACATATGGATGGCACACGGATGTAAAAAACAGACAATTTGCAAGATGTCTATGAAAAGTAGGACATGCAAAACACATAAAAATGTAAAAACACCAGTTTTTTAGGACAAAAAAATGTGAATTTTGCATATACTCATCCAAACTTGACTGAACTCTGACAATGAAAAACAGATAGAGTTTAAAATACTCAAAGCTTCACAATACTTATGAAGCAATAGGGCAAACAAATAAAAGCTACTTATGTACATATGAATATTACAGAGTACTATATTAGTGCATCATATAAAATAGGCCTAAATAATAAACCATGACATACAAGGTATAAAAGCATATATGATGTTAGACAAGTGCACGTATACTAAAGGATTTATATTTCTAGAGAATAGTTGTATTAGTACATTCAGAACACCTTCCGTTCCCATGGCAGGCATTGTACAAATGCATTTAAATGAATAGCAGCTATAGTAAACATACATATATACGCTTTTCCTGCAGCAGTAAAGTGCAGAATGCGATAACACTATCATGAATTGCTTTAAATTACAAATGAAATGTGTTTAAATATTTAAATAGTTGAATGCTGTATATTAAGGTAAGAAATCCTTCCATGCGGATGGCAATGACAAGAGAACTTTAGCACAATACATTGAATTTTCCATGTGACGGTTTCTTTTTCATCTACAGAGAATATAAATACCTTCTATTTCTCTGTCATTCTAAAACAAACAGGATTTGAAACCTACTTTTACCATTATCCATTCACGGCACAGGTTTATTGAACTGAAAAATAATGTGCTTTATGCAGCCTTCAAGTGTATTCCCTATGCACTTGTGTTCAATTGCTCCATAAAATGCACTATTTTAAACATAGGGCAATTTTTGAAACATATTATCTGAGAAGATGAAAAAAAAATGAAAACAACAATTTTCATGTTTAATTTAACTTTCACTAAAGTTTCAATTCCTGATTCTGTGCAAATCCACAATTTTTCATCTTATGAATAGTTTTACTGTATATAGTGCAGAATTATTTGGCATGTTCTAAGCTCTAGAGAAAGCCATCTGTATTTCTTGAGAAATCCTTCCCCCAATGAATATTGATCCCATTCTTACAGACATTGCCCAGTAGCAGTGAGGAAAAGTAATATGAATAACACTCATCTGGCGCTCCTTTTGAACACCTGAGCCATTCCCAAAAGAGACCGGAGCCTCCTCTGAGTTCTGAGCAATAGCAACTGCATTTGGAAACAGACAATGGATTTTTCCACTCCGCTTTATTCTATAATGATTCTTGTTCCATTCAAAACTGCTCTATATTTTAAACTCATGCATTATTTTGTTTTATGAAATAGAATTTAATTTACTTCAGTTTTAGGCTATTTCCTCTATTTTAATAATAACATACAGTCTAGACAAAGATGTGAAAAGATAATTATCATAAAATAAAAATAAATCAACAACAGTACTATGCAGCATGAAGGTTTAAGGGTAAAACAATACAACTATCAAAACCTTCCTTGATGGATACATTTTGTTTCCATTTAAAAAATAAATGTAATACATATGTTTAGGTTTGTTTATTTTTTATTTTTTTTTAAAAAGTCTTAATGAAAAAATCACTCAAGAGTTTGATCAGATGATCGTATTAATCAGACGTGCTATCTGATTTTTTATTGGCTGGCACACTAACCCAGGTCATTCAATATGACAGAGCAGATGACCAAATGTTTTCACTAGCAATCTGTATGTCAAAAACATTGCAGCATGCTTTCCTCTGATATCAGAGTAGACTCACTCATGCAAGACTATGCGTGGGAGAAAAAAAATCAGATGCAACATTATTGCATCCATTTTTTTACGGATACATTTCCATTCTGTAACATAAGAAATTGTCAATGAACCTGTAAATAATTAATAGCTGCTGTGTTTATTAAAAAAAATAAAAGAGATTGCACATGGATAAGCGAGAGAAGAATCATGACACTTTCATGCCTCTTGAAGAAGATGATGAAACATACGTCGAGGCGTCAGGAATTCCACTGAGTAATATATCTAAAACTAGTAAGTTCAGACCACGTTACTGCCCATATCCCTGTACTGATGTTGCTATACTTTCTTTAGCTCTGGCACGCAGTCACTTTACAACTAGGTATAGATTCGATTTCTATCCTTACAATTGCATTTAGGTCTATGCTGTTGCTTTTGCCTTGGCAGACAGTCACTTTACATCTAGTTGTATGTTTTGAGTCCTAGTCAGTGATTAGCTTTTCCCTACTAAATTGGCTCTTTAAAGGGAAGATATCGTCAAAAAAAAAGAAAATTCAACAACTGAAAAAATGTAAAGTAATAATGTTTTAATGTTTTGTTTAAATACTATTATTTGTTTTTTATTATTGTTTGTCTAAAGTGTCACCAAGGACAGCAGGAGTATCACACAGGATAGGATTAGATACACAGCTCAGCAGACAATATCACACAGGAGAGGATTAGATACACAGCCGTGCAGAAAGTATCACACAGGATAGGATTAGATACACAGCTCAGCAGACAATATCACACAGCAGAGGATTAGATACACAGCTGTGAAGACAGTATCACACAGGATAGCATTCGATACACAGCTGTGCAGACAGTATCACACAGGATAGGATTAGATAGACAGCTCAGCAGACAGTATCACACAGGAGAGGATTAGATACACAGCCGTGCAGACAGTATCACACAGGATAGGATTAGATACACAGCTCAGCAGACAGTATCACACAGGAGAGGATTAGATACACAGCCGTGCAGACAGTATCACACAGGATAGGATTAGATACACAGCCATGCAGACCGTATCACATGATAGGATTAGATACACAGCCGTGCAGACAGTATCACACAGGATAGGATTAGATACACAGCCGTGCAGACAGTATCACACAGGATAAGATTAGATACACAGCCGTGCAGACAGTATCACACAGGATAGGATTAGATACACAGCTCAGCAGACAGTATCACACAGGAGAGGATTAGATACACAGCCGTGCAGACAGTATCACACGATAGGATTAGATACACAGTTCAGCACACAGTATCACACAGGAGAGGATTAGATACACAGCTCAGCAGACCATATCACACAGCAGAGGATTAGATACGCAGCTTTGCAGACAGTATCACACGATAGGATTAGATACAAAGCCCTGCAGACAGTGTCACACAGGAGAGGATTAGATACACAGGTCAGCAGACAGTATCACACAGGATAGGATTAGATACACAGCCGTGCAGACAGTATCACACAGGAGAGGATTAGATACACAGCTCAGCAGACAGTATCACACGATAGCATTAGATACACAGCTCAGCAGACAGTATCACACGATAGGATTAGATACACAGCCCTGCAGACAGTATCGCACAGGAGGGGATTAGATACACAGCCCTGCAGACAGTATCACACAGCAGAGGATTAGATACACAGCTGTGCAGACAGTATCACACGATAGGATTAGATACACAGCCATGCAGACAGTATCACACGGGATAGGATTAGATACACAGCCGTGCAGACAGTATCACACGATAGGATTAATTACACAGCCGTACAGACAGTATCACATGATAGGATTAGATACACAGCTCAGCAGACAGTATCACACAGGAGAGGATTAGATACACAGCTCAGCAGACAGTATCACACAGGACAGGATTAGATACACGGCTCAGCAGACAGTATCACACAGGAGATTAGATACACAGCCGTGCAGACAGTATCACACAGGATAGGATTAGACACACAACCCTGCAGACAGTATCATGGTACACACACAGGTACTCACATGCAGTGGTGCGCACACACACACACATCACCTCTGATGACAGACAGTATCACACAGGAGAGGATTAGATACACAGCAGTGCAAACAGTATCACACGATAGGATTAGATACACAGCTCAGCAGACAGTATCACACAGGACAGGATTAGATACACGGCTCTGCAGACAGTATCACACGATAGGATTAGATACACAGCCATGCAGACAGTATCACACAATGGGATTAGATTAACAGCTCAGCAGATAGTATCACATGCAGTGGTGTGCGCGCACACACACACACACACACACACACACACACACACACACACACACATCACCCCTGATGAGGACTTTGTGCCACACACACACACACATCACCCCTGATAGGGACCTTGTGCCACACACACACACACACACACACACACACACACATCACCCCTGATGAGGACTTTGTGCCACACACACACACACATCACCCCTGATAGGGACCTTGTGCCACACACACACACACACACACACACATCACCCCTGATGGGGACCTTGTGCCACACACACACACACACACATCACCCCTGATGGGTACCTTGTGCCACACACACACACACAGCAGTGGTGGGCAGAGCTGGGTGAGCTGCGGCAGCGGGCAGAGCTGGGTGAGCTGCAGCAGCGGGCAGAGCTGGGGGAGCTGCGGCAGCAGGCAGAGAGGGGGCTTCGGAGAACGGAGGGAGGGGGTGTCATTGGAGACGATAACGGCTGGGGGAGGGGCGGCAGCAGTAGCTGTGGCAGAGCAGGGGCTGGGGAGAATGGAGGGATGGGGTGTCATCGGAGATGGTAGCGGGGGAGGGGAGGCGGCCCATAGTCACACATCCCGGCGGGTGACAGGGGTAAAGTGGAGCAAACAGCACAGGCTGTGAGCTCCACAATAATGCTGTGATCTGGACAGCCCAGGGGGCACGTCCAGGTCACAGCAGACGCCCACTGTAACGTACTGCATGGGGTCGGATGCCGACTACTGTACTCTATGCACAGGGAGTGCCATAAAAGGAATGAGTTACTGTCGTTACACACACAACAAATCCAGCATGGCAGCCCCCAGTGCCTCCAGTAAAATTAGAATTAAATAAAAACTAAATAAGCAGCGATTTTCATTTTGTATTAGAAATACTTGATTTCATAAGCACTATTTTTAATACAAAATAAAAAAACGCGATACCTTCCCTTTAAATGTAAAAGCACTGAGATTTTTTACTTTACCTGTTATATTATGCACTAGCATGCACTATTTGTGCGGACTGTTGTCTCTGCTCAGACTGTATAGTTTGTTGATATTTTGCACTAATATATATAATATGTATATATATATATATATATATATATATATATATATATATATATATACTGTACAGACCAAACGTTTGGACACACCTTCTCATCTCTAGAACAACTATTAAGAGGAGACTTTGTGCAGCAGGCCTTCATGGTAAAATAGCTGCTAGGAAACCACTGCTAAGGACAGGCAACAAGCAGAAAAGACTTGCTTAAATAACACAAGGAATGGACATTAGACCAGTGGAAATCTGTGGTTTGGCCTGATTAGTCCAAATTTGAGATCTTTGGATCCAACCACCATGTCTTTGTAGAAAAGGTGAATGGATGGACTCTACATGCCTGGTTCCCACCATGAAGCATGGAGGAGGAGGTGTGATGGTGTGGGGGTGCTTTGCTGGTGACACTGTTGGGGATTTATTCAAAATTGAAGGCATACAGAACCAGCATGTCTACCACAGCATCTTGCAGCGGCATGCTATTCCATCCGGTTTGCGTTTAGTTGGACCATCATTTATTTTTCAACAGGACAATTACCCCAAACACACCTCCAGGCTGTGTAAGGGCTATTTGACTAAGAAGGAGAGTGATGGGGTGCTACGCCAGATGACCTGGTCTCCACAGTCACCAGACCTGAACCAAATCGAGATGGTTTGGGGTGAGCTGGACCGCAGAGTGAAGGCAAAAGGGCCAACAAGTGCTAAGCATCTCTGGGAACTCCTTCAAGTCTGTTGGAAGACCATTTCCGGTGACTACCTTTTGAAGCTCATCAAAAGAATGCCAAGAGTGTGCAAAGCAGTAATCAAAGCAAAAGGTGGCTACTTTGAAGAACCTAGAATACAAGACATATTTTCAGTTGCTTCACACATTTTTAAGTATTTCATTCCACATGTTTTAATTCATAGTTTTGATGCCTTCAATGTGAATCTACAATTTTTAGAGTCATGATAATAAAAACGCTTTGAATGATGAGGTCTGTCCAACCTCTTGGTCTGTACTGTGTATATCTATCTTTTTATATATATATTTATATATATATATATATATATATATATATATAAAGCAAAAATCATACATGAACTACACAATACGTAAATTCTAGAATACCCGATGCGTAGAATCGGGCCACCTCCTAATATATATATATATATATATATATATATATATATATATATACAGTTAGGTCCAGAAATATTTGGACAGTGACACAATTTTCGCGAGTTGGGCTCTGCATGCCACCACATTGGATTTGAAATGAAACCTCTACAACAGAATTCAAGTGCAGATTGTAACGTTTAATTTGAAGGTTTGAACAAAAATATCTGATAGAAATTGTAGGAATTGTACACATTTCTTTACAAACACTCCACATTTTAGGAGGTCAAAAGTAATTGGACAAATAAACCAAACCCAAAAAAAAATTTTTTATTTTCAATATTTTGTTGCGAATCCTTTGGAGGCAATCACTGCCTTAAGTCTGGAACCCATGGACATCACCAAACGCTGGGTTTCCTCCTTCTTAATGCTTTGCCAGGCCTTTACAGCCGCAGCCTTCAGGTCTTGCTTGTTTGTGGGTCTTTCCGTCTTAAGTCTGGATTTGAGCAAGTGAAATACATGCTCAATTGGGTTAAGATCTGGTGATTGACTTGGCCATTGCAGAATGTTCCACTTTTTTGCACTTATGAACTCCTGGGTAGCTTTGGCTGTATGCTTGGGGTCATAGTCCATCTGTACTATGAAGCGCCGTCCGATCAACTTTGCGGCATTTGGCTGAATCTGGGCTGAAAGTATATCCCGGTACACTTCAGAATTCATCCGGCTACTCTTGTCTGCTGTTATGTCATCAATAAACACAAGTGACCCAGTGCCATTGAAAGCCATGCATGCCCATGCCATCACGTTGCCTCCACCATGTTTTACAGAGGATGTGGTGTGCCTTGGATCATGTGCCATTCCCTTTCTTCTCCAAACTTTTTTCTTCCCATCATTCTGGTACAGGTTGATCTTTGTCTCATCTGTCCATAGAATACTTTTCCAGAACTGAGCTGGCTTCATGAGGTGTTTTTCAGCAAATTTAACTCTGGGATGTCTATTTTTGGAATTGATGAATGGTTTGCATCTAGATGTGAACCCTTTGTATTTACTTTCATGGAGTCTTCTCTTTACTGTTGACTTAGAGACAGATACACCTACTTCACTGAGAGTGTTCTGGACTTCAGTTGATGTTGTGAACGGGTTCTTCTTCACCAAAGAAAGTATGCGGCGATCATCCACCACTGTTGTCATCCATGGACGCCCAGGCCTTTTTGAGTTCCCAAGCTCACCAGTCAATTCCTTTTTTCTCAGAATGTACCCGACTGTTGATTTTGCTACTCCAAGCATGTCTGCTATCTCTCTGATGGATTTTTTCTTTTTTTCAGCCTCAGGATGTTCTGCTTCACCTCAATTGAGAGTTCCTTAGACCGCATGTTGTCTGGTCACAGCAACAGCTTCCAAATGCAAACCACACACCTGTAATCAACCCCAGACCTTTTAACTACTTCATTGATTACAGGTTAATGAGGGAGACACCTTCAGAGTTAATTGCAGTCCTTAGAGTCCCTTGTCCAATTACTTTTGGTTCCTTGAAAAAGAGGAGGCTATGCATTACAGAGCTGATTCCTAAACCCTTTCTCCGATTTGGATGTGAAAATTCTCATATTGCAGCTGGGAGTGTGCACTTTCAGCCCATATTAAATATATAATTGTATTTCTGAACATGTTTTTGTAAACAGCTAAAATAACAAAACTTGTGTCACTGTCCAAATATTTCTGGACCTAACTGTATATAGATGTTGTTGTGTGTAGTTACCAAGTGTTTGTGTAGGGCGCTGTACATGTTCTGGGTGTTGTCTGGGTGTGGCGGGGGGTGAGAGCGGTGTTGTATGTGTGTTGCGTGTGGCGTGTGTTGCGTTGTTTGTGGAGCGCTGTGTGTCTGTAGCGTTGTGTGTGTGTGTGAGTTGCGCGGTTTGTGTGTGTGTGTGTGGTGTGTTTTGGGGGGAGCTATGTTTTGTGCAATGTGTGTGTTGTGCGGTATGTGCGTATATTTATGTATGCCACGGTGTTTGTGTGTTGGGTGTTGTGTGTGTGCAGCGTTGTCTGTGTGTGTGGGTGTCTGTGTAGGGCAGTTGTTTGTGGTTCCCAGTGTGTGTGTGTGGTGTGTTGTGCAGTGCGCGCGCGCGTGTGTGTGTGTGTGTTGGGGGAGGTGTGCACTTCCCATCGTTCTCCATCCCCCATGCAGCGCACTCCCCATAGTGCTCCATCCGCCATGCTGCACACTCCCAAACGTGCTCCATTCGCCATACCCCTAACGTGGACCTCCCCATCCTGAGAATACCAGCCTTCAGCCGTATGGCTTTATCTGGCTGGTTTTAAAATTTGGGGGGACCGCACACCGTTTTTTTTAATTATATAATTATTTATTTCACTGCACAGTATAGACACGCCCACCGGTTGCTGTGATTGGGTGCAGTGAGACACCTGTCACTCAGCGTGGGGGCGTGTCTCACTGCAACCAATCATAGGCGCCGGTAGGTGGGGAAAGCAGGGAATACGGGATTGTTTAATGAGCGGCCGGCTTTTTCAAAATAGTGAAAGCCGCCGGAGCAGTGTGAATGCCGTGCAGTGCCGCGCCGGGAATCGGGGATCGGTGAGTATGAGAGAGGGGGTAAGAGGGATAGACTGACATTGACAGAGAGAGAGGGACAGAGATAGTGACCGACTGACAGATTAGTGAATGACAGACATTGTGAGGCGCTTCAGAACGCAGCTTTTCAGCTGCGCTCTGAAGCGGACCTTTTTTAAGTTGCGGTGCAGAGCGCACACCTGCGCACATAGCCTCAGACATCAAAATCGTATGAGGGATGTCACACGTTACAATTGACTAGGTTCGTGCAACAAAACGTTCAATTCTAGACAAAGATACGATGTGTTTGCGATCAACGGTTTTGTGTTCAATCATGATTGCACTTAGGTGTCACACGCAGATACCTCACTAACGATGCCGGATGTGCGTCACTTACAACTTGACCCCAATGACAGATTGTGAGATATATTGAAGCGTGTAAAGCGGGCTTAAGGGTGGATGAGATATATAGAAATCTCATGGCTACCTATTTTCTAGTAAAATGTTTGTGATTTCGCATATTTAAATCTTTTTAGATCTGCTAATCTCTGTGACAAAATGAGTTTTCCCATATTTCTGTGCAGCTATAAAATCTCAATCAATCAAAGCCTGTGTAAAACCTGAGGCAGGGAATTCAGCAACCATTTTATGGTGCTTTTGGATAGTGATAAGATGCCAGAGCTGAAAGCTCAGCATTAAAGATAAGAAAATAAAGTCCTAAAACTCATACAAATACTGAATCAGTAATGTTTTGTACAATTGCAGTAATGAAGAAGATGAATGTAGAAGTCTGTGAATAATCTATTTAATATACTGAGATTCAGTTGATGGGGGAGAAAGAGATAGGAGCGGTGCCAGCAACAGTACCAGACTGTATGATTGAGAAATACTATAGTGTAGGTGCCATTTGTTCTGTTGTATTCGAATTACAATTACACATTTTTTTTCTTCTCAATTATTCTTTTAATTAATGAATTCTCTAGAAAGCATCAAAACCAATACAATATTTTTTTATAGAAAAGATCTAAAATCAGTATCAGTCAGAGACCGCTTGCTTGCTAGTCACCAGTGACTGTTAGAAGCATAATGATCGTGGTCGTAGAGTGCGTGACCACAACTGGGCCAGTGTGGGAAAAGGGTCCCACAGATGTCAACAGCTATTTCAGCTGGATGTGTGTGTCATGACACACATTCAGGTGAAATACATTTTGCCGCAGAGACCAACTCACTCACACACTCTCTAACGCTACCCTACCTCTGTCCTCTGTATATTCACTCCACAATGCCCACAGAACCACTGTTTTCTACAATGCCTTTCTCACATCAGCTCTTTACTTGGTTGCCCCTCTCATGCACGGCAGAGTGTGATGAATCAATAGACACTCCTGGCAGAATAACCTCACTAAAAATCTTTGTCAAGAGTCCAGGGTTGCGGAAGAGCACTGAGAGAAAACACTCTTGCAAGACGACTTCACTAGATTAAAAAAAAGCAATTTTCACATTCAAATTGGCCTTCACCTTTCCTAAAAAGTGTACTTCACAACTGTCTTATCTTCTTTATCCCTAAACAGATATTCAACACTTTTAAGTCCCTCATCTGCCCACCACTGACCCCCTCCGACCTCCCTGATCTCTGCTGCAGACTTTGTCACACATTTCTAAAATAGAATTGACTAAACAAGGTAAGTCTTTATTGTTAACCATCACAACCACTTTGTATATCTGAGCACAGCTATTCCCCCATAATCTTCCTCCCTAACATCACTGAAGGAAAAGTTAACTCAGCTCCTCTCCAAATCACAACTCACCACTTGTGCTCTTGACCACATCTCATCCCACCACCTCCCCAACCTACCCACCATGCTTATCCAGGCCAAAACCATCTTTTCAACCTACCGATAACTTCTGGCACCTTCCCTTCTGATTTAAAAAAAATCCATATTGGCATCTATCCTCAAAGCAATCCCTCAACCCTACTTCTAAGTCCTGCTGTCATCCCATATCGCTGCTCCTGTTCACTTCCAAAATCTTAAAGCAGCATAACTATTCTGAATTTTCCTCCCACCTGTCATTTAATTAACACTTCAACAACCTACAATCTGGCTTCTGTTTCCACCATTTCGCTAAAATCACCGAGACCAAAATTACTAATCACTTACCACCAAAGCTAACAGAGAATTCTTTATACTCCCCCTTCTAGACCTATGCTCTTAGTACTACAAAGTTGACTACTGCATCCCACCACAAATTCTCTCTTCCATTGGTGTTAAAGACCTTGCCCTGTCTTGAATTTTCTCATACTTTTCCAACTGCATATATAGTGTCTCCCATTCCCATACTACATCCTCATCCAGCCCTCTCAATGGAGAGGCTCTCTACCTATAACAATATATGACATCATGCTGTCCCTTGTACTGGATGTCCGTTGCTTGGAGTAACCCTTGACTCCACCCTGTCCTTCAAACCACACATCCAAGCACTCACCACCTTCTGTCACCGCTAACTCCCTCAAACCTTAATCAATTAAAATGCTATTGTATGTCCTCATCATTGCCCGCCTTGACAACTTTAACATGCATCTGTGTAGCCTTTCTGGTAACTCTCTCGCACCTTCTTTTCCTGAGTATCCCCTATCTTCTGGAATTTGCTGCACCAAGCCATCCAACTATCTGCTACATTTGGATCCTTACAGCTTGCAATGACCACTTGCCACCTCATCACCAATAGAGATGCTGCTAATCCCCCAAACCTACTGTCTCCCTCCCCATTATCCTGTAGAATGTAAGCAGGGGCAGTGTTACGGTTGCTGCGAGCACTGGAGACTATGTCCAGATTTCTTGCTACTGCACATGTGCGAGCGCTGGAGACTAAGTCCAGATTTCTTGCTACTGCACATGTGCGAGCGCTGGAGACTAAGTCCAATCTTGGAGCCATTGCACATGTGCGGGTGACATCATCGCTGACACGAGGTCACATGTCTCTGACACCTTCTATGCCGATTGGTCGCTGGTCATGTGCTTGTGACGTCTTGCTCGGTGATAGGCCAGCATGACGTCACTCCTGTCGTTCTGGCAGCGGATTGGCTCTGGTGTCCTCCATCTTGGATGAGGCACAGAGTCTATATAAGACCCTGACACACGCCGCATGGTGCTCAGTCCTCTTGGTTCATGCATATGAGTAGACGCTCTGTGCGCGTTCCTCTAGGCATTCCTCTGTCTATGCTAGGTGAGCGCTACCGGCAGGGTAGCGTTCTTATACCTTACAGCTTCGGCTGCTGTCCGTATCCTTACCTCTTAGGGGAGCGGACATAGGCAGGTGCCTGAGGCACATGGTCTGGCTGGGCCTTGTGATTCTACTCGTAGGTGGACGTTGCCGCTAGGGTAACGTTCCTTATACTGCGTCTGGCAGTTGTTCGTATCCTCGCACACTAGGGGAGCGAACAGAGGTAGGAGCTTTGTGCGGCTTACGCTGCTGTTCGTCTCTTTTGCACCACTAGAAGAGCGGACCTAGGCAGGTGCCATATCTAGTGGTTCGTGTCCTCGCACACTAGTGGAGCGAACGCAGGTAGGAGCTTTGTGCGGCTTACGCTGCTGTTCGTCTCTTTTGCACCACTAGAAGAGCGGACCTAGGTAGGTGCCATTTCGCACACATTGCCTTTCTCTCTGTGATTATTAACAGAGATCATTCCACACACCCTCCAAGTAAGGGAGGAATTGCTTTACTTTCTTATTATATCCTTCTGTGAGTTAACAGAGGTATTGCACTCTGCCATAGTCTGCAGCAAAGTCTTTGCACGGTGGACCCTGACTGTCTGATACTCCTTTCGGTTATTATCAGACAGCCCCCGTAACATTAGGACTGAGCCAAGGGTCTGGCAGTTATGGCAGAATATCAGCAGTTACACCGTTACATACAAGTACTTGAGTCACGGCTCAAGAGTATAGAGGATAAACCTCAGACCATGGTGACATCTGCACATGATCCTCGACTTGCTCTGCCAAACAGATATTCTGGCGATGCCAGATCATGTCGTGGTTTCATTAGTCAGTGTCAGATACACCTAGAGGTCAACTCTTCTCGCTTCTCTACGGAGAGGTCCAGAGTAGGCTTTATCATCTCCTTACTTCAGGACAAAGCCTTAGAATGTGCGACTCCCCTATGGGAGCGCTCTGATGTGGTTACTCTGAGACATCAAGACTTTCTTGATGCTCTTAAGGCGGTATTCATGGGTCCGCAGGTTACCCATGATGCGGCCCTGAGACTGTTAGATCTATCTCAGGGTTCGTTATCCACTAGTTCTTATGCCATTGCTTTTAGAACTCTGGTGGCAGAACTAGATTGGCCAGAGAAGGTGTTGATTCCTATCTTCTGGAGAGGGTTGGCAGGCTATGTCAAGGATGCCCTTGCTACTCGTGAGGTCCCTGCTTCTCTGGAGGACTTGATCACAGTAGCAACGAGGATCGATGTACGCCATAAGAAACGTAGACTCGAGGTCTCTTCCTCACGCCCTAAGCATCGGGCTATTCCAGTTGTTGAGGGTCCACTACCATCTTCCTCAGCATCTGAAACATCTCCCACTCCTATGGAGTTAGGTCATACGTTCTCCAGACTACGCAAGTCTGGTCCTCCTATATGTTACGTATGTCGTCAGGCTGGGCACTATGCCAACAAGTGTCCTAGTCGTCAGGGAAACTCCCTGGCCTAGTAACCATTAGAGGGGGGTTACTAGAGACATCTTCTGCACCCTCTAAGTGTTGTATCCCAGGTCAGCTCTCGTTATCTGAGAATACATGGCCTATTATGGCTTTTGTGGATTCCGGAGCTGACGGAATTTTTGTGTCCTCAGGATTTGTAAAGGGACACAATATTCCCTCTATCATGTTAGAGGCGCCTATTCCTGTCCGTGTTGTTAATGGAACTATGTTGTCTGACTCCATTACATTGAGGACAGTTCCGTTGCGCCTTTCCCTGTCTCAGGGTCACATAGAGGAGATTTCTTTTCTTGTTTTGCCTGAGGGTATAGACGACGTCCTTCTGGGTCTTCCATGGCTTCGGACTCATGCTCCTCACATTGACTGGGAGTCTGACAGCATTATTAGTTGGGGTTCGAAATGTCAGTCCCGATGTCTTCCCTTACCACCTAAGGTCGTTGCGGTTGCATCAACTGATCTCTCTCCCATACCTACACCCTATTTGGATTTCACTGACGTGTTCTCCAAACAGGGTGCTGAGGTTCTTCCACCCCATAGGCCGTATGACTGTGCCATAGACCTTATCCCAGGTTCGGTTCCACCTAAAGGCAGGGTTTACCCCCTGTCGATACCTGAGTCGGAGGCCATGTCGACCTATATAAGAGAGAGTTTAGAGAAGGGGTTCATTCGTAAGTCTGTCTCTCCCGCAGGAGCGGGTTTTTTCTTTGTTCGGAAGAAAGAGGGTGATTTGCGTCCCTGCATAGATTACAGGGGTCTCAACGCAATCACAATAAAGAACAAATACCCATTACCTTTAATTTCGGAGCTCTTTGACAGACTGAGAGGAGCTCAAGTTTTTACGAAGTTGGATCTGCGGGGTGCGTATAACTTGGTACGAATTCGAAAGGGTAACGAATGGAAGACCGCTTTTAACACCCGAGACGGTCACTATGAATACCTCGTCATGCCTTTTGGGTTATGTAATGCACCCGCAGTATTTCAGGACTTCATAAACGATGTGTTCAGGGATTTACTGTTATCCTCAGTAGTGGTGTATCTGGACGACATCCTGATTTTTTCTCCTGATCTGGAGACTCATCGTCAGGATGTCGTTCGTGTCCTTTCCCGTTTAAGGGAGCACTCATTGTTTGCTAAACTCGAGAAATGTGTATTCGAGCAGTCCTCATTGCCTTTTTTGGGTTACATTATCTCACAAGAGGGTCTGGCTATGGATCCTGCGAAGCTCTCTGCTGTCCTGCAATGGTCCGAACCTCATTCCTTGAAGGCGGTGCAACGCTTCTTAGGATTCATAAATTATTACAGGCAGTTCATACCCCATTTTTCTACTTTGGTGGCCCCTTTGGTGGCCTTGACTAAGAAAGGTGCTAATCCCAAAGCCTGGTCTACTGAGACATCTCAGGCTTTTGAGGCAGTAAAAAGACACTTTTCAACTGCTCCCGTTCTTCAAAGACCCGATGAGAGTAAGCCCTTCCTCTTAGAGGTTGATGCCTCTTCAGTGGGTGCTGGTGCGGTCTTGTATCAAAAGAACGGTGCAGGTAGAAAAAGGCCGTGTTTCTTCTTTGCTAAAACCTTTTCACCTAACAGAGAATGGACATTTGATGTTTCTTGTTTCTGTACGGTCCTGAGGAAGGGAGCGGAGCTCCTGAAACGCGTAGACCTATGCCAATAAAGATACGTTAATCTTACTGTTCCTGAAGTGATCTGTGGCGCGGCATTATCACCTATATCCACCATTCTCTGTTATCTGCCATCGGGTGGCTGCTGCCTGGATCGTTAATCTACATGCTGTTTAAGGGGTTGTGACTTGCACAACTCCATCTGGTGAGTATATACTCTCCCCCCTCACCCCATTTTATTGGGGTAATACCCTATTGCGCTTCTTTGTCCACAGCTTATACACAGAAAACCTTTTCACCGGCAGAGAGAAACTATACCATTGGGGATAGGGAACTGCTCGCCTTGAGATTAGCCTTGGAGGAGTGGCGTCACTTGCTGGAAGGAGCGAAACATCCTTTCCAGGTCTATACAGACCATAAGAATCTGACGTACTTACAAACCGCTCAGCGTCTGAATCCTCGCCAAGCCCGCTGGTCCTTGTTTTTCTCCCGCTTTCACTTCTCCATCAACTATTTGTCTGGGAGTAAGAATAACAAGGCAGACGCCCTGTCTCGCTCTATGCTTTCTACCCAGGAAGAGATTGACGAACCTCGTCTTATCCTTCCCTCCAGGGTTTTTCATACGCTCTCCCCTGTGACGTTAGACCAAATCCCACCGGGCAAGACCTTTGTTCCGCCTGATCGACAGAATGATATACTGTCATGGGCCCACACCTCTGTCACGCTCCCCGGGTCCTCGGCTTCCCTCCCCGGGTCCTCAGCTCCGCTCCCCGGCTCACCTGCCATGCTCCCCGCTCTCCAACCTCCGGTGCCCGTCCTTCCCAGGCCCCCTGGTCTCCGCTCCCGGCGCCCGACGGCTTCCCAGGTCCTGGCCGGCTCCCCTGCGTCCTCCTCTCAGCTTCCTTCCCTGGCTTCTGGCACCCGCGCCGCGCGCACGCGCATTAGGGCGCGCGCGCGGTCACTGACCCTTTCTTAAAGGGCCAGTGTCAAATTACAGGAAATGATGCACATAGGTACAGGGTATATAGGGGGTTAATGTCCAAGGGAGCGGGGCCTGTTCTTCGTGTTTTCCCAAGCTAGGAGTCAGGTCTCCTTGTGTTTTGTGAGATACTTACCTCTCTATCTTCTAGAGCCGATCCTGCATCGCCATCCGGTTCTGCGGTACCTCGAACCCCGAACGCTGTCCATCTGCCATCCTGACAGTCCGTACCATCTCGGATCCCTGCGGTGACCCGTCATCTCGCTCCAACGGTTCCGGACCCCGCCTGACACCATCACGGCTTCCGAACCTGAGCTCCGTCACCCGGACCACCATCAGTGACCTCGTGGTCCCAGGGACTTCTCCATTTTCTCCCAGTGCACGGACTGTCCTGCTACCTACAGTGCTCCGGCTACCGGACTCCTTTCCCTCATCCGGGAGTTCGGCCCAGTGGATCCACCTCCAGGGTCTACCCGTCCATCTGGCCCTAACAGTAAGAACAGGCCATGGATCCCGCCGAAGCACTAGCGGCCTTGCATGAGGAACTCCAACGCCAGCGTGAAGTTCAGACCCGCATGCTGAACTTTATGACTTCCGTGGACACCCGCCTGACCACGCTACAAGCGGCAGTCACGTCTTCAACATCCCGAGCCTCCACTAGTCAAGCCACGACCCCCGCTCCCGTGGCAGCCTCCTCGGATGCTTCCAGACTGCGTTTGGCCACACCACCCCGGTATGCCGGAGATCCCAAGACCTGCAGGGGGTTTATAAACCAATGCTCCCTCCATTTCACGCAGCTGCCACATCTGTTTGCCTCCGACCAAGCCAAGGTCGCCTTCATCATGTCTCACCTAGAGGGCGAGGCACTGGCGTGGATGAACCCCTTGTGGGAGAAGTAGGAACCTATGACCAAGAACCTCCAGGAGTTCCTGCAGGCCTTTCGCAGCACCTTTGACGAACCCGGACGCGCCTCTGCGTCTGCGTCATCACTTCTCCGGTTACGTCAGGGAACACTGACGGTGGGTCAATACGCCATCCGTTTCCGCACCTTGGCTTCAGAACTCGGGTGGAATAACGAGGCCCTAACCGCCGCCTTCTGGGAAGGACTATCGGGTCGAATCAAAGATGAGCTGGCTGGACGTGATGTACCGTCCACCCTGGATGCCCTGATTACCCTAGCGACTCGAGTGGACATACGCTTTCAGGAGCGGTCCAAAGAGGTATCCCGTGAGAGACGTCCGGTACGGCATTCCTCTCCTCCACGGAAGCCCGCCGTACTCCAGTCAACGGCCTCTGGTGTCTCCGTCCATGAGCCCATGCAGATCGACCGTGTGCGACAGTCTGAACAACGTCGAGCAGAGCGGCTCGCCAAGGGTCTCTGCTTTTACTGCGGAGAGGGCACACACCTGCTACGCGCCTGTCCAGAGAGGCCGGGAAACTCCAAAGCCTAGGGTTGGTAGGAGAGGCCACCCTAGGTGCTGGGACTCTCTCAGACCCAGTCACATGGACTGTGCAAGTAACAACGGGAGAGACGCGGTTTACGGCTGAGGCGTACCTCGATTCTTGGGCAGCAGGCAATTTCATCCAGCAGGCCACGGTGGACAAGTACCAGGTGCCTGTTACTCCACTCGACAAGCCCCTCGTGATAGCCTCTGTGGATGGGAGACCGCTCTCTGACACCATCTCCTGGATCACCAAGCCGCTTGAACTGCGTATCGGTGCTCTGCACACCGAGAACATCGCTCTCTACGTCCTCCCACATATGTCACATCAAATTCTGCTGGGTCTTTCCTGGTTGCGGACACACGAGCCTTCAGTCAGCTGGGGCACTGGTGATATTACTCGATGGGGGCCTTCCTGCCATGAGAGGTGTCTGAAGACCATACAACCCATCCGGCGACCTCCGGTTCCCGAGTCCCTACCGGGACTGCCCTCAGCCTATTGGTCCTTCGTGGACGTCTTTGACAAGAAGGAGTCCGAAGTACTTCCGCCACATCGTCCTTACGATTGTGCCATTGACCTGCTCCCGGGAACTACACCACCTCGAGGACGGATATATCCACTGTCTCCAGCCGAAACAAGGGCCATGTCTACGTACATCACAGAGAGCCTGGCTAAGGGATTCATCCGGAGATCCTCCTCTCCTGCTGGAGCAGGCTTCTTCTTCGTAAAGAATAAAGAGGGTGACCTATGCCCATGTATAGACTACCGGGGATTGAACCTAATCACCGTGAAAAACAAGTACCCCCTGCCGCTCATCCCCGAATTGTTTGATCGGCTCAGAGGAGCTCGTGTATTCACCAAGTTGGATCTTTGAGGTGCCTACAACCTGGTCCGTATCCGCTCAGGGGATGAATGGAAGACCGCGTTCAACACTCGCGATGGGCATTATGAATACTGCGTGATGCCCTTCGGCCTGTGTAACGCACCAGCTGTCTTCCAAGAATTAGTGAACGATGTGTTTCGGGACCTTCTCTACGTCTGTGTGGTGGTATATCTGGACGACATCCTTGTCTTCTCTCCGGACCTCCAGACCCACCGAGAGAACGTGCAACTGGTTCTACAACGACTGAGAGAGAATCGTCTGTACGCCAAGTACGAGAAGTGCGTCTTCGAACAGTCTTCTCTCCCCTTCCTGGGGTACCTCATCACCGATACCGGACTGCAGATGGATCCCAGGAAGGTCTCCTCCATTCTCAACTGGCCTCCTCCTTCTGGACTGAAGGCAATCCAACGCTTTCTCGGATTTGCTAACTATTACCGCCAGTTCATTCCTCACTTCTCGGCTCTGACTGCTCCTCTCTCCGCTTTGACCAAGAAGGGGGCTAATCCAAAGGACTGGTCACCTGCGGCCGACGCCGCGTTTGGCGCTCTAAAACGAGCCTTTGCCTCCTCTCCTGTACTCCACCGTCCAGAGTTAAACCGCCAGTTCACCTTGGAGGTGGATGCCTCCTCCTCGGGAGCCGGAGCAGTGCTCATGCAGAAGTCCTCCTCCGGGAAGATGGTGACGTGCGGTTTCTTTTCCAAGAGCTTCTCCGCGCCTGAACGCAATTACACCATCGGTGACCGAGAGCTATTGGCGGTCAAACTGGCTCTGGAGGAATGGCGCTATCTTCTGGAAGGAGCAGTGTACCCTGTCATTGTTTACACGGACCACAAAAACCTGGAATACCTGCGGACTGCTCAGCGACTGAACCCACGGCAAGCCAGGTGGTCCTTGTTCTTTGCCCGGTTCGACTTCCAGCTTCATTTCCGACCCGCAAACAAGAATGTACGCGCTGATGCCTTGTCTAGGTCTTTCGTGCCCATGGAACAGGAGGAAGAGACATCTCAACCCATCATCTGTCCAAGCAAGATTATTCCGGTGGCTCCTGTCACCCTGGCCCAGATACCGCCCGGGAAGACCTATGTCTCTGAGACTGACAGGAAAAAAAGTGTTACACTGGGGCCATGCCTCGAAAATAGCCGGTCATGCAGGTCAGAAGAAAACATGGAGCGCTATTGTACGTCATTACTGGTGGCCATCCCTGCGCACGGACGTCGCCTCTTTTGTCTCTGCCTGCTCCTCCTGTGCCAGGAACAAGACACCCAAACACCTGCCATACGGCCGTCTTCTGCCTCTGCCCATACCCTCAGTTCCATGGCAGCACATAGCGATGGACTTTATTACGGACTTGCCATTGTCCTCCGGACACACAGTCATATGGGTCGTGGTGGATCGATTCTCTAAAATGGCCCATTTTGTTCCTATGGCTGGACTGCCCTCTGCTCAGGAACTCGCGGACGCCTATATACATCACATCTTCCGCTTGCATGGCTTTCCATCACACATAGTGTCCGACAGAGGAACTCAGTTCACCTCCCGCTTCTGGAGGGCTCTCTGCAAACATCTGGGAGTGACTCTAGACTTTTCATCTGCCTACCATCCTCAGTCTAATGGCCAAGTGGAGAGGGTCAATCAGATATTGACCTCTTTCTTACGTCACTACGTGAACGCCCATCATGACGATTGGTCCATGCTTCTTCCTTGGGCAGAATTCTCCCATAATCACCACGTCAGTGAGTCCTCCTCCAGTTCTCCCTTCCATGTCGTCTACGGACTTCAGCCGTCTGTCCCATTGCCTGTATCCTCGTCCTCGGACATCCCTGCTGCTGATGCAGTACTCCGTGACTTTACTACCATTTGGGACTCAGTTAAGGCGTCCCTTGCACGGGCAACCCTGCGGATGAAGAGACACGCGGACAAGAGACACCTAGATCCTCCGTGTTTCTCTCCGGGAGATCTCGTCTGGCTTGCTTCCAAGTACATCCGACTGAAGATACCATCCTACAAGCTGGGACCTCGCTACATCGGGCCGTTTAAAGTCCTCGGCAAGATCAATGAGGTTTCCTACAAACTACAGCTCCCGGCCACAATGAGAATACCCAACTCCTTCCACGTCTCTCTGCTCAAGCCGGTTGTCCTTGGTCCCTTCTCCGCTGCCGCCAGCCCGGCTCCTCCTCCTATTGCTGAGGACGACATCTATGCGGTAAGGGATATCGTGGCCATGAAGACCGTACGTGGTCGGCAGTTCTTCCTGGTGGACTGGGAGGGGTATGGTCCTGAGGATAGGTCCTGGGAGCCCAGGGAGAACGTGGGCACTCCTCTGATCCGTGCCTTCATGTCCCGGTTGCGAGGAGGGGGGCGTGGGGGGGGGGGTACTGTCACGCTCCCCGGGTCCTCGGCTTCCCTCCCCGGGTCCTCAGCTCCGCTCCCCGGCTCACCTGCCATGCTCCCCGCTCTCCAACCTCCGGTGCCCGTCCTTCCCAGGCCCCCTGGTCTCCGCTCCCGGCGCCCGACGGCTTCCCAGGTCCTGGCCGGCTCCCCTGCGTCCTCCTCTCAGCTTCCTTCCCTGGCTTCTGGCACCCGCGCCGCGCGCACGCGCATTAGGGCGCGCGCGCGGTCACTGACCCTTTCTTAAAGGGCCAGTGTCAAATTACAGGAAATGATGCACATAGGTACAGGGTATATAGGGGGTTAATGTCCAAGGGAGCGGGGCCTGTTCTTCGTGTTTTCCCAAGCTAGGAGTCAGGTCTCCTTGTGTTTTGTGAGATACTTACCTCTCTATCTTCTAGAGCCGATCCTGCATCGCCATCCGGTTCTGCGGTACCTCGAACCCCGAACGCTGTCCATCTGCCATCCTGACAGTCCGTACCATCTCGGATCCCTGCGGTGACCCGTCATCTCGCTCCAACGGTTCCGGACCCCGCCTGACACCATCACGGCTTCCGAACCTGAGCTCCGTCACCCGGACCACCATCAGTGACCTCGTGGTCCCAGGGACTTCTCCATTTTCTCCCAGTGCACGGACTGTCCTGCTACCTACAGTGCTCCGGCTACCGGACTCCTTTCCCTCATCCGGGAGTTCGGCCCAGTGGATCCACCTCCAGGGTCTACCCGTCCATCTGGCCCTAACAACCTCAAAGGTGGGTGGGCATTTTGGTATTAGGCGGACACGAGAGTTACTGGAGAGGTGGTATTGGTGGCCACACTTAGCCAGCCACGTCAAGAGATATGTCGGTTCCTGCTACTCGTGTGCTCGCAACCGTCCATTACGGCAGAGACCGGCTGGGCTCTTGCATCCTTTACCAGTGCCAGATAGACCATGGGAGGTGGTAGGCATGGACTTTGTGGGTGATCTTCCATGTTCACAGGGACATAGATTTGTGTGGGTCATTACGGACCATTTCTCCCGGATGGTTCATCTCGTACCGTTATCGAGAATCCCATCTTCCAGGGTACTAGCCAAACTATTCCTCAAGCATGTCTTTAGGCTTCACGGGATGCCAGATCGTATCATTTGTGATAGAGGCCCGCAATTTACTTCCCGTTTCTGGCGAGATCTTTGTAGCCTTCTGCAAATTGAGTTGAATCTCTCTTCGGCATACCATCCGGAGACTAATGGTTTGGTTGAACGTACCAATCAATCTATGATTATATACCTTCGACACTTTGTTGCTGAGAACCACGATAACTGGTCCTCCCTCCTACCCTGGGCAGAATTTGCCCTTAACAATTCGCTGGCTGAGGCCACTGGGCAGACACCGTTCGTACTCAATAATGGGCAACACCCTAGGGTACCGGTACCGTTTCCCGCTGCTGCACCTCCTCCTCTTGTGGCCGACTGGGCAACTAATGCCAGAGAGGTTTGGGATCGGACTCAAGAGTCGATCCAAGCAGCTAAGGACCGTATGAAGACGGTGTCCGATCGGTTTCGTCGCCCGGCTCCTGTCTTTTCTCCAGGGGACTTTGTGTGGCTCTCTGCAAAACACGTGAGACTTAGAGTGAGCTCTGTCAAATTTGCTCCTCGCTTCCTGGGTCCTTATGAGGTTCTTCGACAGGTAAATCTTGTAGTCTATCAATTGAAGTTACCTGTCCATCTTAGGATTCATGACAAATTCCATGTCTCACTGCTAAAGCCGGCTATTTTACCTCACGCTCGTGAAGTGCACTCTCCTGCCTCTGATTCCTCTCGCTCTAGCTATGAGGTACGAGCCATAGTTGGTTCTAAGATGGTTAGAGGGCGCAGGTTCTTCTTGATAGATTGGGAGGGCTATGGCCCGGAACATCGCTCTTGGGAGCCTGAGGAGGCTGTCCATGCTCCCGACTTAGTTGCCGATTACCTGCGTCGCCGGGAGGGGGGCCCTTGAGGGGGAGGTACTGTTACGGTTGCTGCGAGCACTGGAGACTATGTCCAGATTTCTTGCTACTGCACATGTGCAAGCGCTGGAGACTAAGTCCAGATTTCTTGCTACTGCACATGTGCGAGCGCTGGAGACTAAGTCCAATCTTGGAGCCATTGCACATGTGCGGGTGACATCATCGCTGACACAAGGTCACATGTCTCTGACACCTTCTATGCCGATTGGTCGCTGGTCATGTGCTTGTGACGTCTTGCTCGGTGATAGGCCAGCATGACGTCACTCCTGTCGTTCTGGCAGCGGATTGGCTCTGGTGTCCTCCATCTTGGATGAGGCACAGAGTCTATATAAGACCCTGACACACGCCGCATGGTGCTCAGTCCTCTTGGTTCATGCATATGAGTAGACGCTCTGTGCGCGTTCCTCTAGGCATTCCTCTGTCTATGCTAGGTGAGCGCTACCGGCAGGGTAGCGTTCTTATACCTTACAGCTTCGGCTGCTGTCCGTATCCTTACCTCTTAGGGGAGCGGACATAGGCAGGTGCCTGAGGCACATGGTCTGGCTGGGCCTTGTGATTCTACTCGTAGGTGGACGTTGCCGCTAGGGTAACGTTCCTTATACTGCGTCTGGCAGTTGTTCGTATCCTCGCACACTAGGGGAGCGAACAGAGGTAGGAGCTTTGTGCGGCTTACGCTGCTGTTCGTCTCTTTTGCACCACTAGAAGAGCGGACCTAGGCAGGTGCCATATCTAGTGGTTCGTGTCCTCGCACACTAGTGGAGCGAACGCAGGTAGGAGCTTTGTGCGGCTTACGCTGCTGTTCGTCTCTTTTGCACCACTAGAAGAGCGGACCTAGGTAGGTGCCATTTCGCACACATTGCCTTTCTCTCTGTGATTATTAACAGAGATCATTCCACACACCCTCCAAGTAAGGGAGGAATTGCTTTACTTTCTTATTATATCCTTCTGTGAGTTAACAGAGGTATTGCACTCTGCCATAGTCTGCAGCAAAGTCTTTGCACGGTGGACCCTGACTGTCTGATACTCCTTTCGGTTATTATCAGACAGCCCCCGTAACATTAGGACTGAGCCAAGGGTCTGGCAGTTATGGCAGAATATCAGCAGTTACACCGTTACATACAAGTACTTGAGTCACGGCTCAAGAGTATAGAGGATAAACCTCAGACCATGGTGACATCTGCACATGATCCTCGACTTGCTCTGCCAAACAGATATTCTGGCGATGCCAGATCATGTCGTGGTTTCATTAGTCAGTGTCAGATACACCTAGAGGTCAACTCTTCTCGCTTCTCTACGGAGAGGTCCAGAGTAGGCTTTATCATCTCCTTACTTCAGGACAAAGCCTTAGAATGTGCGACTCCCCTATGGGAGCGCTCTGATGTGGTTACTCTGAGACATCAAGACTTTCTTGATGCTCTTAAGGCGGTATTCATGGGTCCGCAGGTTACCCATGATGCGGCCCTGAGACTGTTAGATCTATCTCAGGGTTCGTTATCCACTAGTTCTTATGCCATTGCTTTTAGAACTCTGGTGGCAGAACTAGATAGGCCAGAGAAGGTGTTGATTCCTATCTTCTGGAGAGGGTTGGCAGGCTATGTCAAGGATGCCCTTGCTACTCGTGAGGTCCCTGCTTCTCTGGAGGACTTGATCACAGTAGCAACGAGGATCGATGTACGCCATAAGGAACGTAGACTCGAGGTCTCTTCCTCACGCCCTAAGCATCGGGCTATTCCAGTTGTTGAGGGTCCACTACCATCTTCCTCAGCATCTGAAACATCTCCCACTCCTATGGAGTTAGGTCATACGTTCTCCAGACTACGCAAGTCTGGTCCTCCTATATGTTACGTATGTCGTCAGGCTGGGCACTATGCCAACAAGTGTCCTAGTCGTCAGGGAAACTCCCTGGCCTAGTAACCATTAGAGGGGGGTTACTAGAGACGTCTTCTGCACCCTCTAAGTGTTGTATCCCAGGTCAGCTCTCGTTATCTGAGAATACATGGCCTATTATGGCTTTTGTGGATTCCGGAGCTGACGGAATTTTTGTGTCCTCAGGATTTGTAAAGGGACACAATATTCCCTCTATCATGTTAGAGGCGCCTATTCCTGTCCGTGTTGTTAATGGAACTATGTTGTCTGACTCCATTACATTGAGGACAGTTCCGTTGCGCCTTTCCCTGTCTCAGGGTCACATAGAGGAGATTTCTTTTCTTGTTTTGCCTGAGGGTATAGACGACGTCCTTCTGGGTCTTCCATGGCTTCGGACTCATGCTCCTCACATTGACTGGGAGTCTGACAGCATTATTAGTTGGGGTTCGAAATGTCAGTCCCGATGTCTTCCCTTACCACCTAAGGTCGTTGCGGTTGCATCAACTGATCTCTCTCCCATACCTACACCCTATTTGGATTTCACTGACGTGTTCTCCAAACAGGGTGCTGAGGTTCTTCCACCCCATAGGCCGTATGACTGTGCCATAGACCTTATCCCAGGTTCGGTTCCACCTAAAGGCAGGGTTTACCCCCTGTCGATACCTGAGTCGGAGGCCATGTCGACCTATATAAGAGAGAGTTTAGAGAAGGGGTTCATTCGTAAGTCTGTCTCTCCCGCAGGAGCGGGGTTTTTCTTTGTTCGGAAGAAAGAGGGTGATTTGCGTCCCTGCATAGATTACAGGGGTCTCAACGCAATCACAATAAAGAACAAATACCCATTACCTTTAATTTCGGAGCTCTTTGACAGACTGAGAGGAGCTCAAGTTTTTACGAAGTTGGATCTGCGGGGTGCGTATAACTTGGTACGAATTCGAAAGGGTGACGAATGGAAGACCGCTTTTAACACCCGAGACGGTCACTATGAATACCTCGTCATGCCTTTTGGGTTATGTAATGCACCCGCAGTATTTCAGGACTTCATAAACGATGTGTTCAGGGATTTACTGTTATCCTCAGTAGTGGTGTATCTGGACGACATCCTGATTTTTTCTCCTGATCTGGAGACTCATCGTCAGGATGTCGTTCGTGTCCTTTCCCGTTTAAGGGAGCACTCATTGTTTGCTAAACTCGAGAAATGTGTATTCGAGCAGTCCTCATTGCCTTTTTTGGGTTACATTATCTCACAAGAGGGTCTGGCTATGGATCCTGCGAAGCTCTCTGCTGTCCTGCAATGGTCCGAACCTCATTCCTTGAAGGCGGTGCAACGCTTCTTAGGATTCATAAATTATTACAGGCAGTTCATACCCCATTTTTCTACTTTGGTGGCCCCTTTGGTGGCCTTGACTAAGAAAGGTGCTAATCCCAAAGCCTGGTCTACTGAGACATCTCAGGCTTTTGAGGCAGTAAAAAGACACTTTTCAACTGCTCCCGTTCTTCAAAGACCCGATGAGAGTAAGCCCTTCCTCTTAGAGGTTGATGCCTCTTCAGTGGGTGCTGGTGCGGTCTTGTATCAAAAGAACGGTGCAGGTAGAAAAAGGCCGTGTTTCTTCTTTGCTAAAACCTTTTCACCGGCAGAGAGAAACTATACCATTGGGGATAGGGAACTGCTCGCCTTGAGATTAGCCTTGGAGGAGTGGCGTCACTTGCTGGAAGGAGCGAAACATCCTTTCCAGGTCTATACAGACCATAAGAATCTGACGTACTTACAAACCGCTCAGCGTCTGAATCCTCGCCAAGCCCGCTGGTCCTTGTTTTTCTCCCGCTTTCACTTCTCCATCAACTATTTGTCTGGGAGTAAGAATAACAAGGCAGACGCCCTGTCTCGCTCTATGCTTTCTACCCAGGAAGAGATTGACGAACCTCGTCTTATCCTTCCCTCCAGGGTTTTTCATACGCTCTCCCCTGTGACGTTAGACCAAATCCCACCGGGCAAGACCTTTGTTCCGCCTGATCGACAGAATGATATACTGTCATGGGCCCACACCTCTGTCACGCTCCCCGGGTCCTCGGCTTCCCTCCCCGGGTCCTCAGCTCCGCTCCCCGGCTCACCTGCCATGCTCCCCGCTCTCCAACCTCCGGTGCCCGTCCTTCCCAGGCCCCCTGGTCTCCGCTCCCGGCGCCCGACGGCTTCCCAGGTCCTGGCCGGCTCCCCTGCGTCCTCCTCTCAGCTTCCTTCCCTGGCTTCTGGCACCCGCGCCGCGCGCACGCGCATTAGGGCGCGCGCGCGGTCACTGACCCTTTCTTAAAGGGCCAGTGTCAAATTACAGGAAATGATGCACATAGGTACAGGGTATATAGGGGGTTAATGTCCAAGGGAGCGGGGCCTGTTCTTCGTGTTTTCCCAAGCTAGGAGTCAGGTCTCCTTGTGTTTTGTGAGATACTTACCTCTCTATCTTCTAGAGCCGATCCTGCATCGCCATCCGGTTCTGCGGTACCTCGAACCCCGAACGCTGTCCATCTGCCATCCTGACAGTCCGTACCATCTCGGATCCCTGCGGTGACCCGTCATCTCGCTCCAACGGTTCCGGACCCCGCCTGACACCATCACGGCTTCCGAACCTGAGCTCCGTCACCCGGACCACCATCAGTGACCTCGTGGTCCCAGGGACTTCTCCATTTTCTCCCAGTGCACGGACTGTCCTGCTACCTACAGTGCTCCGGCTACCGGACTCCTTTCCCTCATCCGGGAGTTCGGCCCAGTGGATCCACCTCCAGGGTCTACCCGTCCATCTGGCCCTAACAACCTCAAAGGTGGGTGGGCATTTTGGTATTAGGCGGACACGAGAGTTACTGGAGAGGTGGTATTGGTGGCCACACTTAGCCAGCCACGTCAAGAGATATGTCGGTTCCTGCTACTCGTGTGCTCGCAACCGTCCATTACGGCAGAGACCGGCTGGGCTCTTGCATCCTTTACCAGTGCCAGATAGACCATGGGAGGTGGTAGGCATGGACTTTGTGGGTGATCTTCCATGTTCACAGGGACATAGATTTGTGTGGGTCATTACGGACCATTTCTCCCGGATGGTTCATCTCGTACCGTTATCGAGAATCCCATCTTCCAGGGTACTAGCCAAACTATTCCTCAAGCATGTCTTTAGGCTTCACGGGATGCCAGATCGTATCATTTGTGATAGAGGCCCGCAATTTACTTCCCGTTTCTGGCGAGATCTTTGTAGCCTTCTGCAAATTGAGTTGAATCTCTCTTCGGCATACCATCCGGAGACTAATGGTTTGGTTGAACGTACCAATCAATCTATGATTATATACCTTCGACACTTTGTTGCTGAGAACCACGATAACTGGTCCTCCCTCCTACCCTGGGCAGAATTTGCCCTTAACAATTCGCTGGCTGAGGCCACTGGGCAGACACCGTTCGTACTCAATAATGGGCAACACCCTAGGGTACCGGTACCGTTTCCCGCTGCTGCACCTCCTCCTCTTGTGGCCGACTGGGCAACTAATGCCAGAGAGGTTTGGGATCGGACTCAAGAGTCGATCCAAGCAGCTAAGGACCGTATGAAGACGGTGTCCGATCGGTTTCGTCGCCCGGCTCCTGTCTTTTCTCCAGGGGACTTTGTGTGGCTCTCTGCAAAACACGTGAGACTTAGAGTGAGCTCTGTCAAATTTGCTCCTCGCTTCCTGGGTCCTTATGAGGTTCTTCGACAGGTAAATCCTGTAGTCTATCAATTGAAGTTACCTGTCCATCTTAGGATTCATGACAAATTCCATGTCTCACTGCTAAAGCCGGCTATTTTACCTCACGCTCGTGAAGTGCACTCTCCTGCCTCTGATTCCTCTCGCTCTAGCTATGAGGTACGAGCCATAGTTGGTTCTAAGATGGTTAGAGGGCGCAGGTTCTTCTTGATAGATTGGGAGGGCTATGGCCCGGAACATCGCTCTTGGGAGCCTGAGGAGGCTGTCCATGCTCCCGACTTAGTTGCCGATTACCTGCGTCGCCGGGAGGGGGGCCCTTGAGGGGGAGGTACTGTTACGGTTGCTGCGAGCACTGGAGACTATGTCCAGATTTCTTGCTACTGCACATGTGCAAGCGCTGGAGACTAAGTCCAGATTTCTTGCTACTGCACATGTGCGAGCGCTGGAGACTAAGTCCAATCTTGGAGCCATTGCACATGTGCGGGTGACATCATCGCTGACACGAGGTCACATGTCTCTGACACCTTCTATGCCGATTGGTCGCTGGTCATGTGCTTGTGACGTCTTGCTCGGTGATAGGCCAGCATGACGTCACTCCTGTCATTCTGGCAGCGGATTGGCTCTGGTGTCCTCCATCTTGGATGAGGCACAGAGTCTATATAAGACCCTGACACACACCGCATGGTGCTCAGTCCTCTTGGTTCATGCATATGAGTAGACGCTCTGTGCGCGTTCCTCTAGGCATTCCTCTGTCTATGCTAGGTGAGCGCTACCGGCAGGGTAGCGTTCTTATACCTTACAGCTTCGGCTGCTGTCCGTATCCTTACCTCTTAGGGGAGCGGACATAGGCAGGTGCCTGAGGCACATGGTCTGGCTGGGCCTTGTGATTCTACTCGTAGATGGACGTTGCCGCTAGGGTAACGTTCCTTATACTGCGTCTGGCAGTTGTTCGTATCCTCGCACACTAGGGGAGCGAACGCAGGTAGGAGCTTTGTGCGGCTTACGCTGCTGTTCGTCTCTTTTGCACCACTAGAAGAGCGGACCTAGGTAGGTGCCATTTCGCACACATTGCCTTTCTCTCTGTGATTATTAACAGAGATCATTCCACACACCCTCCAAGTAAGGGAGGAATTGCTTTACTTTCTTATTATATCCTTCTGTGAGTTAACAGAGGTATTGCACTCTGCCATAGTCTGCAGCAAAGTCTTTGCACGGTGGACCCTGACTGTCTGATACTCCTTTCGGTTATTATCAGACAGCCCTTGTAACAGGCAGGGCTCTCTTTCCTCTGTATCAGTCTGTCATTCTTGATTTGTATTTTGTAATTTATAGCTGTATTTTTTATGTAACCCCTTCTCATGTACAGCACCATAAAATCAATGGGAGATAAATAAGTAATAATAATAATAATAATAATAATAATAATAATATACCAGGAAGGGGCCCAGGATGGGGGGACATGTATACCAGGATAGGGGTCATATTTACCAGGATGGAAGACATATATACAATGAAAGGGACCAGGATGAGTGACGTATATACCCATCATGGGTGACATATAGTCATGATTAAAAGTTATGACTAGAGATGAGCGAACCGGCTCGAGTTCAGTTCGCCGAATGGAGGTCTCGTACGAGTTCGGTTCGGCGAACCGGTTCGGCGAACCTCTCAAACCGCATAGGAAACAATGGCAGGCAATCACAAACACATAAAAACACCTAGAAAACACCCTCAAAAGGTGTCCGAAAGGTGACAAACAACTCACAACACAAGACAAACACATGGGAAAGTGACAAGGACATAAACTCATGCGAAAACAAAAGAGCTGGACAAGGAAAAAGAGGAGGAGACACAGATATAGGCATGGCACGCCTTTCTAAAATTATGTAAAACACCGCAAGGTGACTCCAAGCGGAGTCTCCCTTTTTTCCAAAAATTGGGCCACACATACACCCCATCAGTGACAGCACTTGTGCCCTAGTTGTACACTTCACAGGTAGATTTGCATCAAGCACATTCAAAAATACGCCATCCTTAACCGTCCCCAGGATGACACCGGGGTAGGAAGCTAAGTCTTTCCTGATCCCAGCTCTGTTCATCTTGGCTCCTTTTTAAAAGACACAGCAAGCAAGGGTTACTCCAAGCGGGGTCTCCCTTTTTTCCAAAAATTGGGCCACACACCCACCCCTTCAGTGGCAGCACTTGTGCCCCAGTTGTACACTTCACAGGTAGATTTGCATCAAGCACATTCAAAAATATGCCATACTTAACCGTCCCCACGATGACACCGGGGTAGTTAGCTAAGTCTTTGCTGAACCATGACTTGTTCATCTTGGCACCTTTTAAAAAACACAGCAAGCAAGGGTTACTCCAAGCGGAGTCTCCCTTTTTTCCAAAAATTGGGCCACACAGACACCCCATCAGTGGCAGCACATGTGCCCTAGTTGTACACTTCACAGGTAGATTTGCATCAAGCACATTCAAAAATACGCCATACTTAACCGTCCCCAGGATGACACCGGAGTAGGTAGCAAAGCCTTTCCTGATCCCAGCTCTGTTCATCTTGGCTCCTTTTAAAAAACACAGCAAGCAAGGGTTACTCCAAGCGGAGTCTCCCTTTTTCCAAAAATTGGGCCACATACACACCCCATCAGTGGCAGCACATGTGCCCTAGTTGTACACTTCACAGGTACATTTGCATCAAGCACATTCCAAATCCACAAGCATTTACTCTCCCCAGGATGACACAGGGGTAGTAAATTCCTTGTGGATCCATGACTTGTTCATTTTGATGAACGTCAGTCTGTCCACATTGTCACTGGACAGACGCGTGCGCTTATCTGTCAGCACACACCCAGCAGCACTGAAGACACGTTCAGAGACAACGCTGGCAGCTGGACACGACAAAATCTCCAAGGCGTAACTGGAGAGCTCTGGCCATTTTTCTAGATTTGAAGCCCAAAAGGAGCAAGGCTCCATTTGCAAAGTCATGGCATCGATGTTCATTTGGAGATACTCCTGTATCATCCTCTCCAGCCGTTGACTATGTGTCAGACTTGTTGTCTCTGGTGGCCTTGCAAAAGAGGGTCTAAAAAAATTATGAAAAGATTCCATAAAATTGCTGTTACCAGCACCAGATACGGTCCTACTGGTACGGGTAGACTGTTGAAGATGACGAGACCGTCCCATGTTTGTCAAGTTACAACTGGGAGATTCCCTCCCTGCACCTGCACGGTTGTTTGGTGGAAAAGCTGAGCTAAGATCGAGTAACAGCTTCTGCTGATACTCCTGCATACGTGCGTCCCTTTCTATGGCTGGAATTATGTCACAAAATTTGGACTTGTACCGGGGATCTAATAGTGTGGCAAGCCAGTAGTCATCATCACTTCTAATTTTGACAATACGACTGTCATGTTGGAGGTAGTGCAACAAAAAGGCACTCATGTGTCTTGCGCAGCCATGCGGACCAAGTCCACGCTGTGTTTGTGGCATATAGGTGCTACCCGTTCTTTCTTCCTCTGACATCTCCCCCCAACCTCTTTCAACTGAAATTTGACCAAGGTCTCCCTCATACGCTGAGTCTTCCATGTCCATGGACAGTTCGTCCTCCATTTCTTCATGTTCTCCTGCACCTTGCTCAACATTTCGCCTGCTACCATGCGCCCTTGTTGATCCCTGTCCTCCATGGTCCCATGCCTGCTGCGTTGGTGATGATGAACGTCTGGACCTTGGTGATGTTGTTGTCCCTTGCGCATATGAATCCTCCTGTAGTTCCTCCCCTTCATGTTGTCCCACCCCCTGACTCCGAATAGTGTTTAGCGTGTGCTCCAGCATGTAAATGACTGGAATCGTCATGCTGATAATGGCATTGTCAGCGCTAAACATATTCGTCGCCATGTCGAAACTGTGCAGAAGGGTGCATAGGTCCTTGATCTGAGACCACTCCATCAGGGTGATCTGCCCCACCTCTGCATCTCGTTTGGGCCAGGCTATACGTCATGACGTATTGCACCAGGGCTCTGCGGTGCTGCCACAGTCGCTGTAACATGTGGAGAGTTGAATTCCAGCGTGTCGCCACATCGCATTTCAGGCGATGAACCGGCAGGCCGAAAGACTTCTGGAGCGATGCAAGTCGCTCAGCTGCGGCGCTTGAACGGCGGAAGTGAGCAGACAGTTTTCGTGCCCTGTTCAGAAGGCCATCTAGGCCGGGATAGTGTGTTAAAAATTGCTGCACGACAAGGTTCAACACGTGAGCCATACAAGGTACGTGTGTCACCTTGCCCAGGCGAAGGGCCGCACCCAGGTTTGCAGCATTGTCGCACACGGCCTTACCAGGCTGCAGGTTGAGTGGAGACAACCATTTATTAAACTCGGACCGCAGAGCTGACCACAACTCCTCAGCTGTGTGACTCTTATTCCCAAGACATGTCAAGCTAAAGACCGCCTGATGCCGTTGCGCTCTGCTGCCAGCATAGTAATGAGGGGTGCGTGATTCCTTCTGCGCAGTGAGAACGCTGGTGGCCTGACCAGGCAGGCTTGGGGCGGAGGTGGAGGACCCAGATGAGGTGGAGGATGCAGAAGCAGTGGCGGAACTTGGACAGACAGAGGATTGACACACAAGTCGTGGGGACGGCAAGACTTGTGCAGCAGACCCTTCACCATCTATCACCATAGTTACCCAGTGCCCAGTCAGCGACATGTAACGTCCCTGTCCATGCTTACTGGTCCAAGTATCGGTGGTGAAATGCACCTGTTCACACACAGAGTTTCTCAAGGAAGCGGTGATGTTGTGTGCGACATGCTGGTGTAGCGTGGGCACACCTTTCTTAGAGAAGTAGTGGCGACTAGGCATCTGGTACTGGGGCACAGCGACAGACATAAGGTCTCTAAAATCCTGTGTGTCCACTAGGCGGAAAGGCAGCATTTCGGTAGCCAACAGCTTACAGAGGGATAGAATCAACCTCTTAGCTTTGTCATGGGTCGCAGGAAGTGGCCTTTTATTTGACCACATCTGAGGGACAGAGATCTGGCTGCTGTGTGTAGACGGTGTTGAGTAGGGTGTCCCTGGAAAAATGCAGGTTTGTGAGGAAAGTGCAGGCGGAGACATGATGTTGCCTTCATCCAACGTTGGTGGTATCGATGTCTGAGAGAGCTGTACACACTCACTTGTTTCCCCTTCCAAACCAACTGACGACCTACCAAGCAAACTGCCTGTTGCGGTTACAGTGGTGGAAGTTGTGCGTGGAAAAACAGGTGTGACAGCTGTCCCCACAGTCCTAGAAGATGAAGAGCGCGCGGATGCACTGGAAGGGGCAGGCGGTGGATGGTTCGCTCCGCTAAGCCGCATTGCAGCACGGTGAGCTTCCCACCGGGACCTATGATATTTATTCATGTGACGATTCATGGAAGAAGTATTCAAACTGCTGAGGTTTTGACCTCTACTAAGAGAATCATGACAAAGTTTACAGATCACATAATTTGGGCGATCTTTTTCTATGTCAAAAAAGGACCAGGCTAGGCAAGGCTTAGAGGCCATGCGACCTGTTGATCCACCCCGAATAATGCTCATAGGCAGAGTGGTAGCTCAGGATGCAGTTGTAGACGTGCTACCAGTGCTCCGACTGTGTCCAGGAAGGCGCAAGGTAACTTCGTCGTCGGTTGCATCCTCCTCCACCGCCTCTGTTGACCTCCTCGAGTGTCTGACTGTGGGTTGACAGTAGGTGGGATCTAGAACTTCATCATCAATTGTTGTGTTTGCACTCCCCTCCCCCTCAGACCGAGCCTCTTCTTGCCCTGACCGAATATTTAAGTTGTCATCCCAATCGGGTATCTGCGTCTCATCTTCATCAGTATGTTCCTCATTGTCTATAACCACAGGTGTTACAGTTTGTGACAAAGTGTCAACATTATGCTCAGAAACTTAGTCCTCATGGCCTGAATCAGAGTCACAAAGGTTCTGGGCATCATTGCAGACCATTTCCTGTTCTGTACTCACTGTAGCTTGGGAGCAGACCTCTGATTCCCAGGCTATATAGTGACTGAACAGCTCTGCAGACTCAGCCATCTCAGTTCCACCATACTGTGCAGGGCTGATGGAGACTTCAGAGCTGGGAGAAAGCAAGTTTGATTGGGATGACAACTCAGAGGACTGGTGTTTTTTGGATGCGGTACTTGAAGTGGCTGAGAGGGCACTTGTTGGACCACTTGAGATCCATTCAAGCATTTTCCTTTTTTGCCCATCATCTACCTTTGTTCCTGTTGTTCGTGTCTGTAAAAAAGGGAGCACATCGGATTGTCCACGGTAAGTAGTAGACATCTTACTTTTGCTGGTAGATGGTCTATCTTCAGCAGATGATAATGGAGCTTTGCCACCTTCCCCACGGACAAAACCTTTTTTGCCTTTTCTACCACGCCTCTTCCCCTTTCCACCAGCATCTGTCATTTTGCCACTCATGTTGATTGCGACAAGATTGTGGACTGATAATGTGGTAGTAAAAATTGAGAGGTGGTGTAGATTGCAGTGGTGGTCGAGCTTTATTAACAGCAGAATAATAAAGAATAAATATCCCTGACAATGCAACTACGGCCCTTAAACTGGCAGCAAAAATTGCTAGTATATTGGCTTAGTTATAATGAGTTGGAGTGTGCAATGCAGGCAGACGCGCTCTGCAATTGTCTTTGCACTAGTGGGACTATAGCAAAGTCCAATAGCCACGTATAGGATGCCACTAGGTACACTGAGTGTTTGCTAGTATAATGGCTTAGTTATCATGAGTTGGAGTGTGCAATGCAGGCAGACGCGCTCTGCAAATGTCTTTGCACTAGTGTGACTATAGCAAAGTCCAATAGCCACGTATAGGATGCCACTAGGTACACTGAGTGTTTGCTAGTATAATGGCTTAGTTATCATGAGTTGGTGTGTGCAATGCAGGTAGAGGTGCTGCAAATGTCTTTGCACTAGTGGGACTATAGCAAAGTCCAATAGCCACGTATAGGATGCCACTAGGTACACTGAGTGTTTGCTAGTATAATGGCTTAGTTATCATGAGTTGGAGTGTGCAATGCAGGCAGACGCGCTCTGCAAATGTCTTTGCACTAGTGTGACTATAGCAAAGTCCAATAGCCACGTATAGGATGCCACTAGGTACACTGAGTGTTTGCTAGTATAATGGCTTAGTTATAATGAGTTGGAGTGTGCAATTCAGGCAGACGCGCTCTGCAAATGTCTTTGCACTAGTGTGACTATAGCAAAGTCCAATAGCCACGTATAGGATGCCACTAGGTACACTGAGTGTTTGCTAGTATAATGGCTTAGTTATCATGAGTTGGAGTGTGCAATGCAGGCAGAGGTGCTGCAAATGTCTTTGCACTAGTGTGACTATAGCAAAGTCCAATAGCCACGTATAGGATGCCACTAGGTACACTGAGTGTTTGCTAGTATAATGGCTTAGTTATCATGAGTTGGAGTGTGCAATGCAGGCAGACGCGCTCTGCAAATGTCTTTGCACTAGTGTGACTATAGCAAAGTCCAATAGCCACGTATAGGATGCCACTAGGTACACTGAGTGTTTGCTAGTATAATGGCTTAGCTATCATGAGTTGGTGTGTGCAATGCAGGTAGAGGTGCTGCAAATGTCTTTGCACTAGTGGGACTATAGCAAAGTCCAATAGCCACGTATAGGATGCCACTAGGTACACTGAGTGTTTGCTAGTATAGTGGCTTAGTTAATATGAGTTGGAGTGTGCAATGCAGGCAGACGCGCTCTGCAAATGTCTTTGCACTAGTGTGACTATAGCAAAGTCCAATAGCCACGTATAGGATGCCACTAGGTACACTGAGTGTTTGCTAGTATAATGGCTTAGTTATCATGAGTTGGAGTGTGCAATGCAGGTAGAGGTGCTGCAAATGTCTTTGCACTAGTGGGACTATAGCAAAGTCCAATAGCCACGTATAGGATGCTACTAGGTACACTGAGTGTTTGCTAGTATAATGGCTTAGCTATCATGAGTTGGTGTGTGCAATGCAGGTAGAGGTGCTGCAAATGTCTTTGCACTAGTGGGACTATAGCAAAGTCCAATAGCCACGTATAGGATGCCACTAGGTACACTGAGTGTTTGCTAGTATAATGGCTTAGCTATCATGAGTTGGTGTGTGCAATGCAGGTAGAGGTGCTGCAAATGTCTTTGCACTAGTGGGACTATAGCAAAGTCCAATAGCCACGTATAGGATGCCACTAGGTACACTGAGTGTTTGCTAGTATAATGGCTTAGTTATCATGAGTTGGAGTGTGCAATGCAGGCAGACGCGCTCTGCAAATGTCTTTGCACTAGTGTGACTATAGCAAAGTCCAATAGCCACGTATAGGATGCCACTAGGTACACTGAGTGTTTGCTAGTATAATGGCTTAGTTATAATGAGTTGGAGTGTGCAATTCAGGCAGACGCGCTCTGCAAATGTCTTTGCACTAGTGTGACTATAGCAAAGTCCAATAGCCACGTATAGGATGCCACTAGGTACACTGAGTGTTTGCTAGTATAATGGCTTAGTTATCATGAGTTGGAGTGTGCAATGCAGGCAGAGGTGCTGCAAATGTCTTTGCACTAGTGTGACTATAGCAAAGTCCAATAGCCACGTATAGGATGCCACTAGGTACACTGAGTGTTTGCTAGTATAATGGCTTAGTTATCATGAGTTGGAGTGTGCAATGCAGGCAGACGCGCTCTGCAAATGTCTTTGCACTAGTGTGACTATAGCAAAGTCCAATAGCCACGTATAGGATGCCACTAGGTACACTGAGTGTTTGCTAGTATAATGGCATAGTTATCATTATCATGAGTTGGAGTGTGCAATGCAGGCAGACGCGCTCTGCAAATGTCTTTGCACTAGTGTGACTATAGCAAAGTCCAATAGCCACGTATAGGATGCCACTAGGTACACTGAGTGTTTGCTAGTATAATGGCTTAGTTATCATGAGTTGGAGTGTGCAATGCAGGTAGAGGTGCTGCAAATGTCTTTGCACTAGTGGGACTATAGCAAAGTCCAATAGCCACGTATAGGATGCCACTAGGTACACTGAGTGTTTGCTAGTATAATGGCTTAGCTATCATGAGTTGGTGTGTGCAATGCAGGTAGAGGTGCTGCAAATGTCTTTGCACTAGTAGGACTATAGCAAAGTCCAATAGCCACGTATAGGATGCCACTAGGTACACTGAGTGTTTGCTAGTATAGTGGCTTAGTTAATATGAGTTGGAGTGTGCAATGCAGGCAGACGCGCTCTGCAAATGTCTTTGCACTAGTGTGACTATAGCAAAGTCCAATAGCCACGTATAGGATGCCACTAGGTACACTGAGTGTTTGCTAGTATAATGGCTTAGTTATCATGAGTTGGTGTGTGCAATGCAGGTAGAGGTGCTGCAAATGTCTTTGCACTAGTGGGACTATAGCAAAGTCCAATAGCCACGTATAGGATGCCACTAGGTACACTGAGTGTTTGCTAGTATAATGGCTTAGTTATAATGAGTTGGAGTGTGCAATGCAGGCAGACGCGCTCTGCAAATGTCTTTGCACTAGTGTGACTATAGCAAAGTCCAATAGCCACGTATAGGATGCCACTAGGTACACTGAGTGTTTGCTAGTATAATGGCTTAGTTATCATGAGTTGGAGTGTGCAATGCAGGTAGAGGTGCTGCAAATGTGTTTGCACTAGTGTGACTATAGCAAAGTCCAATAGCCACGTATAGGATGCCACTAGGTACACTGAGTGTTTGCTAGTATAATGGCTTAGTTATAATGAGTTGGAGTGTGCAATGCAGGCAGACGCGCTCTGCAAATGTCTTTGCACTAGTGTGACTATAGCAAAGTCCAATAGCCACGTATAGGATGCCACTAGGTACACTGAGTGTTTGCTAGTATAATGGCTTAGTTATCATGAGTTGGAGTGTGCAATGCAGGTAGAGGTGCTGCAAATGTCTTTGCACTAGTGGGACTATAGCAAAGTCCAATAGCCACGTATAGGATGCCACTAGGTACACTGAGTGTTTGCTAGTATAATGGCTTAGTTATCATGAGTTGGAGTGTGCAATGCAGGCAGACGCGCTCTGCAAATGTCTTTGCACTAGTGGGACTATAGCAAAGTCCAATAGCCACGTATAGGATGCCACTAGGTACACTGAGTGTTTGCTAGTATAATGGCTTAGTTATCATGCGTTGGAGTGTGCAATGCAGGCAGAGGTGCTGCAGATGTCTTTGCACTAGTGTGACTATAGCAAAGTCCAATAGCCACGTATAGGATGCCACTAGGTACACTGAGTGTTTGGTAGTATAATTGCTTAGTTATAATGAGTTGGAGTGTGCAATGCAGGCAGACGCGCTCTGCAAATGTCTTTGCACTAGTGGGACTATAGCAAAGTCCAATAGCCACGTATAGGATGCCACTAGGTACACTGAGTGTTTGCTAGTATAATGGCTTAGTTATCATGAGTTGGTGTGTGCAATGCAGGTAGAGGTGCTGCAAATGTCTTTGCACTAGTGGGACTATAGCAAAGTCCAATAGCCACGTATAGGATGCCACTAGGTACACTGAGTGTTTGCTAGTATAATGGCTTAGTTATCATGAGTTGGAGTGTGCAATGCAGGCAGACGCGCTCTGCAAATGTCTTTGCACTAGTGGGACTATAGCAAAGTCCAATAGCCACGTATAGGATGCCACTAGGTACACTGAGTGTTTGCTAGTATAATGGCTTAGTTATCATGCGTTGGAGTGTGCAATGCAGGCAGAGGTGCTCTGCAAATGTCTTTGCACTAGTGTGACTATAGCAAAGTCCAATAGCCACGTATAGGATGCCACTAGGTACACTGAGTGTTTGCTAGTATAATGGCTTAGTTATAATGAGTTGGAGTGTGCAGAGGACAAGAGGGTACAGTGGCAGGATTGTGGGGCTCTGGGTAGAGGAATGGAAGCCTGCCTTTCTATTCCCTCCTAATGGTGAAATGCAGGGAGGAAATCCCTGACCTTGGCTACACAGACGCTGTTGCTGTTTTCAGGACCTGTCACCTATGGCTCTCTGACCCTGCCGGTTTGAGCCCTTAAAAGGACTGCTAGAAAGTGCTCTCCCTAAGCTGTCTAACGCTGTGTATGCAGCGCATACAGCTGTATCGGCGATAGGACTCAGGAGGACGGAGCTGCGACAGTGATGTCTGACACCAAAGACGCAGAAGGCAGATAATGGCGTCCTGGAGGAAAATGTCCGTTTTTATAATGCAGGGACATGTGACATGGACATCCTATCACACATGCCGTTGCTTCTCTGGCTAAAAGTCCACTTAGCTGTGTGTGTGTCTGGGATTGGCTGACATGCTGGCCCGCCCCACAAGACGCGCGCTTAGGGAAGGAAGACAAGAAAAAAAAAAAAAAAAAATGGCGATCACCATTATAGAAACAGCAGTGATCTGAAGGCGCTGTTCACGCACACTATACACTGAAATGTCATAATAGTGTGATTCACAGAGTGACTTACACTATTACAGCAGAAACCAACCTAGGATTTAGCTGTTTTTTTGCTGCTAGAACCGTTCTCGAACGTTTCTAGAACTATCGAGCTTTTGCAAAAAGCTCGAGTTCTAGTTCGATCTAGAACATGCCCCAAAATCACTCGAGCCTAGAACTGGAGAACCACGAACCACGAACCGCGCTCAACTCTACAGCAGACCCTTCACCATCTATTACCATAGTTACTCAGTGCCCAGTCAGCGACATGTAACGTCCCTGTCCATGCTTACTGGTCCAAGTATCGGTGGTGAAATGCACCCGTTCACACACAGAGTTTCTCAAGGAAGCGGTGATGTTGTGTGTGACATGCTGGTGTAGCGCAGGCACACCTTTCTTAGAGAAGTAGTGGCGACTGGGCATCTGGTACTGGAGCACAGCGACAGACATAAGGTCTCTAAAATCCTGTGTGTCCACCAGGCGGAAAGGCAGCATTTCGGTAGCCAAGAGCTTACAGAGGGATAAAGTCAACCTCTTAGCTTTGTCATGGGTCACAGGAAATGGCCTTTTATATGTCCACATCTGAGGGACAGAGATCTGGCTGCTGTGTGTAGACGGTGTTGAGTAGGGTGTCCCTGGAAAAATGCAGGTTTGTGAGGAAAGTGCAGGCGGAGACATGATGTTGCCTTCATCCAACGTTGGTGCTATCGATGTCTGAGAGAGCTGTACACACGCACTTGTTTCCCCTTCCAAACCAACTGGCGACCTACCAAGCAAACTGCCTGTTGCGGTTACAGTGGTTGAAGTTGTGCGTGGAAAACCAGGTGTGACAGCTGTCCCCACAGTCCTAGAAGATGAAGAGCGTGCGGATGCACTGGAAGGGGCAGGCCGTGGATGGTTCGCTTTGCTAGTCCGCATTGCAGCACGGTGAGCTTCCCACTGGGACATATGATATTTATTCATGTGACGATTCATGGAAGAAGTTGTGAAACTGCTGAGGTTTTGCCCTCTACTAACAGAATCACGACAAATTTTACAGATCACATAATTTGGGCGATCTTTTGCTATGTCAAAAAAGGACCACGCTAGACAAGGCTTAGAGGGCATGCGACCTGCTGATCCACCCCGACTAATGCTCAGAGGCAGAGTGGTGGCTGAGGATGCAGTTGTAGACGTGCTACCAGTGCTCAGACTCTGTCCAGGAAGGCGCAAGGTAACTTCGTCGTCGGTTGCATCCTCCTCCACCGCCTCTGTTGATCTCCTCGAGTGCCTGACTGTGGGTTAACAGTAGGTGGGATCTAGAACTTCATCATCAATTGTTGTGGTTGGACTCCCCTCACCCTCAGACCGAGCCTCTTCTTGCCCTTACAGAATATTTAAGTTGTCATCCCAATCTGGTATCTGCGTCTCATTGTCATCAGTATGTTCCTCATTGTCTATAACAACAGGTGTTACAGTTTGTGAAAAAGGGTCAACATTATGCTCAGAAACTTGGTCCTCACGGCCTGAATCAGTCACAAAGGTTCTGGGCATCACTGCAGACCATTTCCTGGTCTGTACTCACTGTAGCTTGAGAGCAGACCTCTGATTCCCAGGCTATAGTGTGACTGAACAGCTCTGCAGACTCAGCCATCTCTGTTCCACCATACTGTGCTGGGTGGATGGAGACTTCAGAGCTGGGAGAAAGCAAGTGTGATTGGACTGACAACTCAGAGGACTGGTGTTTTTTGGATGCGGTAGTTGAGGTGGCGGAGAGGGCACTTGTTGGACCACTTGAGATCCATTCAAGCATTTTCCTTTTTTGGCCATCGTCTACCTTTGTTCCTGTTGTTCGTGTCCGTAAAAACGGGAGCACATCGGATTGTCCACGGTAAGTAGTAGACATCTTACTTTTGCTGGAAGATGGTCTATCTTCAGCAGATGTTAATGGAGCTTTGCCACCTTCCCCACGGACAAACCCTTTTTTTCCTTTTCCAACACGCCTCTTCCCCTTTCCACCAGCATCTGTCATTTTGCCACTCATTTTGATTGCGACAAGATTTTGCACTTAAAATGTGGTAGTAAAAATTGAGAGGTGGTGTAGATTGCAGCGGTGGTCTAGCTTTATTAACAGCAGAATAAACAACAATAAGTATCCCTGACAATGCAACTACGGCTTTTAAACTGGCAGCATAGTTCGCTCGTATAATGGCTTAGTAACATTGAGTTTGAGTGTGCAATGCAGAGGTTCTGCAAATAGATTTTCACTAGTTGGACACTAATGAAAGTCCAACAGCCACTTTTAGGATGCCACTAAGTTTACTCAGTGTTTGCTAGTATAATGGCTTAGTAACAATGAGTTTGAGTGTGCAAAGGGCAGGAGGGTACAGTGGCAGGGTTGTGGGTCTGGATAGAGGAAAGGAAGCCTCACTTTCTATCCCTCCTAATGGGGAAATGCAGCGAGGAAATCCCTGACCTTAGCTACACAGACGCTGTTATCTTGTGTAGCTGTTAAAATCTGTTTTCACGGACCTGACTGTCACTTATGGCTCTGAGCCTGCTGGTATTAGCCCTTACAAGGGCTAATAGAAACTTCTATCCCTATTCTGTATAGCGCTGTGTGTAGAGCGTACACAGCAGTATCGGAGACAGGAGCTACGCCAGCGGTGACTGACACCCAGACACAGAAGGCAGATATGGCGTCCAGACGGGCAGATGCCCATATTTATAATGCAGGGACATGTGACATGGACATCCTATCACATGCCGTTGCTTCTCTGGCTAAAAGTCCACTTAGCTGTGTGTGTGTCTGGGATTGGCTGACATGCTGGCCCGCCCCACTACACGCGCGCGCTTAGAGAAGGAAGACAAGGAAAAAAAAAAAAAATGGCGATCGCCATTATCTCAGCAGCAGTGATCTGAATGCGCTGTTCCTGCACACTACACGCTGAAATTTTATAATAGTGTGAGTCACAGAGTGACTTACACTATTACAGCGGAAAGCCAGCTAGTAATTAGCTTGTCTTTTTGCTGCTAGAACCGTTCTCGAACGTAACTAGAACTATCGAGCTTTAGCAAAAAGCTCGAGTTCTAGTTCGATCTAGAACAGCCAACAAAATCACTCGAACCGCGAACTGGAGAACCACGAACCACGAACCGCGCTCAACTCTAGTTATGACTCCCTTGAATTTGTTCCAGAAAATGAAGTATTTATCCAAGGAAAATAATTTGCTTTTGCCTGCATTTGTTTTCAACAATAGGCAGAAACCCATGTAATTTTGTTATCTTTATTGTTTACAGCAGCATACAGTCATATTCTTCAGGTAATAAAGCTTGTTGATTGGTTGCGCTGCACATTTCAACAAGCTTTATTAGCACACTATCAGTTCTTGGACGCTGACTTTTTGGTAAAGTCTGTGTTTGAGTCCGAGACCTGAACACAAGCTGTTCGGTACAAACTCCGAACTTTTCAGTTCAGGTTCGCTCATCTCTATTTGTAACTAGAGTTGAGCGGGGTTCGCGGTTCGCGGTTCTCCAGTTCGTGGTTCGAGTGATTTTGGGGGTGTTCTAGTTAGAACTCGAGCTTTTTGCTAAAAGCTCGACAGTTCGAGTTTTGTTCGAGAACGGTTCTATCAGCAAAAGTGTGGCTTTTTACAGCTACAGTGTGCAGGGAGCCATCGCTGGCAGCCTGCGGTAAGCAGGTAACCAAGATAAATATCGGGTATCCAAGCAAAGCTTTGGTTAGTAACCCGATATTTATCCTAGTTATGTGTGCAGGAAGCCGACACTTCCCCGCTCAGCTTGCTCCGCCCCCTCCTGCACGCGGCATGTACACACACACACACTCATACACACTCACACTCGCCTGTCCCTAGCCATGCAGTCCACGACACTGATGTCCTCAGCGCCACATGGCCCCACTATGCTCCACCACTTCGCACTCCGCCGCCTGCACACATGGCTCGCTAGGCTCCGTCCACCTGGTACTCTGCACACATTACCTCGCTAGGCTCTGCCCACCTGGCACTCTGCACACATTACCCCGCTAGGCTCCACCCACCTGGCACTCTGCACACATGGCCCCGCTAGGCTCTTCCCACTTGGCACTCTGCACACATTACCCCGATAGGCTCCACCCACCTCGCACTCGGCACACATGGTACCGCTCGGCTTACCTGCGGTGATGAAGTCCCGCCCTCCCGACATCAGCGCTGTCACTGTCCTGCATGGCCACCGCTTGTCACATCACCTTCTCTCGCTTCCGACCCGAGACTGTGACTAGCGGTGACGTCACGGGCTGCTCGCGATACTTGGCTGTGAAGGTCATTGAAGTCAGTGACAGGTGCTGTCAGCAGTGCAGGAGATCAGCGCAGGTAATGTACCTCGCTGACAGCAGCACTTGTCATCCCCTGCAGTGACCTGGGCTGACCTCATGGTGTTAGTTCAGGTCACTGCATTGCTCTCCCAGCCAATGGGGAACATCCTGCTCTTCATTGATCGGGACAGTGTGGATCGTCATGGGAACCCCTTGGATTACAGCAGACCTGGATTTGTTTTTCTTTCTAATAAATTGGTTAAAGAGGCAATGTATTGGGCAGTGTTTTTTCAAATAAAAATGTGTTTGTCGTCTATTTTTTTTTATTACTGACTGGGTTGGTGATGTCGGGTATCTGATAGACGCGTGACATCACTAACCCCAGGGCTTGATGCCAGGTGACATTACACATCTGGTATTAACCCCATATATTACCCCGTTTGCCACCGCACCAGTGCATGGCATCTAATGGATGCGCCACTTCTGGGGCGGCTGCGGCCTGCTATTTTTAGGCTGGGGAGAGTCCAATAACCATGGACCTCTCTAGTCTGAAAATATCAGACCCCAGCTGTCTGCTTTACCTTGGCTGGTGACCCAATTTTGGGGGGACCCCCACGTGTTTGTTTTTAATTATTTATTTAATTTAAAATAACAGCGTGGGGTGCCCTCAGTTTTGGATTACCAGCTAAGGTGAAGTTGCCAGCTGTGGTCTGCAGGCTGCAGCCGTCTGCTTTACCCTAGCTAGCTATAAAAATTAGGGGAACCCCACGTCATTTTTTTTTTCATTTTTTTGGCTAAATACAAGGCTAAGCACCCCTTAGTGCCACATGAAAGGCACCAAAGGGTGCAAAATTACAAAATGCAGGAGAGTGGGACATTTGTCTTTCTGCCATTATAATGACAGAAAAGACTGATATGAAGTGTACAAGCACAAGAAAATCACCAGAGCGCTCTACGCTGTGAAAAGCAGTAGAAAATGGCACTGGAGTGAACATGTGACCGCCTCATGTAGGTTGAAGCTATGGATCTGTACCGCCCTGGGGGCTCGGCTGCTCTCCGCCGAGCCGCTCGGATCCGGGCTCGGGTTGTCGGTGGCTCGAGCGCCTCCGGACCGGGGGCCACGCCGCTCTGGAAAGGGGGGGTTGGTTGTTTGGTTTGGGGTGGACCGGTTTCACGGCCGGAGCCGCGGTGACCCGTAACAGTTCGTGACGCCACCCACGGGTCGTGGTGAGGTGATGCGCACCACCGCTGCGGTGAGGGTGCGGGGGCTTGTACGGGATCGGTGGTGGGTCGCAGCTAGGTGTGGGTAGGGGGTTTGTTGAACCCGGGGCCAGGTGGCAGGAGCGGGGGGTTGCAGGACGCAGGGACTCGCTTGCAGCGCGGTGCCTGATAGCACTGGTGTACTCACGATTAAACCACACAGAGTCAATGGTAAACCAAGTTCAATGTAGATCGGTGCCCGCAGCCGGCTGCGTGTGTCCCCAGTGAGGTTGGTGATGTCGCCTTTCTCCTGCAATTTTAAATTTGCTTATAGAGACTCCTATGCTTCAGCAATGGTAGTCCGCTCCCTGGCTTTTGGGTACCAGAGGAGCCCTTTTGCCCGCAGGTGCTGGCCCTTTGGATCTCTGGCCCTTGGTGATGGCTCTTATCTGGAATCGGTGGGGTGTTGCCATCTATCGAGACTTTGGGTGGGAATGAACCCCTGAGGTCCAGACCGCAATCAGTAGATTTGTCTGAGTCCTGTAGCTTCTGGGCTAGAACGGGGTCTGAGTACCCTGCCTGGTGCTCCAGTTGACTTGTTAGCTCCACGGTTCTGGTCCGAAGGGTCACCACCCTCTTCTCGATCCCTACGGTTCCCCAGTTCAGTCCCTGACCGAACTCCTGCAGATGGCCACCACCGTCTGCCTGCCTGACCATTCCAAGGGGTCCTAGTCTCCGTCCTAGGCCCCTGACTCTCAGCTCGCCACTTTTACTCCTCTCACTACTCCTCTGCCCACTTGACTCACTTGTTCTTTCCCTGCCTCAGGCCAGAAGAATCCTCGGAGGGCGTGCCTATCTGCCTGGCTCCGCCCACCTGGTGGGCCTTGCTAGACCTGAGGGAGGTGGTCAGGACATGTTGGCTGCTGGTGCCTCCCTGGGGTGGGGGTGTGTGTGGTGTTGTGTGTTGTTACCTGTGACCCCTGGGGGTCCAAGGCATCACAGATCCTGGGTAAATTTATGTATTTTCCCTCCTTCAGTTTTTTTGCAGTACGCAAACAATCGGAAGTCACATGGATGATATACGGACCGTATATGGAACAGAAACGGATGCCACACGGATGCACCCATAAAAAAAACGAACCTTTTTTTGCGGACCGCAAAATGGATAGGTCGTGTGAATGTAGCCTTATTCTGATCTGCCATTTATAAACAGCAGGCAGAAATAAGTGAATAGCGCCCCCCAGCGTCAGAAAATCTCCGGGGTTTCAGGGGGTAGCTGAGATCCTGGAGATCATGATTTAGGCCATTTTTTCCGGTCCCCGCTCCCATGATAACCCGTATACACCATATACCGATGATCACGTTACAGTAAATGACAGCGTCGGTAAAAAAATTATTTATCTCCCAACTGGCATGAACAAACATGATAAATCTCCTCCCCGGTCCCCTCCGGTCCCCCGGTGTTGCCAAAGTGCCCCCCCGACCCCCTCCCGGAAATCCAAGATGGCCGCGCGCACAGCAGCGCGCCGGCCGCATTCACCCTACTCCTCTGATTTCTGTCGCATGTGCCATGACACATGCGACAGAAAACTCCTCCCCAGGCCCTGCCAGGTTACCCCCTATAACCCCACCGGTGTTCCTCGGTGTCCCACCGTACCTGTGCAGCGTTGATCCCCTGAGGCCCTCTCCTTCACAATAGACGCTGCCGCATGCACAGAGCGGCTGTCAGCTCAGCATCCTGTGTTCAGACACAGTGAGTGGTGGTTATGCATCTGTAAGCTAAATGGGCGGCACGGTGGCTCAGTGGTTAGCACTGCAGTCTTGCAGAGCTGAGGTCCTGGGTTCAATTCCCACCAAGGACACCATCTGCAAGGAGTTTGTATTTTCTCCCCGTGTGGGTGGGTTTCCTCCGGGTACTCTGGTTTCCTCTCACACTCCAAAGACATACAGTTAGGTCCAGAAATATTTAGACAGTGACACAATTTTTGCGAGTTGGGCTCTGCATGCCACCACATTGGATTTGAAATGAAACCTCTACAACAGAATTCAAGTGCAGATTGTAACGTTTAATTTGAAGGTTTGAACAAAAATATCTGATAGAAATTGTAGGAATTGTACACATTTCTTTACAAACACTCCACATTTTAGGAGGTCAAAAGTAATTGGACAAATAAACCAAACCCAAACAAAATATTTTTATTTTCAATATTTTGTTGCGAATCCTTTGGAGGCAATCACTGCCTTAAGTCTGGAACCCACGGACATCACCAAACGCTGGGTTTCCTCCTTCTTAATGCTTTGTCAGGCCTTTACAGCCGCAGCCTTCAGGTCTTGCTTGTTTGTGGGTCTTTCCGTCTTAAGTCTGGATTTGAGCAAGTGAAATGCATGCTCAATTGGGTTAAGATCTGGTGATTGACTTGGCCATTGCAGAATGTTCCACTTTTTTGCACTCATGAACTCCTGGGTAGCTTTGGCTGTATGCTTGGGGTTATTGTCCATCTGTACTATGAAGCGCCGTCCGATCAACTTTGCGGCATTGGGCTGAATCTGGGATGAAAGTATATCGCGGTACACTTCAGAATTCATCCGGCTACTCTTGTCTGCTGTTAAGTCATAAATAAACACAAGTGACCCAGTGCCATTGAAAGCCATGCATGCCCATGCCATCACGTTGCCTCCACCATGTTTTACAGAGGATGTGGTGTGCCTTAGATCATGTGCCATTCCCTTTCTTCTCCAAACTTTTTTCTTCCCATCATTATGGTACAGGTTGATCTTTGTCTCATCTGTCCATAGAATACTTTTCCAGAACTGAGCTGGCTTCATGAGGTATTTTTCAGCAAATTTAACTCTGGCCTGTCTATTTTTGAAATTGATGAATGGTTTGCATCTAGATGTGAACCCTTTGTATTTACTTTCATGGAGTCTTCTCTTTACTGTTGACTTAGAGACAGATACACCTACTTCACTGAGAGTGTTCTGGACTTCAGTTGATATTGTGAACGGGTTCTTCTTAACCAAAGAAAGTATGCGGCGATCATCCACCACTGTTGTCATCCGTGGACGCCCAGGCCTTTTTGAGTTCCCAAGCTCACCAGTCAATTTCTTTTTTCTCAGAATGTACCAGACTGTTGATTTTGCTACTCCAAGCATGTCTGCTATCTCTCTGATGGATTTTTTCTTTTTTTTCAGCCTCAGGATGTTCTGCTTCACCTCAATTGAGAGTTCCTTAGACCGCATGTTGTCTGATCACAGCAACAGCTTCCAAATGCAAAACCACACACCTGTAATCAACCCCAGACCTTTTAACTACTTCATTGATTACAGGTTAATGAGGGAGACGCCTTCAGAGTTAATTGCAGCCCTTAGAGTCCCTTGTCCAATTACTTTTGGTCCCTTTAAAAAGAGGAGGCTATGCATTACAGAGCTATGATTCCTAAACCCTTTCTCCGATTTGGATGTGAAAACTCTCATATTGCAGCTGGGAGTGTGCACTTTCAGCCCATATTATATATATAATTGTATTTCTGAACATGTTTTTGTAAACAGCTAAAATAACAAAACTTGTGTCACTGTCCAAATATTTCCGGACCTAACTGTACAGATAGGGAATTTAGATTGTGAGCCCCAATGGGGACAGTGTTCCCAATGTATGCAAAGCGCTATGGAATTAATAGCGCTATATAAATGAATACATTATTATTATTACTGCAATGTTCTGCTCATGAGGTAAGGAACATAGTTGATCAGGAGAGCTATATACTACATTTCCAAATGGAGGCATTTGATTTTATAGTTGCCCTGCTGAACGACTACCAAACATGAGAGTCCGTTATACGCTACAAGAAAACACATTTAAATAGCGAGCTCTGTTGTTTAGTATTCATTCAGCTGGATAACTGGACTTAAAGGGGTATTTCATCTCCAAGATCCTATCCCCAATATATAGTAGGTGGAATAGCAATAATATCAGCAAATACCAATATTTGGAAATGTAGAATAGTTCTCCTGATTAGGCATGCCCTTACCTCATGAGCAGGGCATTGCAGCTTTGGTAGCAACCATTACGACATGGACTCTGCTGCTGTGGACCCGGGGAGAGTGGGTGCAGATTCATTGCACCCACACTCCTCACATGGAGGGTCTGCACTCCTAGAAAATGGGGGCTACAATCCCTGAGTGTCTCCCCCCATATTCTAGACGGTTTAGAGTGGGACCCCCTTATTTTTTTTTCTTACAATAAATTGGTGAAAGAGGGAATGTTTTGGGGAGTGTTTTTTCAAATAAATTTTTTTGTCGATTTTTTTTTGTTAGTACTGACAGTTTATGATGTCGGGTATCTGATAGATGCCATGACATCACAAACTGCTGGGCCTGATGTCAGGTGACTTTACAGCTAGTATCAACCCCATTTATTACCCTGTTTGCCACTGCACCAGGGCACAGGATGAGCTGGGGTGAAGCGCCAGGATTGGCGCATCTCGTGGATGCGCCACGTCTGGGGTTCCTGCAGTCTGCTATTTTTAGGCTGTGAAGGCCCAATAACTATGGATCTTCCCACCCTGAGAATACCAGACCACAGCTGTCCGCTTTACCTTGGCTGGTGATCCAATTTGGAGGGGACCCTACTTTTTTTTTGTAATTATTAATATTTATAAAATAATTATAAAAAAGAGCCTGGGGTGACCTCTACATTGGATCCCCAACCACGGTAAAGCTGCCAGCTGTGGTTTACAGGCTACAGCCGTCTGCTTTACCCTAGCTGGCTATCAAAAATGGGGGGACCCAACGTCATTTTTTTTAACTATTTTTTAAATAGAAAAAATTAATGGGCTTCCCTGTATTTTGATTGCAAGTCAAGGTAACGCCAGGCAGATGGGGATGGCAACCCATAGCTGTCTGCTTTATCTGCACTGAGAATCAAAAATACCGCGGAGCGCTACGTCATTTTTTTTAAAGATTTATTTTTACAGCACTGTGATGTCACGCAATCAAAATACAGGGAAGCCCTTTTTGTTTTTAGTTATTTAAATAAATAATTAAAAAAAATATATATGGGCTCCTGCTGCATTTTTTGTATTGCTAGCTAAGGGTAATCCAAGCAGCTACTGGCTGTTAACCCCCCACTGCTTGGTGTTACCTTCACTGGCACTGGAAAATCCACGGAAGCATTTTTTTTTTGCCAAAAAACTACAAAAAAAAAATGTATGCTAGCCAGGTACAGCAGACAGGTACGGGCTGCCCCCAACCCCCAGCTGCCTATTTGTACCCGGCTGGGAACTAAAAATATAGGGAAGCCCTTTTTTTTTTACTTAATTCATGTATTTTATGAAATAATTAAAAAAAAAAAAAAAACGATGTAGGCTTCGCCCCATTTTTGTGTCCAGCCGGGTACAACTAGGTAGCTGGGGATTGGAATCCACAGCACAGGTTAGCCCGAGGTTTCTGGGCCCCTCTGCTGCAAATTGCAGTCCGCAGCCACCCCAGAAAATGGCGCCCTCATAGAGGCGCCATCATCTGGCGCTGTATCCATCTCTTCCAGCAGCCCTGAAGCCGGGTGGCTTGTTGGGTAATCATGAGTTAATACTGGCTTTGTTTTACTAGCTAGTATTAAGTCAGAGATTCTTAATGTCAGGCACGTTTGACCCGGCCATTAAGAATCTCCAATAAAGGGTTAAAAAAAACACCACACAGAAAAAAAATACTTTAATAGAAATAAATACACAGACACACTTAGAGACTCCATGTTTATTACCCCCTGTCACCCCTCCACGATCCTGCTCTTCTGTCTTTCCCCTTCAACACATGCAGCTCTGTTTGCTCCATCAGATAGCACAGCTGCATGGGGGAAGATGCTGTGGTCCGTGCAGAAATCACTCTGTGAGATTGACCACAGGCTCCCGGCTGTAAGCGGTGGCACGGGTTGCCATAGCAACGCTGCTCCGATTACGTGATTCCGGTGCCGCTGCGTGCTGGTAGCGGGACGTCCCTGTCACCGCTACCAAGAGCGTTGCTATGGCAACGGTGATCTCCTTTATTGACCGGCTGTGTCAGCCGGTCAGGAGCTGGCTTCTGCGGATGCTGGTAACTACGGTAAACATCGGGTAACCAAGAAGCCCTTTCCTTGGTTACCCGATGTTTACCTTCGTTACCAGCGTCCGACGCTCTCACGCTGTCAGTGTCGGCTCCCTGCTCCCTGCACACTTAGCCAGACTACACATCGGGTTAAATTAACCCGATGTGTACTCTGGCTAGGAGTGCAGCGAGCCAGTGCTAAGCGGTGTGCGCTGGTAACCAAGGTAAATATCAGGTTGGTTACCCGATATTTACCTTAGTTACCAAGCGCAGCATCGCTTCCACGCGTGGGGGCTGGTCACTGGTTGCTGGTGAGATCTGCCTGTTTGACAGCTCACCAGCAACCCGTGTAGCGATGCTCCAGCGATTCCTTCCAGATCAGGTTGCTGGTGGGATCGCTGGAGCGTCGCTTAGTGTGATAGTACCTTAAGGGAACGGGGAAGCAGAGCGGGGAGTCGACCGTGTGCTAGAGCATGTCGCCGGTACACGGCGATACACAAACGTACACCATGTAACAGAGAAATGCAATGACAGGTCCTAGCATGACGCGTCATAGTCATGTGACCAGTCTGTAGCCAATGAGATAATAGACACGTGACTGGTCACATGGCTATTTTGACGTCACGATAGGTCCTGCATCACTGCTGGTGTTCCCGGAGGATGCAGCGATTACCAATGGAAAAGCTGCAGGAGACAGAGTGCAGGACACATCCCAGGGACAGGTAAGTGTTATGGCAATGTTTATTAACTGTATGTGTACATTTATAATGCGTTTTTATGTGTTTGTGATTGCCTCCCATTGTTTCCTATGAGTTCGAGTGGTTTGCCGAACCGGTTTGCCGAACCAAACTCGAACCAGACCTCGGTTCGCCGAACGGAGCTCGAGCCAAACCGCGACCGGTTCGCTCATCTCTAGTATCCACATTAAAATTTGTTGAAGGGATTAGGAGTTTTAGCTATTTTACATGTGCCACCCTGATTTTAAAGGGCCCAAAAGTAATTGGACAATTGATGCAAAGGCTCTTTCATGGGCTGATATGGGCTATTCCTCTGTTATTTCATTCATTAATTAAGCACATAAAAGGCCTAGAGTTGATATGAGGTGTGGTGCTTGCATTTTGAAGTTTTTACTGAGAAGTAAACATATGCTTAAAGTAGCTCTTTGCAAAACAGATAAAAAAACCAAAACAAACAATCGAGAAATTTCTACATTGCTAGCGGTGGCTTAACCCCTTCACGACTGTCCAATTTTGCGCTTTTCGTTTTTTTTCGCCACCCTACTTCTGAGAGCCATAACTTTTTTATTTTTCCATCATGTGAAGGCTTTTTTTTGTGGAACGAGTTGTACTTTTAAATGAAATCATGAGTTTTACTGTGACGCCCTGGCAAAACCAGGTAGTCACAAAGTTGTCCACCCTCCTTGTTATCACCAAAAACCCACACCCAGGTACAACACACAGCCATAAAAGCCGAGCCTCCCCCTCATGATAATAAGGACACACCAGTGGGCGGGATCAAGCATATGAGAACGCCCACCTAGGGGTCCTGAGGTGTCAGAGGCGGGAACACAACAGTTTAGTGAAAGAGAGAAGAGAGTCCAGTTCAGTCAGAGACAGAGATCGGTTCTGACAGTAGTCAAGTGCAGACCATTGGCAGCAGTGGAGTCAGGGGTAGGGGCCCCTGAACTACCTGGCTAGGTGGCAGACAGTGAACAGGGCCACAGGCAACGGAGATCCGTTCACGAGATACCTTTAGTGGACCAGGGCAGGGTCGTAGCCTGCCGATGCCGACAGTGGGAATCTGGTCCAGAGGCCGTGCACAGACGGGGTGCCTGGACCCTAAGATGAGTAAGGTTGCATGCCCCTTGTTAATCAACCAGCAGAGGACGAGTTTCAGGCCTTGTTCTTCAGGAGCCCAGAGAGCAAAGCGGAAGCCCAACATGGGGGATATGGTGTCCGTCAGAACCCACAGAAATCCCAATGGTCAGATTTCATGGGCTACAGCTCTCAAACAATACACAGTACCAGGAGTGGACTTCTCCGTTCCATGCGAAGTCGTCCGACAGAAGACAAACACAGAGTGCAGGAGGAAGGGACACCTGTTCACTAACCCGGGTCTGGGACCCGAATACACCCTGCAATGGCAGCCTGTCACTGGAAACTTGGTTTACCACTGGACTTGTGTGAGATTACTGAACTGTGAGAACAACATTGAACCCCGGTCAAAGCCCGCGTGCCACCTCAAGCAGCCATTACTCCCATGTACGGACCTCGGGCCACGGGACTACGCCTCTCCTACCCGTGGAGGGGATCCCATCTTGCTGCCCCGCAACACCAGCCCCGGGCGCCGCATCACAAGGCAGCGGCGGTGTCACCATCCCTCACCGAAACCCACGGGTGGCGTCACGGACATAACAAACCCCCTGTAAATATTCCCCTTTCCGACAGTTGTGAGGACGGACGGCCTTGCGAGCCCAGGTCCGTTCACCACTCGAGCCGCAGCAGCGAACTCGGATCCGAGCGGGCCCAGAGAAACTGCAGTGGCAAACGCCCGCAACATTACTTAATACTGTACTTTTGAAGCGTCAAAAAACTTCCAAATGCGGAAAAATAGCAAAAACAGTGTGATTGCATGATTGTTTTTGAGATGGTTTATTCACAGCGTTCACTATATAGTAAAACTGATGTGTCGCTGTGATGCCTGAAGTTGGTGCGAGTTCGTAAACACCAAATATGTATAGGTTTACTTTTATTTAAGGGGTTAAAAAAAACACAAGTTTTTCCAAAAAAAAGTAGTGTATATTTTGCGCCATTTTCCATGACCTGTAGCATTCTCATTTTTCAGGATCTGGGGCTCAGTGATGGCTTATTTTTTGTGTCTCGAACTGACATTTTTAAAAGTACTATTTTTGCACAAATGCTGTATTGATCACCTGTTATTGCATTTTGCGCAAAATTTGTGGCGACCACAAAACATAATTTGGGCATTTGGAATTTTTTTGCCAATCAGATTAATTGATTTTACATTTTGATATATCAGACATTTTTGAACGTGGCGATACCAAATGTGTATCTATTTTTTATTTTTTTAATGTTTCAAAACTTTTTTTTTTTTCTTAGTCCCCCTGGAGGGCAATAAGGATGAGCAGTCTGATCGCTTGTTCCTTTCTCATGATTAGAGCAGCACCGTTCAGATTGGAAGAATAGCAGCTCTGCTATTACACGGAGCAGGCTGCAGGGTGTAAGAGGAAGTGACTCATGATAGCTACAGGAGTCATCATATGACCCTGTGATACCATGACGACCATCGGATACACGTGATCACATCACGGGACTTCTGATGTTAGGCTGTAAGTAAAGTTTTAGTGCAATTGCAATTATAATGGCGCTGTTACATATTGACAGCGCAATTTAAGGAGTTAAAAGGCACTGGCGAAACGTGATTCCACTCATGCCTGACAGGCACACATGTCAGTTGTACAAATCAGATGCCTGCAGCAGCCTGCGGGGATTAATATTATGACCGCTAGGATTTAATATTACCACCCGCAGTCGTTAAAGGGCTAATCTTCAGTTTGGTACATCCTGAAAAAGAAAGAAAGCATGTGTGACCTTAATACAAAAAGACCTGGACGCCCACGGAAGACATCAGTGGTGGATCATCACAGAATAATTACCACGGTGACAAGAAACTCCTTCACAACATCCAACCAAGTGAACAACACTCTCCAGGATGCAGGCGTATCAATATCCAAATCTACCATGAAAAGAAGACTGCATAAAAGAAAATATGGAGGGTTCACTGCATGTTGCAAGCCACTCATAAGCCTCAAGAATAATAAGGCTAGATTGGACTTTGCTAAAAGAAAATCTTAAAAACAAACCTACAGTTCTGGATGAACATTCTTGTTACAGATGAAGCCAAGATCAACCTCTATCTGAATGATATAAAGAAAAAAGTATGGTGAAGGCAGGGTACAGCTCACGATCCAAAGTATACCACATCATCTGTAAAACATGGCGGAGGCAGTGTGATGGCATGGGCATGGACAGAAGCAGCCGAAATTTGAGGTTTTCAAAAACATACTGTTTGCTCAAATCCAGCCAAATGCATCCGAACTAATTGGTCGGCATTTCATAATAGAGATGGACATTGACTCAAAACATAAAACCAAAGCAACCTTGGGGTTTATTAAAGCAAACAAGTGGAATATTCTTGAATGGCCAAGTCAGTCACCTAATCTCAACCCAATAGAGCCACATTTCACTTGTTAAAGATTCAATTTCAGACAGAAAGGCCTACAAACAACCAGCAACTGAAAACTGCGGCAGTGAAGGCCGGGACAGCATTAAATGGAGGAATCACAGCGTCTGGTGATGTCCATGAGTAATTAATATTTTATTTCCAAATATTTAATTGGTCCAATTACTTTTGAGTCCCTGAACTGAAGGGATTTTGTTTAAAAAATGCTTTAGTTCCTCACATTTTTATGCCATTATTTTTTTCACCCCACTAAATTAAAGCTGAAAGTCAGAACTTCAACAACAATTGAATTGTTTTGGGCAAAATCCAAAGAGGTAATATACAGAACAAAAATTATACAAATGCTGTCTCTGTCCAAATATATATGGACCTAACTGTACAAGGAAAGGGTCAAGGGTGGGTGACATATATACCTGGAAGGGGCCCATACACCTCACCAACATGCAGGGAGGGCGGAAAAAAATCTTGCACCATGGCCCAATGGACCCTAGTTACGCCACTGGTGACTGTACTGAGTGCTTACAAGTCTTGTGCAATCTTTGCTGTCAAGGGAAGAATAATTGTTTTGCTTTTTTAAATACAGTACAAAAGAAAATTCCTTAAAACACATATTTAACTAAGTCTACCTCACAAACTGTGTTTCACAAATACTTATTTGTAAACCTGTTTTACCATTCAAGTTTTATATCTGTACATGTTACAGCACCCTGTATACATTAATCTGGGCAAGTCAATTTTTGTACATTTGTTTAACTGACAACACTACATACATTTAAGCAGCCTATTGTCAAATTTTGCTTTCGATAGTCTACGCTACCTAACTACCTACATATCTTTTCTTGATACATTTTATTTTAAATAAAAACTGTACAGTAAAAGAAAAAGTAACAAAAACAGTAGACAGGGTAGTGTAAAAGAAAAAAAAATACCATACCAAGTGTGTTACAAGCAGCATCAGAAGCACTACCAGTGCCACCAGATTTTTGTGCACTATTACTTGCATAGGCAAGGCACAATTGGCCTCTTTTGCCTCCATCAAGCTATCAGTGGGAAGGTAGTGGAGTGCAAAATGGAATATAAGGCACATCATTCGTCTCAATCAAAGTAGAGTAATGTTATGTTTGACAGTTTCAACAAGGTAAATCAAGGTAAATAAAATATAACTAGTAAAGGACATGGATGATATAGAATGAGAAAAAACAATATATATAAATACCCTTGCTAAAAGAGTGCAGCATGGACAGACCACTGATAACCAAATGCAATGAGGTAGAAAAGACAACAGAGCAAAAAATGGTGTCTAATGGTCCACACAGGAGAGGCCAGGAAGGCTCAGCCCTAAAACATGGATCTGGTCAGCCTGCTAAAAAGAAGTGGTGGGTTGTTGTCAAATGACAGCTTCCTCAGGGGTACTACAAACCCCTGAGGAAGCAGTCATTTGGCAGCAACATGTGTATGGTGATTCCCTTCACCACCACTTACTTCTTTCTAGCAGGCTGACCAGATCCTTATTTTAGGGCTGAGCCTTCCTGGCCTCTCCTGTGTGGACCATTAGACACCATTTTTTTGCTCTGGTGTCTTTTCTACCTCATTGCATTTGGTTATCAGTGGTCTGTCCATGCTGCATCTTTCAGCAAGAAGGTTATATATATATATATATATATATATATATATATATATATATATATATATATATATATATATATTACACAGTGCCTACAAGTAGTATTCAGCCCTTTGCAGATTTAGCAGGTTTGATAAGATGCAAATAAGTTAGAGCCTGCAAACTTCAAACAAGAGCAGGATTTATTAACAGATGCATAAATCTTACAAACCAACAAGTTATGTTGCTCAGTTAAATTTTAATAAATTTTCAACATAAAAGTGTGGGTCAATTATTATTCTACCCCTAGGTTTAATATTTTGTGGAATAACCCTTGTTTGCAATTACAGCTAATAATCGTCTTTTATAAGACCTGATCAGGCCGGCATAGGTCTCTGGAGTTATCTTGGCCCACTCCTCCATGCAGATCTTCTCCAAGTTATCTAGGTTCTTTGGGTGTCTCATGTGGACTTTAATCTTGAGCTCCTTCCACAAGTTTTCAATTGGGTTAAGGTCAGGAGACTGACTAGGCCACTGCAACACCTTGTTTTTTTCCCTCTTGAACCAGGCCTTGGTTTTCTTGGCTGTGTGCTTTGGGTCGTTGTCTTGTTGGAAGATGAAATGACAACCCATCTTAAGATCCTTGATGGAGGAGCGGAGGTTCTTGGCCAAAATCTCCAGGTAGGCCGTGCTATCCATCTTCCCATGGATGCGGACCAGATGGCCAGGCCCCTTGGCTGAGAAACAGCCCCACAGCATGATGCTGCCACCACCATGCTTGACTGTAGGGATGGTATTCTTGGGGTCGTATGCAGTGCCATCCAGTCTCCAAACGTCACGTGTGTGGTTGGCACCAAAGATTTCGATCTTGGTCTCATCAGACCAGAGAACCTTGAACCAGTCTGTCTCAGAGTCCTCCAAGTGATCATGAGCAAACTGTAGACGAGCCTTGACATGACGCTTTGAAAGTAAAGGTACCTTACGGGCTCATCTGGAACGGAGACCATTGCGGTGGAGTACGTTACTTATGGTATTGATTGAAACCCAATGTCCCCACTGCCATGAGATCTTCCCGAACCTCCTTGCTTGTTGTCCTTGGGTTAGCCTTGACTCTTCGGACAAGCCTGGCCTCGGCACGGGTGGAAACGTTCAAAGGCTGTCCAGGCCGTGGAAGGCTAACAGTAGTTCCATAAGCCTTCCACTTCCGGATGATGCTCCCAACAGTGGAGACAGGTAGGCCCAACTCCTTGGAAAGGGTTTTGTACCCCTTGCCAGCCTTGTTACCCTCCACGATCTTGTCTCTGATGGCCTTGGAATGCTCCTTTGTCTTTCCCATGTTGACCAAGTATGAGTGCTGTTCACAAGTTTGGGGAGGGTCTTAATTAGTCAGAAAAGGCTGGAAAAAGAGATAATTAATCCAAACATGTGAAGCTCATTGTTCTTTGTGCCTGAAATACTTCTTAATACTTTAGGGGAACCAAACAAAATTCTTGTGGTTTGAGAGGTTGAATAATAAATGACCCTCTGAATAAACTTTTCACAATTAAAAAAAAAATAAAAAAAGAAATAACATTCTTTTTTTGCTGCAGTGCATTTCACACTTCCAGGCTGATCTACAGTCCAAATGTCACAATGCCAAGTTAATTCCGAATGTGTAAACCTGCTAAATCTGCAGGGGGTTGAATACTACTTGTAGGCACTGTATATAGTTTTTTCTCATTCTATATTTTTCATGTCCTTTACTAGTTATATGATTTTTACCTTGATTGATGTCACATCTTTGTGCAGTTGTATTAGCCAGGAGTGCCTTTATAGTATTGTTGTACTTTATGTATATTTATACATCTATATGGTGGAGTGGTTTATGAACATATGGGGTTTCCCACTGTTTTTAATTGGTTTTAGGTGTATGTTTTCTGTGTACATTCAGTATAAGTATATCGTTTTATATATTCATTATCTTTGTGGTGTGATCACTTTTTGCTGGTTGTTTTGTTTTTTTGGATTAGTCTCTGGTACCAGCATTGAGCAACCCATAATTATTAGTGGCTGTGCACCTTTGTTGCTTTAAGTACTAAAATGCTTGAATGGGTCATGACTCAGCCCAAGGAAACCTCAGAGTTTTACACACATCTCTTCAGGGCAATTGGAGACTTCACAGTATTGAGATTCATGAGAAATCAATTAGTTGAAAATCAAATTTCCAAAGATTTAATCATATCTACTTGGTCATTTAGTCTATGTGCGCACGTAGCATTTTTTCCTGCGTTTTACTGCATTTAAAACTGCAGCGTGTCATTGTCAAAATGCATGCATTGTGCTTCCCCAGCCAAGTCTATGATAAGTCAACAAATTCAACGTTGCTTTTCTAAATGCAGCGTTTTGGATGCCAAATATTTGACAAAATTGATGCATTTAAAAAAGCAGCATGTCCCTTCTTTTGTGTGTTTTGGTTGCATTTTCCACCCATTGAAATCAATGAGGTGTGTCAAAATGCAACCAAAATGTTTAGCTTGGCGCTTGCACTGCATTTTTGTTGCCTTGGTCTTTCGGTCTCTTTCTGTCTCGGTCGGTCACTTTTTCTCTCTCTGTCGATGTCGGTCTCTCCTCTCTCTGTCGGTCGGTCTCTCTCTGTCTGTGGTCGGTGTCTCTCTCTCTCTCAGTTGGTGGGTCGTTCTTTCTCTCTCTCTGTCAATTGGTCTCTCCCTCTCTTTTTCATACTCACTGATGCAGCGTGGCGCTGCACAGCTGTCACAAAGCTCCGGTGGCTTCTACAGCTTTTGAAAATGCCGGACGCTCATTATTCCATCTTGTATTCACTGCTACCCCCACAAACTGGCGCCTATGATTGGTTGCATTCAGATGAGCCCCCATGCTAAGTCACAGCTGTCTCACTGCAGCCAATCACAGCCACCGGTGGGCGGGTCTATATCGTGCAGTAAAATAAATAAATAATTTTTTAAAAAAAGGGCATGTGGTCCCCCCAATTTTGATAGCAGCCAAGGTAAAGCCACAAGGTTGAAGGTTGGTATTCTCAGGATTGGGAGCCCCACGTTATGGGGAGCCCCCCAGCCTAAAAATGTCAGCCAGCAGCCGCCTGGAGTTGCCGCATCCATTAGATGAGACAGTTCCAGGTTTCTACCAGGCTCATCCCGAATTGCCCTGGTGCAGTGGCAATTGGGGTAATAAGGAGTTAATGGCAGCCCATAGCTGCCCCTAAGTCCGAGGTTAATCATTGCAGGCACCTATGAGATACCCCCCATGATTAATCTGTAAGTTAAAGAAAATAAACACATACACCCAAAAAATTCTTTATTTGGAATAAAAGACAAAACAAACACCCTCTTTCACCACTTTATTAATCCCCAAACAGCCCTAAAGGTCCGACGTAATTCACACGAGGAACCACAACACTTTCAGCTCTGCTACATCGGAAGCTGACAGCGAGCGGCCATAGAGTCGTGCTATCAGCAAGGACATCACTCAGGTCACTCGTGGCCACCACTGGATCCTACAACTGTGACAGCAAGTCGCCCAAGTGACTGAAGTAAGCCGCGCGACCAGCGGTACCCTCACTCAGGTGATTTGTGGTCTCGGATGGAGGACTCCAGCTGGCTGCGGGTAATCTGAGTGATGACACCACTGATCGCGTTGCTCACTTCAGTTACTCAGGGGATTTGCGGTCACCGGTCAGTCCTTCACCTGTGACCACAAATCAGGCTGCAACACACAGAGCCATGCGATGATAATGAAGTCGGGTGAAGTTTATCCGAGTTCATTATGATCGCGTGGCTCTGTCTTGCAGCCAACCATGCTCTATGGGGATGTAGCAGAGCCGAGTGGGACCGCACTGTCAAAAATGCATCCAAAACGCATTTAAAACGCATTCAAAATGCATGCGTTTTGGATGCATTTTATTGTTAAACGCAGTGTTTACAGTTGTCCAGTCTGCCAGAGTGTGCATTTTTTTTCTGCAGTTGACAGAATGCAGCGTGCGTAATTAATCTGAGGCATCACTCACATTTTGAAATGCATTTTCATTAGGTAAGGAAAGATCCTAGCATACCATTGAAAGTCAATTTGCCTTATATTATAGTCCTTGTTTATATGTCAAAGTTATTACTGGTTTTAATTTCCCTTATCACTAAGACACAAGAAGCACATCAAGCAGCAGCAAACTCATATTTTTAAAAAATATTCTATATAAGATTACAATTATTACAAGATTATAATGAATATTTGTACAAACAGCATCAATAATAATAAATTGCTAAATATAAGAAGGCCATTTTTAGAATATAGTGGATAATGTGTGATTGAAGCAGTAGTTACAGTAAAACATTGATGACTGCAGAAAATGTTGCATAAAATAATATTGGTCGACTTCAATATAAAATTTTAACGACATATACTCAATGGCTTCTGCAGCCATAAGGGTGCATTTATGATTCCTTAAAACAGCTTTATCTTTCAGGCATGACAGCAAACCATAGATGTTACCTCTCCAACAGTGTAAAGTACTGAATTAATAATGCTTAATTCTATCACAATTGTAATAATTTCTCCAAACTACTGTACAAAAGAGCAATGTGAAAACTCAAGAGATTTATACTACAATCTGATAAATGCTGTAGGAAGAGGGATATGAGTTGGGAGACATCTTTTGTCTAATTTTATTATATAATAGAAAAAAAACAATAGTAATGGTGTTATTGAATAGTATGAAACTTATTTCAGTATAAAGTTAATTATTTTTTCTACTTTATACTAGCCCCTTCTGGATTATTGCAGATTTGTTTTTTCCTCTCCTTTTCCTGACAGTAATTATTATTTTATTTTTTGCAGCACAAGTTGTAATTTTAAATGACATCGTTCACTAGACCAGTATTTCCCAACTCCAATCCTCAAAGCCAAAATCAAATCATATTTTCTGGATTTCCATAGCATTGCCCATGTGAAAATTCCACCACCTGTGCTGTATTACAAGAATCCTGAAAACATGCACTGTTGGTGGCTTTTGAGGACTGGAGTTGGGGGAACACTGACCTACACCCTATAATGTACTGAAAAAATGAAGAAAAATAAATGCGAAAAATAAAACATGAAATGGTTAAAAAAATAAAAAAAAACTTTTTTCATACTTTTTGAAAATTTGGTCCTACTCCATTCATTGTTCTGTAAAAATGTTCTGGTAACTTCTTTATCCAAGTGATTACAATAAGGACAACATCAAATATATTTATTCACTAGGGGAAATAAGTATTGAACAAGTCAACAATTTTCTAAGTAAATATATTTCTTAAGCTTCTATTGTCATGAATTTTTCATCAGATGCTGATAACAACCCATCCAATCCACAAAGGCAAAGAAATCAAACCATAAATGTCTATAAATTTAGTGATGTGTAATAATGAGAAATTACACAATGCAAATGTATTGAACAAATGAAGAGAGAGAAGTGCAAAAAGTCATGGAAAGTCATGACACCAGCTGAAATTATTAATTATTAGAAAGCAATCCTGAAACTTATTAGTAAATAATAGCTGGTATAACAGATGGTCTATATAAAATATGTCGCATTATCAAGGTGCTACACAAGAAACCTCTCATGATGGGAAAAGCTGTGAGCTGTCTCATGACCTTTGCAACCTTATTGTTGCAAAACATACTGATGTCATTGGTGACAGAAGAATTTCTAAACTACTGAAGGCTCCAGTGAGCACTGTTGGGGCCATAATCTGGAAGTGGAAAGAACATCATTTAACCACCCACTGGGCACCAGGTGCTCCCTGAAAAATTTCAGACAGAGGAGTGAAATTATCAGAATAGTTGTCCAAGTCCAACAGCCATCCTTGGCACCTGTGTAGAAAGACTTGGAATCAGCAGGTACAAATTGTAACAGAGAAAACAATAGGTAATGCACTCAACCTTCATGGCCAGTAAGCATGCTCACCATGCAAGACTCCATTGCTCAACAAAAAGCATAATCAAGCACGTTTAGACAAGTTTTTGAAATACTGGGAGAATATAGTCTGGTCAGATTAGACCAAAATTGGACTCTTTGGATGCTGTAATACACACCATGTGTGGAATCCAAAAGCCATTGCACATCACAGAAAAAGGGCCATAAAAATAGGGAAATTTGGAGGTGGGAATATCATGGTGTGAGGCTGTTTTTTCGCATATAACTTTGACAAACGTCTTATAACTGAAGGAAGGAAGAATGGGCAAATGTACTGAGATATTATTGATAAAAATGTGCTGCCATCTATCACAGTGATGATGATGTGGACATTACAGCTAGTCGATGATCCCAAACACACAGCCAAGAAAATTCCCAATTATTTTCAGTGAAAGAAAATAAAGCTAATAAATACCCAACCCACCACCTGACCTGAATCCAACAAAAAGTTATGGAAGGAAATAAACCTCAGAGTTTATAAAATGGAGCCACAGATTCTTAAAGATTTGAAGAGTGTTTGTGTGGATGAATGGTTCAAATCACACCTGAGCAATGCATGCGACTAGTTTTCCATACAGGTGTTTTGAAGCTGTTATGATCAACAAAAGGTTTTGTACCAAGTATTAAATAAATTTCAGTAAGCCTGTTCAATACTTTTTTCCCCAGTGTCATTTCTCATTATCACACATCACTAAATTTATGAACATTTGTGGTTTAATTTTTTTGCCTATGTGGATTGCATGCGTTGTTACTAATATCTGGTGAGAAATTCACTGTGGGAAATTCATATCAATAGCAGCCATTGAAATATATTTAACTTTAAAAACTGGTGACATATTCAATAATTATTTCAGTTACTGTATTTCTTATATAATAGATTTATATATATATATATATATATATATATATATATATATATATATGTATTCTCTTTTAAAAATTCAGAACTTTGTAACATAAATGTTATTTGTGTTATTATTTTCTAAATCATATTTTTATTTTTCCATTGATGGGGCTTAATGAGGGCTGTTTTGTTGGGCAAGCTAATGTTTTTACTAGAACCATTTTGAGATACAACTGAGTCATCACTTTTTATTTAATTTATTGAACTTTTTTCAATGGAGTAATACAAAATTATTGTTTATTTAAAATTATTATTTTTTTAAAATGTGCTCAAATTTTTAAGCTTCTCTAATATTGCAGCTTATATTGAGTATAATGAAGTACAAGATGGACTTCATAGGGTCAAGATGGTAGCAACAGAGACCTTCAAATGTTAATCTATGTAATCATCCTATAATCATTTGGTGGGAGAGAAACATTGGGAATATAAATGTGTCTCCCAAGATCACATTACTTAAATACTCCTGTTAGTAATTTCCTGCAGCTTTTATGTGGTTGTATAAAAATTAATTTGAAAATTTGATCTCAAACCTGTAGACTGGAGATGAGTGACCCTGCCAAGAATCGGATAGGTTAAGGATTGCTGATCCCGCCTGAGATTGCAATGGGCATTCTGATCATCAATCCTGGTCGAAGCTATTAAATTTAATGGGCGGCAAAAGTGATGTGTTGTAAAATGGTGTAGGGGGATGTAAAAGAAAGAAAATAAAAAATGAGTTAAAGCAGTGCAAACTTACCGAGTCCCGTGGCTGCATCACAACTTTCGGGTTTGACAATTATTACTAATGCATATTAACTGCTTTGCCCTTCCACTGGCGTCTCTGGCTGATTGGACCACACCCTCACCCACTGAGACAGTGCCTGTGATTGGTTGGAATCCCAGGCCCAGTCTGCGCATCTATATCATGGTAGAAAATAAATAAAACAATTGGCATGCGATCCGCCATATTGATACCAGCACAGATAAAGCCCATGGCTGCAGGCTGCAGCTCCCCAGCTGTGTGCTTATTTCGAATATCAAAACAACAAGAACTGCATCTAGCTTTTTTCTTTTTTTTAAATATTTAAATAAATAATTTTAAAAAACTACATGCAGTCCCCCAAATTTTCATACCTAGCCAAAATAAAGACTGACAGCTGGAAGTTGGTATTCCCAGGATGGGGAGACCCATGCTTATTGGGACCCCCCAGCCTAAACATTTGCAGTCTGCAGCCATCCTGGATTGTTGCAGCCATTAGATTTGACAATTCCGGCACTTTACCCGACTGTTCCTAATTGGCCTGGTGCATTGTCAATCGGAGGAATTAAGGGGTTAATGTCAGCTCACAGCTGCCACTAAGCCCTAAATTAGTAATGGGAGGCGTCATGAGACCCCTCCAATACTAATTTGTAAGTGAAAAGAAAAACACAAACACCAAAAAAAACCTTTATTTGAAATAAAAGACAAAAATGCACCCTCTTTCCCCACTTAATTAACCACCCCAAACACACTGAAGGTCTGACATAATCCACACATGGTCCCACGATGATTCCAGCTCTGCTACATTCCTGAAGGCACAGCGCGTGATCATGGACCATGACCAAATGCTGTGAGGTCCAGGCAGAGACTGAGCTGCAGCAATGAGCAGTGACGTAACTCCTGTTATTTGCAGTCACAGCTGGAGGTTCCCATGGCCCCCTCACTTGTGATTGCAGTTAACCTGACCTTAGTTGACCTCCATGAACTCTCACTGAGTTGACACACCTAAAACTCCTGGCAGAAAACTGCATTTCTTTGCCAAGAGATGCAGATTTGGTGCTGACATTTTTACACCTGCCTACAATCTACACCTCATGGCAAAAAGATGCATCACTATCGCATGCGGTATGATGCAGTAGTGATGCAATTTTTGTTACAGTAGGCATAGATTGGGTGCAGGAATATGGTGCCGGAATATGGTGCCAAAATGTCAGCACAAAATCTGCATCTCTTGGCAAAATATGCACAAAAATGGTTTTGATGCCGTTTCCATACACTTTTCTTCCAGGAGGTGCACATTTGTTGCTGAAATGTTTGCACCACCTCCTGGCAAAAAACTGCGCCCAAACGGCATCAACACCGTTTTTTTTATGCATTTTCTTGCCAAGAGATGCAGATTTGGTGCTGACATTTTTAAACCATGTTCCTGCACCCTATCTACAAGTACTGGCAAAAAGAATTGCATCACTACCGCATCTTACTGCATATAGTAGTGATGTATTTTTATTTTTTTTTACAGGAGGTGTAGCTTGAGTACAGGAATATGGTGTAAAAAGTTTAGCACCAAATCTGCATCTCTTGGCAAAAAAACAAACAAACAGTTTTTTGCCAGGGATGCAGGTCTGTGAACTCAGTGGGAATTTTCTGAGGTCCCCTGAGGTCAAGTTACCTGCGGTCACAGGTGAAGAGCTGTGGTAATCTTTAGCTGTGACTGCAAATAACCTAAGACATGTCACCGTTGATCGTACAGCTCAGTCTCTGCCTGAATGTCACAGCAGGCAGTCATACTCTATGGCATTCACTATAAGTTAAAATGTAGCAGAGCTGGAAGCATCAAGGGACCTAGTATGGATTACATCGGACCTTCAGGGGTGTTTTGGGGTTAATAAATTGATGAAGAAGGTGTTTTTTTATTTTTTTTTAAATAAAGGATTTATTCTGTGTTTGTGTTTATTTCTTTTCACTTACAGATTAGTAGTTGGGGGTCTCATAGACACTCCCAATCACTAATCCAGGGCTTAGTGGCAGCTGTGAGCTGACATTAACCCCTTATTACTCCAATTGCCATCACACCAGGGGGGCAATTGGGAAAAGTGGGATAAAGTGCCAGGATCGTCGCATCTAATGGATATGACAATTCCACTTGGCTGCAGGCTGCTATTATTAGGATGGGGGTTCCCAATAATCATGAGTCTCCCCAGCCTGAGAATAGCAGCCCCCAGATGCCGGTATTTATTTTGGCTGGATATGAAAATTTGGGTGTCATCACACGTCATTTTTTAAAATTATTTATTTATTTAGTTAAATAATTTAAAAAAATGCATGTTGTTCCTCCTGTTTTGATACACTGCGAAGATAAGCACATGGCTGGGGGCTTCAGCCTGTATCCATGGTTTTATCTGTGCTGGTATCAATTCAGGAAGACCCTACGCCTTCAGATGGTGGGGGTGTGGTTCTATGGCAGCCAGAGACATCGGTGGAAGGGGAAAGCAGTGAATATGCATTAGTGATAATTGTTAGATCCAAAAGTAGCGCTGCAGCCACAGGGATGAGGTAAGCTTTTACTGCCTTAACCCTTTTGCTTCCTTTTTTACAGTGGCCAATCACAGCCATGCCATTGCATGACATGGCTGTGATGGCCAAGGATAGGATGGTTTTCACCTTCCGATTGCTGACTTTTGTGGTAAATGATCGAATGCCCGATCTCAAATCGGATCCAGCCAAACATTTTCCGATCTTTGCCAATCAGGATCACTCATCTCTACTACAGACTGATCTGGTTCTCTAATTCTAAGAGGAATCACATTGTATATTACAAATAGTTGTCAATATTAAGCATAGTTTTACAGCATGATCCTGTAGGTACAATGACATTTTGATGAAGCGTGAGAGTAGAAAGAGACCGCACTCAATCCGCTGTGAAGGATTTCTTTATTCAAACACGTGCAGAGTGGAGGGCTGGAGACACACTGTGAGCTGGCTCCTCAAGAATGGACGACAGCTGTTTCGCCCAAATTGGGCTTCCACAGGTTCGTGGACCTGTGGAAGCCCAATTTGGGCGAAACAGCTGTCGTCCATTCTTGAGGAGCCAGCTCACAGTGTGTCTCCAGCCCTCCACTCTGCACGTGTTTGAATAAAGAAATCCTTCACAGCGGATTGAGTGCGGTCTCTTTCTACTCTCACGCTTCATCAATGGACTTTGTCTTATGACCAGCACCCCGCTTTTGGATTGTCGGACCCTCCAGGCTCTCCACCCGAGCACAGGCACAGGCGGTACCGCAAGCGATATTGCAGGTAATCTGCGGTGGTGCAGGACTTTGCTTCTCTCCTGCTTTACAATGACATTTTGAGATGGAAAAAAGCTTCACTGTGTGTCACTATTACAGGATGTATCTCTCCTCTCTGTAGAATCAATGTGGTAAGGAAATATAACAAAAGTTTAAGATATTGCAAGGAGTATTACGACTTTTGTCATTTATGCATAATCCAGGTCTGCCAATATGGGTTGGCATTAGTGGGATACGGCGTGGTCATGCCCACCTGTCACATTCATCGTAATTTACACCACTAAAGTGGCATAACTTGCTTCAGAAATATTTCAGGTGCTGATGCACTCTGAATACCATATTCATTAAGCAGTAACAGCTGCTTAATCAATAAAATCAATGTATTCCAATGAATGCTTCATTAAGACTGTCATGTCAATTCCAATCATAAAGAAATACCTCTATAAAGTATTTTGAAATTACTGGGTATTGATTTATTTTTCCTTTTTATTATAGTGGTATATGATGCAGCATTTAGTACAGATTATATTTTTTTTTTATTTAGCAGTGTATTTTCCATCCACAGTACGTATACATAAACATAGTCTTGGACCAGTGCATTAATTTACATTTCCATCTATTTCCTCCTTAATTAAATTTTTTACCTTGTATATTGATGAAAACTTCACATTTTTCTTTACAAATTATGTTTCAATAATTCTTCTGTAAGATTTTAATTCTGTTATTAAAAGCCTCTGAAGATTTGTTTTTATGACTAGCACTTCTAGCAAATTTAAAGGTACTGAAACACACCAATATCTAAAGTAGTAGGATCTAACCAAATCCTTCCATACAAATTAGCATATTTTTACATATAATGAAAAACCTATTCTGAAAGAATCAATATCAAAAGTCTGCTACTAAAAAGCTGTTTGATCATTTTCATCAAATTTCCATGTATTTTGGTGTGCTGAAAATTAAAAAAATATTGAAAAAAATCCTGGACGTCAGGATTTGCCACAAAATGCAAAATTCTCTTCAAATTTAGTACATTTTTCATAATTTTTTATTTTCTTTTTTTAGGGTTTTGAAAGTCAAAATTACTATTAATTAATTCACATCAATGCATTGAAGAAATATAATGCCAAAAAAATATAACTTTCAAAGAAAAGAACTTTCAGAGGGAGCTAATGAAACCAGCATCAACAGTTTGCAAGCTGAATGAGCGGGCTCTGACATGCCCGGGCTTGTTTCAATTGGTTTATCTTTGTTCTCGCCTGTTCGCACTTTTTAATCTCAGTTCGTGTTAGCTCTTCATATTCAACCATGTTTCCCAAAATTAGCATTATGGCTCAGCGGAAATGTATTAATTCACCTGACAGTTTCTGTTACATTTGTGGTGAATATACAGTGTTGAAGCAACAGCTGAATATTACAGACTTTGTGAAAAAAGTATACTTCGCATATTTCGGACTAAATCTTGGAGATCAAGATATAGCTTGGGCGCCTCATAAAGTGTGCAAACGGTGTGTTGAGGACCTCCGAAATTGGTTCAAGGGTAAGAATAAAGCTTTCCTATGGTATGGCGAGAGCAAAAGAACCATAGTGACGATTGTTACCTTTTTTCATGCGATGTGAAAGGGTATAATTCAAAATGGAAGCATTTCATTTCATACCCCAATATTCACTCAGCAATTCATCCCATCCAACATGGCACAGATATACCAGTACCCAAAGCCCCTGCTACCTTGGAAAAGATAACTATGTCCGATGAAGGTGGAGTCATACCTGAACCAGATGAATCACGTTCTGACTTTTAAGGTGACACAAGATCAAAATTGTTTTCCCAGGAGGAGATGAATGATTTGGTAAGAAACTTAAATCTTCCTAAAGATGCCGCTAACTTACTCGGCTCAAGGCTCAAATGCAAGAATTTATTGTTGCCAGGAGTGTCTTTTTCATGGTTCAGACATCGTGAAGACGAGTTCGTTCCTTACTTTGCAGAGGAAGATAAGTTGGTTTATTGCATCGATGTCGAAGGTTTGATGGGTCAATTCAAAATCCAATATGATTCAGCGCAATGGCGTCTTTTTATAGATTCTTCAAAAAGTCTCAAAGCAGTTTTACTCCACAACGGCGGTATATATGCTTCCATCCCTGTAGGTCATTCCGTACACCTCAAGGAAACCTCAATGGTACCTCCCCATAAAGTTCTTCTACCACCTCTTCACATCAAATTGAGATTGATGAAGCAATTAGTAAAATCACTGGCAAAAGCTGCAGAATGCTTCAAATACTTGGTTGCCAGGTTTCCAGGCCTCTCGGAGGCAAAATTGAAGGAAGGTGTGTTCATCGGACCAGACATTAGAAGGCTTATAGCTGATCAAGAGTTTATCAATACCATGACGCATCCTCACAAAGAAGGGTGGATTGCATTTAAAGAGGTCGTAGAGAAATTTTTAGGCAATAACAAAGACCCTGACTACAAACAAATCGTCAGACGAATGCTGAAAGCATTTCAAGCTTTAGGTTGCCTGATGAGCTTGAAAGTGAATTTCCGCCATTCCCACCTTGACAACTTTCCTGAAAATTTGGGAGCTGTGAGTGAGGAGCAAGGTGAACGATTCCACCAGGACATTAAAGAGATGGAAAGAAGATATCAGGGAAGATGGAGGATTACAATGATGGCAGACTACTGTTGGACGCTACAGAGAGACATTACAGATGCTACTCACAAGCGTAAATGTACCAAGAGAAGCCTCACAGGGAAGAAGAATCGATTTTAGTGTGTGTTTGTGAGCTCATTGCAGTTAAAAAATGATTTCGTGAAACATTTGTAATAAAAAATTAATTTTATGAGTCTATTTTCATTTATTTTGAGATATTGTCTTATTTAACATAGTTACTTAAATTGTCAGAAAACGTGATGTCCTATGACAAAACAGAGGTCATTTTCGGATTCAGCGCACTCAAAAACATAAAGATTATGTGGAATAACCAAAATAGCTCTCGAAAAAATTTTTTTTGCACATCTGCGATTTGTATTTTATCACAGACAATATAAAATAGAGATAGGTAGTATATTTAACGCAATAAAATAGGTATTGGTCATATTGATGGTAACTTGGACTCATTTGCACTTCTTGCTCATTTTAGTTATTCAAACACGCATTGAATTTAATGTACTTGTTTAGCCCAAAATGTAATAACAATAATATAATAATAATAGGCTAAATACAGAACATTGTGAGTCTAAATATGAATCTATTTCCTACTCATTAATCTATATATTTACTTCCAGAGAAAAAGGCTGAAGATATGACTTACAATGAGATGTAGCTGGTTTGTCCAATGTCCAATGACCTTGTATTCTGCTGTTTTATTTATTATTTGATACTGGTAAATATCATACCGTCCAGGAGCATCTCCATTTTCATTGTAAGTGACAGGTGTACCAGCACTGCCTAGTAGATAAAAATAATAAATTCTGATAGTTATAATGGAAAACCGCCTAAAAATCAGTCACATTAGTATTCTGATCCAATTATTGTTACACAATACTCTATAAACTGGGAAACATTACTTGCGAGATGGTTAATCATAAATATTGGATGAAGCATCTATTACCAAAGAGTTTTTCTTATTTTATAATGTAAACATGGGCAAGAAAATTATTATGGAAAATTTTGTTGGGATGTATAATTCAAGAGTGGAGTAGAACATACTCATTTGATTTTATAGAATGTGTTGACCACTCTTTTGTATGATGAGCTTAGCACATATTTACAATTTTACATTATTCATTTTTAATATGTAAGCACTACATGAACTTAAATATAAATACAACTAATAAATAAGAGCACTGAGTTAAAAGGAATGCAGAATCATATTTATATAAAACAAAATTTGAAGCAAAGAACATAAAACATAACTATCTAATGAAAATTCATTTTATACCTCAGTGACTAATTTTAATCTGGATGAGTCTTTCATACTGGAAATACAGCATAATCAAGATATAGCAAATGTTAGGAAAAAACTTTGATTTTGATGTATCTATATAATGAAATATGCAGTAATGTTTTATTTCAGATATATATTAACATTCAAAATCATGATTGGACATATAGAATAGCATGAGCAACATGTTAAAATTGTACTTTTAGCTGTTAATTGTGTCACAAATGTAGAGAGTAGTTCTATATAAGCAACAGGTAAAAAAAGTAATGTACAAGTCACCAATATTTATTTTATCATACATATACACAAATGAGCCAAAAGGTAACCTGACCTTTTTTTTTACAGTGATTTCCCTGGCCAAGCACAGTCATGCCAGTACTTGACATGACTTGCATGGGGCCGGGAGTGGGTTTTCTGCAAATGAACAGTTACCAAGCATTGTCGACTTCTGAGCAAAGTGCTCGGTAAGCTGAACCCAAACAAACCAGCCAAGGCCCATAACGAATCTGAAATTGATGAACTTACACTGAACAGGTTCGCTCATCTCTAATAAGAAGTGTCAACTCGAGTTTGCAAAAAGATTCAAAAATTGAATAGCAGAATATTGGATATGGGTGTTTTGGAGCGATGAGACAAAAATCAATAGACTAGGCTCTGATGAGTGCAAATGGGTCTGGAAGAATCCAACAAAAAAGGGGGTAGCCGGTCGATAAATGGAAGGAGCTGCCAAGTTAGGTGGAGGAGGTCTTATGATATGGGGTAATTTCACAGTCAAAGTTGTTAGATACTTGACCAGGATTGATGGTGGTCTCAATTTTGAGCTATATGTGAGTATCCTACAAGGCCCATTACTTTGTACATTCAAGTATTATGTGTAAGAAAAGGATGACAGTGTTCCAGCACTAAATCATTCTAAAGCATACGTCGAGATTCTTGAAGAATTGGTTAAATGAAAATAAAGTAGAGGTGCTGAATTGTCCCTCAAAAGACATGGGATTAGATTTCGGTTGACACATGCTTGAATCTGATCGAGACCATGCCCAGAAAGATTTATGAAGTGTTGAAAGCCAAAGGTGGATTTGCAAAATACTATTAAAATAATGAAAATTAAAAATTTAGATTTTTAGGTGCAAAATATTAACAATTCACTGACATGACAATAATCTGCATAACTTATCATATGCTAAATAAATGCAAGTCCTATTTATGTAAGAGATAGTCAAAATGATTGTATATAAAATGAAGATAGTTTTGCGTTCAAATCTGTGGTGGATGCTGAGATATAGAGCCGGAAAGTTAAAAGTTCAAAACATTGTTACTCTTTGCTTATCAGTGTATATATATATATATATATATATATATATATATATATATATATATAAATACTGTATCTCTTTCTCTCTTTATATTATATATATATATATATATATAATATACAGGGTGGTCCAACAGTAGGTGGACAGTATAGGGTGCTTTACACACTGCAACATCACTAGCGATTGCTAGTAATGTCGCGAGCGATAGCACCCGCCCCCGTCATTCTTGCGACATGTGGTGATCACTGCCGTAGCAAACAATATCGCTACGGCAGCGTCACACGCACATACCTGCTCAGCAACGTCGCTGTTGCTGCTGAACAATCCCTCTTTCAAGTAGGAGGTGCGTTCTGCATCACAGTGACGTCACAGCGGTGTTACTAAGCGGCCGCCCAATAGCAGAGGAGGGGGCGGAGATGAGCGGCCGGAACATGCCGCCCACCTCCTTCCTTCCTCATTGCCGGTGGACACAGGTAAGGAGATGTTCGTCATTCCTGCAGTGTCACACATAGCGATGTGTGATGCCGCAGGAACGACGAACAACCAGCGGCATCCACCACCAACGATATTATGAAAAGGAGCGACGTGTCAACGATCAACGATTTTTGACGTTTTTGCGATCATTGATCGTCGCTCCTAGGTGTCATACGCTGCGATGTCGCTAACGACGCCGGATGTGCCTCACTAACGATCTAACCCCGACGATATATCATTTGCGATGTTGCAGCGTGTAAAGCACCCTTCAGTTAAATAGGGTTATGAAGGGGGAAATTTATGAAACATGGTGTAAAGTGAAACTGACTCAGTTGCCCTTAGCAACCAATCAGATTCCACTTTTCATTCTTCACAGACTCTTTGGAAAAGGAAAAGTGGAATCTGACTGGTTGCTAAAGGCAACTGAGTCAGTTTCACAGATTCAGTTGTTATTTTCTGTCCACCTATTTTGGACCACCCTATATATATATATATAAAAAAAGATCAGGATTAATCTGTTCCCATTAGAGTAAAATATTTTCTGAGATTCATTCATTTGTTTCCAGCCAATCATAAACAAACTCTTATGTAACAATGAAAGTCACCCATCTTATGGCGCAAGTCAGTAGCAGTGGTATTTGGTGAGCTCATAGGGTGATCTCATTGCATACATGGCAGGTAATATATGTTACCCCCAGCACCTGCATTTACCATTAAGAAATGTATGATGTCATGCCTCATCAAACATTTACTCGACTTGTGAACAGCATGAAATGCTCAAACCACATGCCAAGTTATTGACACATTGACATATTTTGGCGGTATACTCACCACTGCTGATCACTTTTGTTTCATAAATTGTTTGAGATGATGAAATCACTATTGCATGTTTCTACTTAAATGCCCTACTTTCATGCTAAAATACCACAGTAGGGAAAACAACTTACATTTTACATAAATTTAAAAAATCCCCTCTTTTTTTGTGAGTAGTGTATATAGGGTGGCGAGGACATGACAGAAATACCACAAGAGCAAGTAATTGGAGAATATATCTCAATTTTTTAAGGAGAGTTTAGGAGTAGAGATGAGCGAACCGGTCGCGGTTCGGCTCGAGGTTGGTTCGCCGAACGGACCTCCCGTTCGAGTTCGGTTCGTCGAACGTTCGACGAACCGAACTCGAACTGCATAGGAAACAATGGCAGGCAATCACAAACACAGAAAAACACCTAGAAAACACCCTCAAAGGTGTCCAAAAGGTCACAAACAACTCACAACACATGGGAAAGTGACAAGGACATATACTCATGCGAAAACAAAAGAGCTGGACAAGGAAAAAGAGGAGGACACACAGATATATGAGTATATGCAAGGAAACATGCCATTATTGTGCAACTTGAGCCCTGCTCATTCTTGGCTTCCAATCTTGATAAATTGCCTGAGCTCGCCACGTACGTCTTGGGGATCTTGTCGTGTCCTGCAGCCAGCGTTCTCTCGGAACCTGTCTTCAGTGCTGCTGTGGGTCTGCTGGCAGATAAGCACACGTGTCTGTCCACTGACAATGTGGACATGGCTCTCAGAGGACTTTTCTTCCCCGGGGTCAGCCAGGGGACGGGAAAGGCACGCGTATTTTTGAGAGTGCTTCATGCAAAGCATCTTTTTCTTTTTCAAAAGGGGGCTCAACCGATGCCAGTCAAGTGGGGTGTGTGTGGCCCAGTGAGTGGCAACGAGGGAGACTGTGGTTGGAGTCCCCTCGCTGTGTTTCTAAAAGAACCAAGATGAACAAGTCATGGCTCTCAGAGGACTTTTCTTCCCCGGGGTCAGCCAGGGGACGGGAAAGGCACGCGTATTTTTGAGAGTGCTTCATGCAAAGCATCTTTTTCTTTTTCAAAAGGGGGCTCAACCGATGCCAGTCAAGTGGGGTGTGTGTGGCCCAGTGAGTGGCAACGAGGGAGACTGTGGTTGGAGTCCCCTCGCTGTGTTTCTAAAAGAACCAAGATGAACAAGTCATGGCTCTCAGAGGACTTTTCTTCCCCGGGGTCAGCCAGGGGACGGGAAAGGCACGCGTATTTTTGAGAGTGCTTCATGCAAAGCATCTTTTTCTTTTTCAAAAGGGGGCTCAACCGATGCCAGTCAAGTGGGGTGTGTGTGGCCCAGTGAGTGGCAACGAGGGAGACTGTGGTTGGAGTCCCCTCGCTGTGTTTCTAAAAGAACCAAGATGAACAAGTCATGGCTCTCAGAGGACTTTTCTTCCCCGGGGTCAGCCAGGGGACGGGAAAGGCACGCGTATTTTTGAGAGTGCTTCATGCAAAGCATCTTTTTCTTTTTCAAAAGGGGGCTCAACCGATGCCAGTCAAGTGGGGTGTGTGTGGCCCAGTGAGTGGCAACGAGGGAGACTGTGGTTGGAGTCCCCTCGCTGTGTTTCTAAAAGAACCAAGATGAACAAGTCATGGCTCTCAGAGGACTTTTCTTCCCCGGGGTCAGCCAGGGGACGGGAAAGGCACGCGTATTTTTGAGAGTGCTTCATGCAAAGCATCTTTTTCTTTTTCAAAAGGGGGCTCAACCGATGCCAGTCAAGTGGGGTGTGTGTGGCCCAGTGAGTGGCAACGAGGGAGACTGTGGTTGGAGTCCCCTCGCTGTGTTTCTAAAAGAACCAAGATGAACAAGTCATGGCTCTCAGAGGACTTTTCTTCCCCGGGGTCAGCCAGGGGACGGGAAAGGCACGCGTATTTTTGAGAGTGCTTCATGCAAAGCATCTTTTTCTTTTTCAAAAGGGGGCTCAACCGATGCCAGTCAAGTGGGGTGTGTGTGGCCCAGTGAGTGGCAACGAGGGAGACTGTGGTTGGAGTCCCCTCGCTGTGTTTCTAAAAGAACCAAGATGAACAAGTCATGGCTCTCAGAGGACTTTTCTTCCCCGGGGTCAGCCAGGGGACGGGAAAGGCACGCGTATTTTTGAGAGTGCTTCATGCAAAGCATCTTTTTCTTTTTCAAAAGGGGGCTCAACCGATGCCAGTCAAGTGGGGTGTGTGTGGCCCAGTGAGTGGCAACGAGGGAGACTGTGGTTGGAGTCCCCTCGCTGTGTTTCTAAAAGAACCAAGATGAACAAGTCATGGCTCTCAGAGGACTTTTCTTCCCCGGGGTCAGCCAGGGGACGGGAAAGGCACGCGTATTTTTGAGAGTGCTTCATGCAAAGCATCTTTTTCTTTTTCAAAAGGGGGCTCAACCGATGCCAGTCAAGTGGGGTGTGTGTGGCCCAGTGAGTGGCAACGAGGGAGACTGTGGTTGGAGTCCCCTCGCTGTGTTTCTAAAATAACCAAGATGAACAAGTCATGGCTCTCAGAGGACTTTTCTTCCCCGGGGTCAGCCAGGGGACGGGAAAGGCACGCGTATTTTTGAGAGTGCTTCATGCAAAGCATCTTTTTCTTTTTCAAAAGGGGGCTCAACCGATGCCAGTCAAGTGGGGTGTGTGTGGCCCAGTGAGTGGCAACGAGGGAGACTGTGGTTGGAGTCCCCTCGCTGTGTTATACATGCTTTTAGAAGGGCATGACATGGCTTGGAGGTTGACTTTCATAAAATGCAAACTGTTGGCTACCAAAATGCTGCCTTTCCAACAACTGTGGTTATAGGCAATGAGGAACATACTGATGAAGATGAGACGCAGATACCCGATTGGGATGACAACTTAAATATTCGGTCAGGGCAAGAAGAAACTCGGTCTGAGGGGGAGGGGAGTGCAAACACAACAATTGATGATGAAGTTCTAGATCCCACCTACTGTCAACCCACAGTCAGACACTCGAGGAGGTCAATAGAGGCGGTGGAGGAGGATGCAACCGACGTCGAAGTAACCTGGCGCCTTCCTGGACACAGTCGGAGCACTGGTAGCACGTCTACAACTGCATCCTCAGCCACCACTCTGCCTCTGAGCATTATTCGGGGTGGATCAACAGGTCGCATGGCCTCTAAGCCTTGCCTAGCCTGGTCCTTTTTTGACATAAAAAAAGATCGGCCAAATTATGTGATCTGTAACATTTGCCATGGTTATCTTAGTAGAGGTCAAAACCTCAGCAGTTTGACAACTTCTTCCATGAATCGTCACATGAATAAATATCATATGGCCTGGTGGGAAGCTCACCGTGCTGCAATGCGGCCTAGTGGAGCCAACCATCCACCGCCTGCCCCTTCCAGGGCATCCGCGCGCTCGTCATCTTCTAGGACTGTGGGGACAGCTGTCACACCTGTTTTTCCACCCACAACTTCCACCACTGTAACCGCAACAGGCAGTTTGCTTGGTAGGTCGTCAGTTGGTTTGGAAGGGGAAACAAGTGAGTGTGTACAGCTCTCTCAGACATCGATAGCACCAACTTTGGATGAAGGCAACATCATGTCTCCGCCTGCACTTTCCTCCCAAAGCTGCATTTTTCCAGGGACACCCTACTCAACACCGTCTACACACAGCAGCCAGATCTCTGTCCCTCAGATGTGGTCAAATAAAAGGCCACTTCCTTCGACCCATGACAAAGCGAAGAGGTTGACTCTATCCCTCTGTAAGCTGTTGGCTACAGAAATGCTGCCTTTCCGCCTAGTGGACACACGATTTTAGAGACCTTATATCTGTCGCTGTGCCCCAGTACCAGATGCCTAGTCGCCACTACTTCTCTAAGAAAGGTGTGCCCGCGCTACACCAGCATGTCGCACACAATATCACCGCTTCCTTGAGAAACTCTGTGTGTGAACGGGTGAATTTCAGCACCGATACTTGGACCAGTAAGCATGGACAGGGACGTTAAATGTCGCTGACTGGGCACTGGGTAACTATGGTGATAGATGGTGAAGGGTCTGCTGCACAAGTCTTGCCGTCCCCACGACTTGTGTGTCAATCCTCTGTCTGTCCAAGTTCCGCCACTGCTTCTGCATCCTCCACCTCATCTGGGTCCTCCACCTCCGCCCCAAGCCTGCCTGGTCAGGCCACCAGCGTTCTCACTGCGCAGAAGGAATCACGCACCCCTCATTACTATGCTGGCAGCAGAGCGCAACGGCATCAGGCGGTCTTTAGCTTGACATGTCTTGGGAATAAGAGTCACACAGCTGAGGAGTTGTGGTCAGCTCTGCGGTCCGAGTTTAATAAATGGTTGTCTCCACTCAACCTGCAGCCTGGTAAGGCCGTGTGCGACAATGCTGCAAACCTGGGTGCGGCCCTTCGCCTGGGCAAGGTGACACACGTGCCTTGTATGGCTCACGTGTTGAACCTTGTTGTCCAGCAATTTTTAACACACTATCCCGGCCTAGATGGCCTTCTGACCAGGGCACGGAAACTGTCTGCAGTGCTCACTTCCGCCGTTCAAGCGCCGCAGCTGAGCGACTTGCATCGCTCCAGAAGTCTTTCGGCCTGCCGGTTCATCGCCTGAAATGCGATGTGGCGACACGCTGGAATTCAACTCTCCACATGTTACAGCGACTGTGGCAGCACCGCAGAGCCCTGGTGCAATACGTCATGACGTATAGCCTGGGCCAACGAGATGCAGAGGTGGGGCAGATCACCCTGATGGAGTGATCTCAGATCACGGACCTATGCACCCTTCTGCACAGTTTCGACATGGCGACGAATATGTTTAGCGCTGACAATGCCATTATCAGCATGACGATTACAGTCATTTACATGCTGGAGCACACGCTAAACACTATTCGGAGTCAGGGGGTGGGACAACAGGAAGGGGAGGAACTACAGGAGGATTCATATGCGCAAGACACAACAACATCACCAAGGTCCAGACGTTCATCATCACCAACGCGGCAGGCATGGGACCATGGGGGACAGGGATCAACAAGGGCGCATGGTAGCAGGCGAGATGTTGAGGAAGGTGCAGGAGGACATGAAGATATGGAGGACGAACTGTCCATGGACATGGAAGACTCAGCTGATGAGGGGGACCTTGGTCAAATTTAAGTTGAAAGAGGTTGGGGGGAGATGACAGAGGAAGAAAGAACGGTTAGCACCTCTATGCCACAAACACAGCGTGGACTTGGTCCGCATGGCTGCGCAAGACACATGAGTGCCTTCTTGTTGCACTACCTCCAACATGACCCTCGTATTGTCAAAATTAGAAGTGATGATGACTACTGGCTTGCCACACTATTAGATCCCCGGGACAAGTCCAAATTTTGTGACATAATTCCACCCATAGAAAGGGACGCACGTATGCAGGAGTATCAGCAGAAGCTGTTACTCGATCTTAGCTCGGCTTTTCCACCAAACAACCGTGCAGGTGAAGGGAGTGATTCTCCCAGTTGTAACTTGACAAACATGGGACGGCCTCGTCATCTTCAACAGTCTACCCGTACCAGTAGGACCGTATCTGGTGCTGGTAACAGCAATTTTATGGAATCTTTTCATAATTTTTTTAGACCCTCCTTTGCAAGGCCACCAGAGACATCAAGTGTGTCACATAGTCAACGGATGGAGAGGATGATACAGGAGTATCTCCAAATGAACATCGATGCAATGACTTTGCAAATGGAGCCTTGCTCCTTTTGTGCTTCAAATCTAGAAAAATGTCAAGAGCTCTCCAGTTACACCTTGAAGATTTTGTCGTGTCCAGCTGCCAGCGTTGTCTCTGAACGTGTCTTCAGTGCTGCTGGGTGTGTGCTGACAGATAAGCGCACGCGTCTGTCCAGTGACAATGTGGACAGACTGACGTTCATCAAAATGAACAAGTCATGGATCCAGAAGGAATTTACTACCCCTGTGTCATCCTGGGGAGAGTAAATGCTTGTGGATTTGGAATGTGCTTGATGCAAATCAAAACATCCTGTTTGCAACTAGGGCACAAGGGTGTCTGTGTGCCCAATTTGGGGAAAAAAGGTAGACTCCGCTTGGAGTAACCCTTGCTTGCTGTGTTTTTTAAAAATGATACAAGATGAACAGATCTGAAGGCAAGATGAAGGCAACATCATGTCTCCGCCTGCACTTTTCTCACAAACCTGCATTTTTCCAGGGACACCCTACTCAACACCGTCTACAGACAGCAGCCAGATCTCTGTCCCTCAGATGTGGTCAAATAAAAGGCCACTTACTGCGACCCATGACAAAGCTAAGTGGTTGACTCTATCCCTCTGTAAGCTGTTGGCTACCGAAATGCTGCCTTTACGCGTAGTGGACACACAGGATTTTACAGACCTTATGTCTGTCGCTGTGCCCCAGTACCAGATGCCCAATCACCACTGCTTCTCCAAGAAAAGCATGCCCGCGCTACACCAGCATATCGCACACAACATCACCACTTCCTTGAGAAAATCTGTGTGCGACAGGGTGCATTTCAACACAGATACTTGGACCAGTAAGCATAGACAGGGTCATTACATGTCACTGACTGGGCACTGGCAAACTATGGTGAGAGATGGAGAAGGGTCTGCTGTACAAGTCTTGCCGTCCCCACGAGTTGTTTCAATCCTTGTTCTGTATGTAGAAGTTAATACACTGCTTCTGCCTCTTCAACCTCGTGTGGGTCCTCTACCTTGGCGCAAACCCTGTGTGGTCAGGCCACCCTTCCTTGCAACTGCGCACAAGGACTACCACACACCTCCTTACTATGCTGGCAGCAGAGCTCAATGCCATCAGGCGGTCAAAGTTTTACTTTGAAATGTATGGGAAATGTGAGTCACACCGCTATTACAGAGAATAGTAGTCAGGCAGGGTCAAAACATTAATTGAGGAACAGGAACAGAATGGGACGGCCAGGAAAGAATCAGAAAACAAGCAGAGGTGAAATGCGTATCGGCCAACAAGGTACATAAACAGCAAGCAGGAAAAGTAGTCAGGTAACAAGCACACAAAATCATAAAACTGAACTGGGGGTAAAATTAACCAGAGGTTCATAGCTATGTCTGGCAGTGGTCTGCAGACAGGATGGGCATAAAAAAGGGTGTGGTGTCTTCCCATTGGTTGTAGCTGAATGATGGTATTTCATCTGTGAGATACCCACCAGCTACATTCAGCCAGAGATTCTGCATCTGTCAAGGTAATGCAGCCCAGTGGGTGAGCATAACCTGCGTCCACCTGCGCCGCTGGCATCGACTACTCTCCCATCATCAGCACTATTCATGAAAGGAACACGTTGTCACCTGGCGACCGGAGTACAAATTGACGGAGCGGACTCCGTTGGTGACTTAACAGCCGTGTGCGGCAATGATGCAAACCTGGCTGCGGGCCATCCTCAGGGCAATGTGACACACGTGCCTTTTAGGGCTCACGTGTTGAACCGAATTCGCCAGCAATTTTTAAAACACCATCACGGCCTACATGGCCTTGTGCAGTGGGCACGCTCGCTATGTGCTCACTTCCATCGTGCGCACACAGAAGCTCAACAACTTTCATCACTCCGGAAGTCTTAGGGTCTGGCAGTTAAACGCCGTAAATGCGATGTTTCGACACGCAGGAATTGGAATCTGCACATGTTGCAGCGTGTGTGGCAGCACCGCAGAGCCCTGCTGAAATACGGTAAGACATATAGCCTGGGATAACTTGATCCAGAGGTGGTGCAGATCACGCTGCTGGAGTGGTGTCAGATCAAGGACCTATGCACCCTGCTACACAGTTTTGAAATGTCGACGAAGATGTTTAGCACTGGCAATGTCATTCTCAGCGTGACAATTCTGGTCATCTACATGATGGAGCACACTGTAATTATTATTCGGAGTCAGGTGTTGGGACAAGAGGAAGGGGAGGAAGTACAGGAGGAGTCATATGCGGAAGGGATAACAAGATCTACGAGGTCCAGATGGTCAGCGGCACCTATGCGGCAGTCATGGTGAGGGAGAGGGATTAACAAGGGCGCATAGTATCAGCAAAAAGTGTTGATGAAAGTGCAGGAGCCCATGAAGAAATGGAGGACGAACTGGCGATGGGCATGGAAGACTCAGCAGATGAGTGAGAGCTTGCTCACATTTCGGTTGTGCGAGGTTGGGGGGAGAGGGCAGAGGAAGGATGCACGATTCTCACCTCTCTGCCACCAACACACCAAGGACTTGGTCCTCCTGGATGCACAAGACACATGAGCGCCTTCTTGCTGCACTACCTACATGACCCTCGGATTGTATGAATTTGAAGTAATCCTGAATACTGGGTTGCCACACTGTTAGATCCCCGGTACAAGACAAAATTTGGCGAACTAATTCCTGCCATAGAAATAGACGCACGTATACAGGAGTATCTGCAGAATGTGGTACGCAATCTTAGATCTACTTGTCCACTAAACACCAGTGCTGCACAGAGTGAATCTCAACGCTTTGTCATGGATAGGAGGAAATGGTCTTTTACTTGTCCACATCGGAGGGACCGAGGGATGGCTGCTGTGCTGAGATGGCGTTGAGTACGGTGTCCCTGCACAGTTGCACTTTTGGTCATATCCCAAAATGAGTTGAAAAAGGACAGATGCTGTTGGAAAGGGGAACAGGTGTGTTGGAAAGGGGAAAAAAGTTTTGGTCCGTGGATTTGGTGGTTAAGCAACTGTAACATTTGCTGAAGAAACAACATCTGTTACAGTGGGACTGGCAGATTTGGATAAAGTGGTATATAATCTGTGACCGCTATATAACGAAAATTAATAAGAAAAGAAAGAGAAAGGTATATATCCCCATCAGCAGTCAGTGTCCACCGTGCTCCCAGTTGGAAAAGGAGAGGTTGGCAACTTGAAGGTTTGGTGGAGGATACAGAGCTGTGTGGCTATGAAACTAATAGTAGCCTGAACCGAGTTAGACGCCATTCGGATCTGGAGACTGTGAGCCCTGTTAGCGTCACAGGGTCCACATGCCCACCCAGCCCAGGAACTCCCTGTTAACAACACAGGGGCCATTGAGTACGCTGACCGTGTGCGTAGGGGCCACACCTGTGGACAGCAGGCGCATCAGCAGCAGCAGGCCTGTTAATGCCACTGGGCTGCACAAGCAGGACTGTTAGGACAGGAGCTGGTCTTAACCGTTCTGCGTTACCAACTGTGGTGGTGGCCTGCATCCACCACCCGATCCCTGCCTACCTCTGGCCTAAAGCCGCAATGGGTTCAACACATGGAGGTGTGCTCTTTCGGAGCATAATAGAAGACTGCGCACCTCCTTGTTGGCTCCAGCCCCTTTTATAACCTGGGTCCGCCCCAAACCAGGGTGAACCACAATGCACCTCCTGGAGACAAAAGTAGAGTGACACGTCATGAGTGGCATAACTAGCGTCCTATTTGGAAACGCAACTTCAATGATGACCTCATGGCTGCCATGACCCAAACACCTCACCAGTCATCGTCTGAGCATCAATAATGCGGTGACAAGTCATAGGTGTGGGCCTCTGCAAGCCATTTGGGAGGACACCTGATGCCCTGTGGTCTATATGGGACCCCCACATCAGGGCCAGGGCCAAAGAGTTCATTACCGGACCTAGTCTCTGATGCAGGAAGTGCCTGAGCATGCTCAGTAGCATGAAATACAGTCTCTGAAAAAAGACTATCAGCTTTAGCATGGTGTCTATGCCCAAAACAGGACTTATACCCGGCACGGAATGCAAGCACCTGTGCAAAGAGGCTTTTCACACTTAGTGTGGGAGCATGCGCTGTATCCCGAAATGAAAACTTAGCGTCAGGAATGGCACAGTCAGGCTGAGCATACTCACTAGGCGAAACACTGTAATTATGCTGCAGCTGGGGTACATCGGCACACGCATGCGCACTAGCTGCCTCTCCACACTTAGACGTGGAGGGGAAATTTGTCTTGGAGATGCTGTCTATGAACAGAAGGAAAAGCTAAAGGAAGCCTGACTTTCTATCCCTCCGAATTATGAAATGCAGCAATGAATTCCATGAGTTTGCTATAACATTAGCGTAGCAAAATGTGCATGAGGGTGTGATGTAGAGGTGCTAGAAATAGCTTGTCACCAGTGGGGCACTAATGGAATACAACAGCCAGTTCTATGATGCCACAAAATGGCAGTATTTTGTGCTATCATTATAGCTTATTAAAAACAGAGCACGAGGTTGTCATGCAGAGGTGCTGCACATAGATTTGCAGTAGTGTGAATTGACAAAAGTACAATAGCCACGTTTAGGATACAACTAGGTACAGTGAGTGTTTGCTAGTATAATGGCTGAGTTTAAAAAAGTTTGAGTGTGCAATGCAGGCAGATGTCCTGCAAATAACGTTCCAATACTGTGAATTGACAAAAGTACAATAGCCACGTTTAGGATACAACTAGGTACAGTGAGTGTTTGCTAGTATAATGGCTGAGTTTAAAAAAGTTTGAGTGTGCAAGGCAGGCAGATGTCCTGCAAATAACGTTCCAATACTGTGAATTGACAAAAGTACAATAGCCACGTTTAGGATACAACTAGGTACAGTGAGTGTTTGCTAGTATAATGGCTGAGTTTAAAAAAGTTTGAGTGTGCAATGCAGGCAGACGTGCTGCAAATAACGTTCCAATACTGTGAATTGACAAAAGTACAATAGCCACGTTTAGGATACAACTAGGTACAGTGAGTGTTTGCTAGTATAATGGCTGAGTTTAAAAAAGTTTGAGTGTGCAATGCAGGCAGACGTGCTGCAAATAACGTTCCAATACTGTGAATTGACAAAAGTACAATAGCCACGTTTAGGATACAACTAGGTACAGTGAGTGTTTGCTAGTATAATGGCTGAGTTTAAAAAAGTTTGAGTGTGCAATGCAGGCAGATGTCCTGCAAATAACGTTCCAATACTGTGAATTGACAAAAGTACAATAGCCACGTTTAGGATACAACTAGGTACAGTGAGTGTTTGCTAGTATAATGGCTGAGTTTAAAAAAGTTTGAGTGTGCAAGGCAGGCAGATGTCCTGCAAATAACGTTCCAATACTGTGAATTGACAAAAGTACAATAGCCACGTTTAGGATACAACTAGGTACACTGAGTGTTTGCTACTATAATGGCTGAGTTTAAAAAAGTTTGAGTGTGCAAGGCAGGCAGATGTCCTGCAAATAACGTTCCAATACTGTGAATTGACAAAAGTACAAAAGCCACGTTTAGGATACAACTAGGTACAGTGAGTGTTTGCTAGTATAATGGCTGAGTTTAAAAAAGTTTGAGTGTGCAATGCAGGCAGATGTCATGCAAATAACGTTCCAATACTGTGAATTGACAAAAGTCCAATAGCCACGTATAGGATGCCACTAGGTACACTGAGTGTTTGCTAGTATAATGGCTTCGTTATAATTAGTTGGAGTGTGCAACGCAGGCAGATGCGCTCTGCAAATGTCTTGGCACTAGTGGGACTATAGCAAAGTCCAATAGCCACGTATAGGATGCCACTAGGTACACTGAGTGTTTGCTAGTAAAATTGCTTAGTTTAAAAAAGTTGTAGTGTGCAATGCAGGCAGACGTGCTCTGCAAATGTCTTTGCACTAGTGGGACTATAGCAAAGTCCAATAGCCACGTTTAGGATGCCACTAGGTACACTGAGTGTTTGCTAGTAAAATTGCTTAGTTTAAAAAAGTTGTAGTGTGCAATGCAGGCAGACGTGCTCTGCAAATGTCTTTGCACTAGTGGGACTATAGCAAAGTCCAATAGCCACGTATAGGATGCCACTAGGTACACTGAGTGTTTGCTAGTAAAATTGCTTAGTTTAAAAAACTTGGAGTGTGCAATGCAGGCAGATGTGCTCTGCTAATGTCTTTGCACTAGTGGGACTATAGCAAAGTCCAATAGCCACGTTTAGGATGCCACTAGGTACACTGAGTGTTTGCTAGTATAATGGCTTACTTAGAATGAGTTGGAGTGTGCAGAGGACAAGAGGGTACAGTGGCAGGATTGTGGTGCTCTGGGTAGAGGAATGGAAGCCTGCCTTTCTATTCCCTCCTAATGGTGAAATGCAGGGAGGAAATCCCTGACCTGGGCTACACAGACGCTGTTGCTGTTTGCAGGACCTGTCACTTATGGCTCTCTGACCCTGCCGCTTTGAGCCCTTAAAAGGACTGATAGAAAGTGCTCTCCATAAGCTGTCTAACGCTGTGTATGGAGCGCATACAGCTGTATCGGCTATAGGACTCAGGAGGACGGAGCTGCGACACTGATGTCTGACACCAAAGACGCAGAAGAGATAATGGCGTTCGTGAAGAAAATGTCCGGTTTTATAATGCAGGGACATGTGACATGCAGATCCTATCACACATGCCGTTGCTTCTCTGGCTCAAAGTCCACTTAGGTGTGTGTGTGTCTGTGATTGGCTGACATGCTGGCCCGCCCCACAAGACGCGCGCGCTTAGGGAAGGAAGACAAGAAAAAAAAAAAAAAAAAATGGCGATCGCCATTATAGAAACAGCAGTGATCTGAAGGCGCTGTTCACGCACACTATACACTGAAATGTGATAATAGTTTGATTCACAGAGTGACTTACACTATTACAGCAGAAACCAAGCTAGGATTTAGCTGTTTTTTGGCTGCTAGAACCGTTCTCGAACGTTTCTAGAACTATCGAGCTTTTGCAAAAAGCTCGAGTTCTAGTTCGATCTAGAACATGCCCCAAAATCACTCGAGCCGCGAACTGGAGAACCACGAACCACGAACCGCGCTCAACTCTATTTAGGAGCCATAAAAAAGGAGTTTAGACCTTTTCATTTTAACAATCAACAGTATATAAGTAAAGATTATTTCTTGAAATGCAAATTAATTAATATACTAAAAAATGTGATTGTAATTATTGTGTTTTGAATGAAATTATGCATTTTGTTTGGCCTATTGAAACAGTAAAATAGAAAAATATATCCAGCACTCCTTTAAATAAAGCTCAAAGGTTTGACACACCCAATCCAGCACGGAGAGTCCAAGGCAATGGCTCCAGCAAGTGAAAACAGAGAGAAAAAAAAATCCAGCGGATCATAGGTTGTTCTAAAAGGTAACTTACGTCTTTATTATTCACTTTAAAAATTCCATAACGCAGATGGGATCCACAGACAAGGCATTTTAAGATCTCAATTCATCCAACATGTTTCGACACCAAGAAAGGTCATAAAAGTCTTATTCATGGATGCACAAAGAAGGTTCTGATACCTCTATATAGTCTATTTGGAGTCCCCATCATGCAACTGGTTCATGATTATGTTAATTACCACACATATGTGTTATACATCTGTGCATGAGATGGAAACTCCAATGCAATAATCTATAGACATATAAAACTTTAAAAACAGAATAAACATATTTTCAGAAAAAATGAATAAAAACAGTAATTACATGAATAATTTAATTGTAGTGGACAATCATGTCCTGTCTTATATTAAGACCATGTGGAATGCGTGTATTTAGTTTAAATATCCAGAAGGACTCTCTATTGAGAACTTTACATTGAAAGTCTCCCCCTCTGGCCATTTGCTGAACTTTTTCTATAGCTCTAAATTTAAGCCCAGCTGTATTGCCTCCATGACAGATCGTAAAGTGTCTAGAGACCGCTGAAGAACCGCATAAGTGTGTTTTATCTATATCTGAGATATGGCGTCTTATGCGGCTCTTCAGCGGTCCAATCGTACAGCCCACATACTGTTTCTGACACAATGTACAGTCAATCAGATATATTACACCTTCGCTAGTACAGTTAAGATGTCTGTAAATTTTATATTGCATTCCCGTAGAAAAGGAGGTAAAAGTATCTCCTTTTTCCACGTAAGTGCAAACCTTGCAGGGAACATGTCCGCACCTAAAAAAACCTCTGTAGACTAACCAAGTATATTCTTTTTTTGTGTGTTTCCTTGAAAAAAAACTAAGAGATAATATATTACCTAGGGTAGTAGCTCGTTTAGATACAAACCATATTGACTGGGAATTAATTAGTCTAGAAATAGTGGTATTCTGGTGTAAAATGGGCAGATTTTTTTTATTATTTGTATAATTTGGAAATATTGCGGGCTGTATTTAGTTGAAAATGTAACTGGATTACAAGGCAATGGCTCCAGCAATTGGAAAAAAAAACATTTTTTTATTTTTGTTTTCTCTCTGTTTTCACTTGCTGGAGCCATTGCCTTGGACTCTCCATGCTGGATTGGGTTTAGACAAATGTGGAAACCACACAGTGGAGTCAAATAATCCATAGATTTTTATTTATCAAATGTAGAAACAAACAATTAAAAGGAATTGTGAACACTAGTGATGAGCGAGCATGCTTGTAACTACTCGGTACTCGCACGAGTATCGCTGTACTCGGGCTGCTCGGCGGGGACCGAGTAATCTCGCGATACTCGTGCTGTACTCGTGGTCTTCATTTCTGCATGTTGGCGCTCTTTTGAGAGCCAGCCCTCATGCAGGGATTGGCTGGCAGACCACTGCAATGCCACAACCCTGTTAGTTGTGGAATTGCAGTGATTGGCCGGCCTGCACAGCGTGACCAAGCCTTTATACCGGCCGGCGCGCTGTGCTCTGCTCACAGCTATCCAGACAGTCAGTGCAGGGAGAGTGTCGCTGATTCAGGGAAAGCTTTGCGGCCCTTTATAGCTTTTTCAGTTCCAGGGCTGCAAACAGTGTGACCAAAAGTCCTTCTCAGGACTATTCTAGTTGTATACAGGCAGGCATGGTATAGCCAGGTCGGAGTACAGTAGCAGAGTCCTTCTCAGGACTATTGTTGCTATATACAGGCAGGGTATAGCCAGGTCGGAATACAGGCTAGTGACCAGAAGAGTCCTTGTCAGGACTATTGTAGCAGTATACAGGCAGGCAGGCAGGCAGGCAGGGTATATAGCCATTCCTAGTGGTGACCGTATACCAGCCTTCATCATATCTGGGGCTGGTGTACACAGTCTAAAACAGTCCAGATAGTGTCAGACTTCTCAGTAATTGTCGCTCCTAAAAACCAGTTAGGTTCTTATTGCGTCCGTGCTTGCATTTAAAAACAGCACGTGTGTGGCAGTCGGTGGCAGGGTACAGGTGCGCGTTTTGCACAAACTATTATATAACGCACAAGTCTAGTGTATAATACACGTCAGTCAGCAGTGTCTGATAGTGTCAGACTTCTCAGTAATTGTCGCTCCTAAAAACCAGTTAGGTTCTTATTGCGTCCGTGCTTGCATTTAAAAACAGCACGTGTGTGTCTGTCGGTGGCAGCGTACAGGTGCGCGTTTTGCACAAACTATTATATAACGCACAAGTCTAGTGTATAATACACGTCAGTCAGCAGTGTCTGATAGTGTCAGACTTCTCAGTAATTGTCGCTCCTAAAAACCAGTTAGGTTCTTATTGCGTCCGTGCTTGCATTTAAAAACAGCACGTGTGTGTCTGTCGGTGGCAGCGTACAGGTGCGCGTTTTGCACAAACTATTATATAACGCACAAGTCTAGTGTATAATACACGTCAGTCAGCAGTGTCTGATAGTGTCAGACTTCTCAGTAATTGTCGCTCCTAAAAACCAGTTAGGTTCTTATTGCGTCCGTGCTTGCATTTAAAAACAGCACGTGTGTGTCTGTCGGTGGCAGCGTACAGGTGCGCGTTTTGCACAAACTATTATATAACGCACAAGTCTAGTGTATAATACACGTCAGTCAGCAGTGTCCGATAGTGTCAGACTTCTCAGTAATTGTCGCTCCTAAAAACCAGTTAGGTTCTTATTGCGTCCGTGCTTGCATTTAAAAACAGCACGTGTGTGTCTGTCGGTGGCAGCGTACAGGTGCGCGTTTTGCACAAACTATTATATAACGCACAAGTCTAGTGTATAATACACGTCAGTCAGCAGTGTCTGATAGTGTCAGACTTCTCAGTAATTGTCGCTCCTAAAAACCAGTTAGGTTCTTATTGCGTCCGTGCTTGCATTTAAAAACAGCATGTGTGTGGCAGTCGGTGGCAGCGTCAGGCTCCATATTGTCCCTGGATAGAGACATGCATGATGGCCTGTAAACATGAAGTGCCCATTGTAAGGAAGTGGGTCTATTGTAGTATAGCCCTTAGGCAGGGCAGCCAAAAATTTGGAGGCTCCACATTGTCCCTGGATAGAGATGTGCATGAGGGCCTCAAAACATTGTTCCCATTGCAAAGGAGCGGGTCTCCTGTCGTTGTAATGCCCATTCAGAAAGAATGGGCGAAAAAATTTACCACTGGGGGTATACCTGAAACAACGGCTTAACTATTGTAACGGTCACCATGATGGCGCATGAGGAGAAGGAGGAGCAGTCCAGCGATTAGCCAAAGTCCAGAAGTGTGTTACCATGGGTGAGTGGAGGTACATGGCAAATTCCCGTTACAAACTTTAAATTCCGCTGTAATTTGCTGTTGGTGTGTGTGGTGAAGTCTGGCCAAATCCAACCCTTGTTCATCTTGATCAGAGTCAGCCTGTCAGCATTTACAGTTGACAGGCGGGTGCGTTTATCTGTAATGATTCCACCTGCGGCACTAAAAACACGCTCTGACAAAACGCTAGCGGCAGGGCAAGCCAGGACTTCCAAGGCGTAGAGAGCCAATTCATGCCACGTGTCCAGCTTGGATACACATTAATTGTAAGGCACAGAGGAATGTCGGAGTACAGTTGTTTGATCTGCAAGGTACTCCTTGAGCATCTGGCCAAACTTAGGATTTCTTGTGGCACTACCCCTCACCTCAGGGGCTGTGGTATGTGAGGGGCTGAGAAAACTGTCCCACATCTTAAAGACTGTTCCCCTACCTCTGGCAGATTGGACTTGTGCCCCTCTCGGCTGTACGCCTTGGTTGTCCACTGATTCCTGACCTATGCCGCTAGCGTTTTGTGAGGGGAATGCTTTGCCTACTTCCGTGACTATGGCCTTCTGGAACTGCTGCATTTTGCCTGACCTCTCCGCCTCGGGAATAAGAGACATAAAGTTCTCCTTTTAGCGTGGGTCTAACAGTGTTACCAACCAGTAATTATTGTCGGCCAAGATGTTCTTAACGCGAGGGTCACGAGACAGGCAGCTTACCATAAAGTCAGCCATGTGTGCCAGACTCTTAACAGCCATCACTTCAGTATCCTGACCAACACGATGACTGAACATGCTGTCCTCCTCCTCCTCCTCCTCATCATCTACCCTGTCCTCTGGCCAGCCACGCTGAACCGAGGATATGACTGCATGTCATATCCTCAATTTGGCCAGAGAGTTGCTCCATGTCTTCATCCTCCTCCTCGTCATAGTCCTCCACTGCACGTTGTGATGAGACGAGGCTGGGCTGTGTGTTATCATCACCCACACCCACTACTGTTTCTTGCTCAAACTCATCGCGCTCCGCCTGCAATGCATCATGGTTGTTTTTTGAGCAGAGACCATTTTAGAAGGCAGAGAAGCGGTATGGTGACGCTAATAATGTCGTCATCGCCGCTCACCATCTTGGTGGAGTCCTCAAAGTTTTGGCGGATGGTGCATATGTCGGACATCCATCTCCACTCCTCAGGTGTTATGTGTGGAGTTTGACCCATTTCCCGACGGCTTAGGTGATGCAGGTACTCAACAACTGCCCTCTTCTGCTCACATATCCTGACCAACTTGTGCAGAGTTGAATTCCAACGCGTGGGGACATCACACACCAGTCTGTGTGCCGGAAGATGCAAACGGCGTCTTAAGCCGGCAAGGCCGGCTGAAGCAGTAGGTGACTTTCGAAAATGTGCAGACAGGCGGCGAACTTTTACCAGCAGATCAGACAGCTCTGAGTATGACTTTAGAAACCGCTGAACCACGAGGTTGAGCACATGGGCCACGCATGGAACATGTGTCAGCTGGCCTCGCCTCAAAGCCGCCACCAGGTTCCGGCCATTGTCACACACGACCTTTCCTGGCTTTAGGTTCAGAGTTGTGAGCCAGTGATCTGCCTGCTGTTTCAGAGCTGTCCACACCTCTTCTGCATTGTGGGGTTTGTCACCTATGCAGATTAGCTTCAGCACTGCCTGTTGCCGCTTCGCCGAGGCAGTGCTGCAGTGCTTCTGTGTCGCCCTGGACAAGCCAGGGGCCACAGAGCACAACACTTACACACCCCACACTCCCTGCAGGCATATCATAGTCAAAACACAAAATCCTTGTTGCCTTCCCCAGGGGCTGTTGTCCACACCAGGGTGTGGAGCCAGGCGGTTGGTCTCCACCCACCGAGGAGGAGGGAAAACACAGGCAGTGAGAGTTAAGCTAAGGAAGTGGAAGGAGGAAAGTAGTAGAGAGGAGAAAAGTGACAGCAAAGAGCCTGAAGTTGGTCCGGGTGTGTGGCCCGGACAGGACAGCAAGGTTGGCAGGATGTGGTGACCGTCTGCAGTGGAGGCCGATTGGAGTCTGCCGTAAGGACCGTGGACGGGTGGTGACCCGGCCGTACCGGACCGGTATACAAAGAGAAGCCAGCACCATTGGCAGAGGACTTTCGGATCCCGGCAAGGCTTGGTGTCGCCGTGAATTTGCCAAATCCGTTAGTGAAGGGAACCTCAGGGTTTCCAAACAGCCAAGTCCAGATAGAAGGCAACCGTACAACCGTGAAGGGGAGACACCGCCACCGCCAAGGGCAACCGTCTCCCAGGGCCAGCGCCTGTGGGCAAAAGGGGCTCCTCCGGCCCATAACCATCACTACCAACACTTAACTTAGGTGCAGGGAGAGACAGTCATCACTAACCTGCAGGGAGGAACAACCGCAGCCGTCCGAGTGACCCGTCCATCCAGCCACTTGTTTTACCGTGAACTATGTCATCATCATTGGGCTGAGTGAGTACCTCCGTGCCGTGCGGCACAGCGCTGCCCCTGCGACCCTGCACCTCATCAGGCCCCGCAACCCGCCTGTCATCCATCTCTACCCCATCACCAGTCCCCGGGACAACCAACCCCCCTACCCACGGAGGGGAGAAATAACAACAAAGCTGCTCCCTGTCACAGGCTCCCGGGATCCCCGTCCAGAGCAGCGGTGGTGTCCACACAATCACCACAACCGTGGGTGGCGTCACGGACAATATCCCCAAAACCCAAACCACCCCTTTTCACTCACGGGCGAGTAGCGCCGCTCGAGTCCCCGGGATCCGGCCATCGCTCGAGCCAACGAGCAGCAGCAGCCGTAGAGCAGCGTCAGCCGGACCCGAGCAGTGGGAGAGCGCACCGTCCCCTCCTCCGCCCGCGACACTTCCAGCTTGGGACTGGTGTGGAGGGTAAAGTGGATGAGGATGCACAGGAGGAGGAGGCTGAGGAGCATGACATTCCGGAGCTGTAGAGTGTGTGTGAAACCCTGACTGAGGTAGGGCCTGCAAAACTTGGTGTGTGAAGGACGTGTTCCGTCCCTCGCTCAGACTGGGTCCCAGCTTGCACAATATTAACCCAGTGTGACGTCAACGAGATGTAGCGGCCTTGCCCACATGCACTTGTCCACGTGTCTATGGTTAGGTGGACTTTGGCTGAAACAGCGTTGTTCAGGGCACGTGTGATGTTTTGTGACACGTGGTTATGCAATGCGGGGACGGCACACCGGGAGAAATAGTGGCGGCTGTGGACCAAGTAACGTGGGACAGCTGCCACCATCAGGTCGCGGAATGCTTCTGTCTCAACCAGCCTAAAAGGCAACATTTCCAGCGCAAGCAGTCGCGAAATGTTAGCATTTAGAACTGTGGCATGTGGGGTGTTGGCAGTGTATTTGCGCCTGCGTTCAAAGGTTTGCTGAATGGATAACTGAACGCTGCGCTGGGACAAGGACGTGCTTGATGATGGTGTTCTTTCTGCGTAGGCAACTGCAGGTGCAGGAGTGGAGGAGGCTTGTTCGCAGGCAGCATGGACAGGGGATTGGCTCGCATGCACAACCAGCGAAGACGTAGCAGTGACATCAGCAAGCACTGCTCCTCGACTCTGTTGTACTTCCCACAAAGTCGGGTGCTTGGCTGACATGTGCCTGATCATGCTGGTGGTGGTCAGGCTGCTAGTTTTGGTACCCCTGCTGATGCTGGCATGGCAGGTGTTGCAAATGGCCTTTTTAGAATCATCTGGAGCCAACTTAAAAAACTGCCAGTGTCAGAGTTCCGGGTTTTCCAGTTTTCTTTTGAAAGAGCTTGCCCTTTGTTAACATGGAGTTTTCTGTTTTGTTGCCCTACTTCCTGTCCATCTGTTTAAAAGCCGCCCCTAAAGCTTAGTCCAGTGCCTGAGTATACTGCTTCCTGTGTGCTCCTGCCCTGCTGCTTTTGGTTCCTGATTGTTATTCGGATCCTCTTGGAAAACAACCGACACCGACTCTGGACTTCATCTGGTATCATCTAGCTGTGCCCGGACTCCGTTTGCCGTCTTTGGTCGGCACTTCTGCCCGGTTCCTTCCGTTTAATACCACTCTGGACTCACATCACGTACGGACATTTTTGGACTTACCTATTGCCCTTTTGTGTCCCGGCTGCTGCGCATTTAGGGCTTCTGGGGTGATTGCCAGACAGTCCCTGTATAGGGGTTCGCTCTTGGTGGTCTCCCTGGGGGAGTCCGGTGCGCGGTCCCGGGAATTCCCTTTCACTCCGTCCCTGGAAGGTATTTCCTGTATTTATGTTCTACTGTGTTTTTGTTCCGTTTATGTACATATTTGCTGGTTGCATATTATAAACGTCTTGCACCAAGAACTCGTCTCTGGTTGTCATTGCCCTAACGCAATCGAAATCCTCAATACATACAATAGTATTACAGCCAGACTCGGGAAGACCTAACATTTGTACAGGCACCTTGTGTCGTGTTGTTCCGGGGAACAGTTGCCTGACGTCTGCCTGTGGCCACCACTCTGCTTCTTACTGCCTGTTGGGATGCTACGCCTCCCTCCCCCTGTGCACTGCTGTCCTCGCTCTGCATATCCTCCTGCCAGGTTGGGTCAGTTACTGGATCATCCACCACGTCGTCTTCCTCTTCCGCACCCTGCTCCTCCTCCTGACTTCCTGACAATTGTGTCTCATCATCGTCCACCCCTTGTTGAGACACGTTGCCAACTTCGTGAGAACGTGGCTGCTCAAATATTTGGGCATCTGTACATACAATCTCGTCATGGCCCACTTCAACAGGAGCTGGTGAGAGGCCAGAATTTGTGAATGGAAACGTGAACGAACAGCTCTTCCGAGTGTCCAAGTGTGGGATCAGTAATGTCCGTGGACGTGTACTCTGCCTGGTGGTAGGAAGGAGGATCAGGTTCTGAAATGTGCGGTGCAGTATCACGGCTACTGACACTTGACCGTGTGGAAGACAGAGTGTTTGTGGTGGTGCCAATCTGACTGGAAGCATTATCCGCTATCCAACTAACAACCTGTTGACACTGGTCTTGGTTCAAGAGCGGTGTACTGCTGCGGTCCCCAAGAATTTGGGACAGGACGTGCGAGCGACTAGATGTGGCCCTTTGTTGTGGCGAAATTAGAGCTTGCACACAACCTCGGTCTCTGCCTGCACCACCATCACGTCCACTTCCTTGTTCGTTGACAACGCCCTTGCGCATTTTGCAATGCTGTGCTGATGTGTATTCACTAGACTTGTGCGTTATATCCAAGTTTTTGCAAAACTCACACAAATGCAGCGGAAAGCTGCCACCAACAGGCACACACGTGCGGTTTTTAAATGCAAGCACGGAGGCACTAAGAACCTAACAGGTCTCTATCCAGGGACAACGTGGAGCCTCCCAATTTTTGGCTGCCCTGCCTAAGGGCTATACTACAATAGACCCACTTCCTTCCAATGGGCACTTCAGGTTTACAGGCCCTCATGCACGTCTCTATCCAGGGACAACGTGGAGCCTCCCAATTTTTGGCTGCCCTGCCTAAGGGCTATACTATAATACACCCACTTCCTGACAATGGGCACTTCAGGTTTACAGGCCCTCATGCACGTCTCTATCCAGGGACAACGTGGAGCCTCCCAATTTTTGGCTGCCCTGCCTAAGGGCTATACTACAATAGACCCACTTCCTTCCAATGGGCACTTCAGGTTTACAGGCCCTCATGCACGTCTCTATCCAGGGACAACGTGGAGCCTCCCAATTTTTGGCTGCCCTGCCTAAGGGCTATACTACAATAGACCCACTTCCTTCCAATGGGCACTTCAGGTCTACAGGCCATCATGCACGTCTCTATCCAGGGACAATGTGGAGCCTCCCAATTTTTGGCTGCCCTGCCTAAGGGCTATACTATAATACACCCACTTCCTGACAATGGGCACTTCAGGTTTACAGGCCATCATGCACGTCTCTATCCAGGGACAATGTGGAGCCTCCCAATTTTTGGCTGCCCTGCCTAAGGGCTATACTACAATAGACCCACTTCCTTACAATGGGCACTTCAGGTTTACAGGCCCTCATGCAAGTCTGTATGCAGGGGCATTGGTGAATCTCACAATTTTGGACTGCCCTGGCAAAGGAAAATACTACAAAGACTCACTTCCTCAAAATGGGCACATTAGACTCAAGAGGCCTTCATGTACGTCTCTTCTCAGGGACATCGGAGTGCCACACAATGTTTTCACGTAAAATCTTTCATGTATTAATCTCAAAAAGTAACATACACCAGCTCTATCTCACTATTGGGTATGTGCCCTTAACATTTCGGCCATGAAAAATCATTTTGGGGTCATTTTGGAAGGTTTTCTGGTGAGTCCGTAAAAATGGCGTGAAACGCGGACAAAATTGTTCACAGCTGTGACTTTTGAGTGATAAATGCTTCAAGGGGTCTTCCCCATGCTGTTGCCATGTCATTTGAGCACTCTTCTGAGACTTTTGTGACATTTTTAGGGTTTCTACATGCTGCCGGGGGGTCATTTCACAAAAATACTCGGGTCTCCCATAGGATAACATTGGGCTCGTTGCTCGGGCCGAGTACACGAGTATCTTGGGAGGCTCGGCCCGAGCTTCGAGCACCCGAGCTTTTTAGTACTCGCTCATCACTAGTAATAATTCAGATGACTAGTTATAACCTCAGTCAGAGTTCTCATAACAGTTTCCACAGAACACACAGAATAGTCAATTCACATTCCAGGCACCAGGATTTCTTCCATATTGTTTTCAAATGATGTCATCAGTCAAAATTCATAAACTGGTGCTCGGTTCAAGGGTGGGGGAGAAGTCAAGGGATCAAACAAGTCCTCAGATGGAATTCTATAAAAAACATATATAGACAACATGCAATTAAAAAACAGCACAATGACAGACGGATACTAAAATACATACATAGGGTTACTCCCACTGTTTACAACAAGTGGGGAAAGCAGGGACACCCTATGGTCAAGAATAATCAGAGTCAGGTATTCAAAAAGGGAGCAAAACTCAACTGTTCGTTAAGGCCCCCGGGGGACAGAGTCCCAAGAGTAAAAATCCACCGGCTTTCTAATTTTGAGAGGGCAAGTTTCGTGTTGCCACTGCGGATCCCACTGCTGGCCAGGTCAATCCCCACCACCCTCAGTCCAGTGGGATCACAGTTGTGATGGACCTTGAAATGCCTGGGAAGAGTCCTGAGCAGCGTGAGATCCGTCACCGATGGAGCCTTAAGGATATCCCGGACATGCTCAAGGATACGGACTCGCAATTGTCTAGTGGTCAGGCCCACATAAACCAAATTACAGGGGCATGTCGCATGGTAGATCACATACGTGCTACTGCATGGAAGCAGACATGTGGTTGGTGACAGCGGACGTAGAGTCCCTGTACACCTGTATTGCACATGAACAAGGCCTGGAAGCATGTAGGTATTTTCTATCTAGTAGTATCTGGGACAGGTCACTTTGTGGTTTCGTCTTGGACCTCCTAGAGTTCATCCTCCACCACAATGCATTCACGTTCAAGGACCGCTTTTTCCTGCAGAGGCGTGGTACCGCCATGGGGGCGGCATGTGCACCATCTTATGCGGGGTTATTTCTGGGCAAGTGGGAGCAGGAAGCCCTGCACGGATCATCCCTTGCTCAGAATATCATCTGCTGGTACAGGTACATAGATGATGTGCTGCTCCTGTGGCAAGGTACTCGCTCTCTGCTGGACACTTTTATGGAAGAACTAAATCAGAATGACTATAATGTCAAACTAACATACAAAGCGGATCAAAGGAGGATTGATTTCCTAGACGTTGTGGTGGAGGTTGGGGAGGATGGTTCAATAGAAACTGACCTGTACAGAAAAACTACCGTGGTAAATGCACTCCTGCATGCGTCATCCGCCCATCAAAGATCTACTATTAGAGCCATTCCTACTGGCCAATTTCTGAGGGCTAAGAGGATTTGCTCTACCCCTCAGAAATTCGAACGCCAGGCTGAGGATCTAAAATGAGGTTTAAGGATAGGGGGTATGGTGTTCGGGGGATTAAGCTGGGATATCAGAGAGCTAAACAGACTCCCCGGGAACAACTCTTGTATGGTACCAACTCTAGGACTGTGGCCGGAGGGGACAATCAAACGAGATTTATTTCAACATTTAACGGGCAATGGGGACGGATCAGGGGAGCTCTGTCCAAACACTGGTCTGTTTTACATACAGATCCAGTGCTGGCCAAAGATCTACCCACCATCCCTCTTGTGACTTCTAGGAGAGGCAGGAGCCTACGGGACCTCCTGGTGGATAGCCATTATGTGGCGAGGAATCCAGCTGGCCCCTTTGGAACCGGCCCCCCTAGATTGGGATGTTATACATGTGGGGAATGTATGGCTTGTACATCTGGAAATATTATAAGGGGCAGGGAATTTTCCTCGACTGATGGTAAACGACGCTTCTGCATTAAAAGATATATATCATGCAGTAGCACGTATGTGATCTACCATGCGACATGCCCCTGTAATTTGGTTTATGTGGGCCTGACCACTAGACAATTGCGAGTCCGTATCCGTGAGCATGTCCGGGATATCCTTAAGGCTCCATCGGTGACGGATCTCACGCTGCTCAGGACTCTTCCCAGGCATTTCAAGGTCCATCACAACTGTGATCCCACTGGACTGAGGGTGGTGGGGATTGACCTGGCCAGCAGTGGGATTCGCGGTGGCAACACGAAACTTGCCCTCTCAAAATTAGAAAGCCGGTGGATTTTTACTCTTGGGACTCTGTCCCCCGGGGGCCTTAACGAACAGTTGAGTTTTGCTCCCTTTTTGAATACCTGACTCTGATTATTCTTGACCATAGGGTGTCCCTGCTTTCCCCACTTGTTGTAAACAGTGGGAGTAACCCTATGTATTTTAGTATCCGTCTGTCATTGTGCTGTTTTTTAATTGCATGTTGTCTATATATGTTTTTTATAGAATTCCATCTGAGGACTTGTTTGATCCCTTGACTTCTCCCCCACCCTTGAACCGAGCACCAGTTTATGAATTTTGACTGATGACATCATTTGAAAACAATATGGAAGAAATCCTGGTGCCTGGAATGTGAATTGACTATTCTGTGTGTTCTGTGGAAACTGTTATGAGAACTCTGACTGAGGTTATAACTAGTCATCTGAATTATTATTAAATACTACTGGTTATTCCTCTTATATTATATTTATTTCAATAATCTACTTTTTCTTCTCTTGTATGTTTTTTGCAGCTTGTGTAGGAGGATTTTTTCCTTTATTACTGACATGTATGTTAATAGCTGGAAACAGATCATGTTAGCAACTATTATGTCACTTTGGACAGGTACACATGATGCCGTGATCTGTTTCTGACATGATAATCAGCAGTGATTCTAAGCGTAATTCCCCTCATCCTGGCTGCTTGATATACTTGGAGCATACCGGCTTGGCTGTCACACAGCATCATCTCGTCCACTACCGCACACGCTCGCCTCTTAGCGCAACTTCCGGGTGTGCTCACCCGGCGGCATCATAGGTGGTGCCGCGCATGCGTTAATGACGTCATGGGGAAGTGTCCCCACGCATGCGCGGCACGTCACCGCTTGCCGCCGGCTGTGGTGCACGTCACATCCGGGGTGTGTGTGTGGGGACAGGCGTAAGCGCGGCTGGACGTGATAATGATTTCTGATACATACTATTTAAGGGTGAGTGTGATGGGACATGGATAACGTGCGGTGTCCCTTGAAAAAGGCTAACCGAAACGGCTGTTGGGCGCGGACCCTGGACCTTTCCTCCTAATTGAACTGCTGGTATGTACTCTGAGACGATCTATTGATTCATCCTGGACTATTAGTGCCTGGATATTAGAGGAATTCCCCTTTATTAGTACGCCATGCAGTCTCTTATTTAGGAGAGTTTCATCACACTAGTATGACTGGGATTGATGTGGCCTCATCACTTTCACTAGATTTAGGTATCCACAAAACCCCAGTCATATATTATTCATAAGGCCCTGGTCCCCACATGTTTGAGGTCTTCTATTTTTCCTCTTTAACTATGTTTGTTACTTAGGAATGTGTGTTCACAATTCCTTTTAATTGTTTGTTTCTACATTTGATAAATAAAAATCTATGGATTATTTGACTCCACTGTGTGGTTTCCACATTTGTCTAAGCATTTATAGGAGCTTATCCTTGTATTGAGAATCCAATATTATGGGGATACCATGTGTTAAAATACCTTATTAACATGATTGAATACACTTGTACATTCCCATCTTCCATGAAAATTGTTTTATGCTGGATTGGGTGTGTCAAACCTTTGAGCTTTATTTAAAGGAGTGCTGGCTTTATTTTTCTATTTCAAAGTGATAAAGGCTTGCTTCCGTGCACCCGCTGGAATTTCCTGACACATTGTTACGAAAAGCCAAAAAATATTGCTATTTGATGCAAAATGGAAACACACACCAACAGGTTGGGACTTTTAGCAATGATATTTAATTGTGAAACGCAGGATTTGAATACTGGGACCACAGCCACAGGTAACAATGATATTTCTACGTTATGCAAATCATTAGAGCTATATAAAACCAAAGAAATGAAATTGTGGTGGAATGCTACTACATTGCAATCCTATATAGATTGTAATATCATCCCGAGGGGTCTTCGGTTAAATAAAACTGCTACAGTGACTTATCCTGATAAGTTTACTACAGAATGGAATGATATTCTTTCTTCCTGTTCTATTAAATTAATGGGACTTATTACTATTTATTTATAAAGCACCATTAATTCCATGGTGCTGTACATGAGAAGGGGGTTACATACAAAATACATATACAAGTTACGGTAGACAGACTAGTACAGAGGGAAGAGGGCCCTACCTTTGCGGGCTTACAGACTTATCATCAAATATGACCAAATGGAAATGGAGAATATTAATAAGGACATTTTGTAACAGCATGATCAACTGGAAGAAATTAATAAACTTAAAGAGAAAATGGAAATTAACATCAAGAAAATAGAAGGAAAGATTGTGGACATAAAAAACCTCAAATTTGAGCGTGATACAAAAGACTATGAATCTAATAATTCTCATGGAAGTTGTTTCGTCCATGTAGATCTATACTTAAATATTCAGGACAAGACAAAAGAAAAGTGAGTTTTTTGGATGTATCGTCAATAGCTTCTGGAGAAAATACGGACGAAAGCATGGACTCAGGAGAAGCTTCATATGATTTTCGTCCAAAAAATGTAAAAGGAGGGCAGGGATGAAACATGGGAGCAGTAAGAAGCTCTCCAAGAAATCGGAAGAACTATTAACCTGCCCTGTAATCAATCTTTCTGGTCAAGTTCTCACTATAGAACAAATAGAAGTGTTGTCGAAAGGACTTGGTTTTTCCCCATGTAAAAAATTTGATGTTTTCCAAGCTATACTGGACATTAATAACCTAGCTCGTAATCTTACTCTTAGATGTCATTTTGAACAGGATAAACAGACAAATATCTCAGAAAATTTGTTGATCGATAATAATGAACTTCCAGATATTACAGTTGATAAGGGTATTTTTTGTTTCAATGAATTAATGCATCTGTCTAATTTAAGGGAGTTGGAAACAGAAAGCCTTGATAGAAAATTGTCATTAAATTTAAGTTTCCCTAAGTCAAATCCTAAATTCTATCCATTGAAGTCTAGACCACCAGTTTTAGACCAATTCCAAGATTTGATAGAAAGAGAATTGATTGAGCTAGATCAACAAACAACTAATTTCTGTAATAATTTAAATAAAAAATAACTAGAAGCAATAGATCTATTGAGAAATAATAAAGATTTAACAATTAGACCAGCAGATAAGGGGGGTGGGATCGTGGTGTTGGATACAGAATTATATCTGCAATGCAATCATACTATGTTAGCAAACAGTGATATCTATGCACAGATTGATTCAGATCCTATAATAACATTTAAAAAAGATCTGGAGGATCTATTGGAAGAAGGTATCTATTTAGGTGCCATAGATGAGGATCTAAAAAAGTATCTGTGTATTGATTTTCCTGTTACTCCTATTTTTCATTCATTACAAAAAACCCACAAAAATAAGTCCCCCCCCCCACTTAGAACTATAATCGCGGGTATAGGCTCTATCAATGAAAATCTAGGGTCCTGGGTAGACCATTACCTGCAGCCTTTGGTTAGAGCTATTCCTGGGTATATACGAGATACAAAGGCTGTAATTAATGGTCTGCAAGATATAGCATGGTCTCCTTACTATAGCTGGTTAAGTTGTGTTATTGTAACGTTATATCCCTCCCATATGATGTCATTTTGAATAGTCTAAAAAATTTTCTTGAAAAATATAGCCCATATACCAAACAGATTGATGAGTTTTTGTTCCTATCCATACAATTTTTATTAACACATAATAATTTTGTTTTTGATGAAAAATATTTATTGTAGAAGCAAGGCATTCGCATGGGGGGGAAATTTTCCCCTCATTAGCTAACCTAGTAGTTGCCATTTGGGAGGAACAGAATATCTTTAATGTTTGTAATCCCTTTAAGAATAATATTAAACTATATGGACGCTATATAGACGATATAGTCATTATATGGGAGGGTGATCATCATTCTTGCGATCAGTTTCTGAAATACATCAATGATAATTGTTTCAACCTCAAGCTTACTCATAATTTTCAAAAAAATGAAATTCATTTTTTGGACATCATCATAAAGGGAAATATGGAAAATGGCTTTATTGAAATTATTCCATATAGGAAACCTTCTAATAATAATGATATACTACACGCTAGTTCGTGTCATCCCATTCATATAATTGGTAATATACCTATGGGTGAAATGATACGTACTAAAAGAAATTGTAGTAATTCATGTAAATTTGAGGAGGAAAAAATTATGGTATGTAAATGATTACGAGATAGAGGATATCCTGAATGGACACTAGCTAGAGCTATGGATAATGTAGATAAAATTGATAGACAAGATTTATTGAAGAATAAAAATCAGAATAATTTGTATAGTCGGTCCCATTGTAATCCAGTTAAATTTTCAACTAAATACAGCCCGCAATATTTCCAAATTATAAAAATAATAAAAAATATCTGCCCATTTTACACCAGAATACCACTATTTCTAGACTAATTAATTCACAGTCAATACGGTTCGTGTCTAAACGAGCTACTACCCTAGGTAATATATTATCTCCTAGTATTTTTTCAAGAAAACACAAAAAAAAATATACTTGGTTAGTCTACAGAGGTTTTTTTAGGTGCAAACATGTTCCCTGCAAGGTTTGCACTTACGTGGAAAAAGGAGATACTTTTACCTCCTTTTCCACGGGAACGCAATATAAAATTTACAGACATCTTAACTGTACTAGCGAAGGTGTAATATATCTGATTGACTGTACATTGTGTCAGAAACAGTATGTGGGCTGTACGATTGGACCGCTGAAGAACCGCATAAGATGCCATATCTCAGATATAGATAAAACACACTTATGCGGTTCTTCAGCGGTCTCTAGACATGGAGGCAATACAGCTGGGCTTAAATTTAGAGCTATAGAAAAAGTTCAGCAAATGGCCAGAGGGGGAGACTTTCAATGTAAAGTTCTCATTAGAGAGTCCTTCTGGATATTTAAACTAAATACACACATTCCACATGGTCTTAATATAAGACAGGACATGATTGTCCACTACAATTAAATTATTCATGTAATTACTGTTTTTATTCATTTTTTCTTAAAATATGTTTATTCTGTTTTTAAAATTTTATATGTCTATAAATTATTGCATTGGAGTCTCCATCTCATGCACAGATGTATAACACATATGTGTGGTAATTAACATAATCATGAACCAGTTGCATGATGGGGACTCCAAATAGACTATATAGAGGTATCAGAACCTTCTTTGTGCATCCATGAATAAGACTTTTATGACCTTTCTTGGTGTCGAAACATGTTGGATGAATTGATACCTAAAGCCCGCTTTACACGCTTCAATATATCTCACAATCCGTCGTTGGGGTCAAGTTGTAAGTGACGCACATCCGGCATCGTTTGTAAGGTATCTGCGTGTGACATCTACCTGCGATCAGGATTGAACGCAAAACCGTTGATCGCAAACACATCGTATCTTTCTCTAGAATTGAGCGTTTTGTTGCACGAACCTAGTCAATTGTAACGTGTGACATCCCTCATACGATTTTGGTGTCTGAGGCTATGTGCGCAGGTGTGCGCTCTGCACCGCAGCTTAAAAAAGGTCCGCTTCAGAGCGCAGCTGAAAAGCTGCGTTCTGAAGCGCCTCACAATGTCTGTCATTCACTAATCTCTGTCAGTCGATCACTATCTCTGTCCCTCTCTCTCTGTCCATGTCAGTCTATCCTCCTCTCTCATATACTCACCGATCCCCGATCCCCGGCGCTGCACAGCATTCACACTGCTCCGGCGGCTTTTACTGTTTTGAAAAAGCCGGCGGCCCATTAAACAATCTCTATTCCCTGCTATCCCCGCCCACCGGCGCCTATGATTAATTACAGTGAGACACGCTTCCACGCTGAGTGAGAGGTGTTACACTGCACCCAATCACAGCAGCCGCTGGGCGTGTCTATACTGTGCAGTGAAATAAATAATTAAATAATTTAAAAAAACGGCGTGCGGTCCCCCCAATTTTAAAACCAGCCAGATAAAGCCATACGGCTGAAGGCTGGTATTCTCAGGATGGGGAGCTCCACGTTATGGGGAGCCCCCCAGCCTAACAATATCAGCCAGCAGCCGCCCAGAATTGCCGCATACATTAGATGCGACAGTTCTGGGACTGTACCCGGCTCTTCCCGATTTGCCCTGGTGCGTTGGCAAATCGGGGTAATAAGGAGTTATTGGCCGCCCATAGCTGACAATAAGTCCTAGATTAATCATGTCAGGCGTCTATGAGACACCTTCCATGATTAATCTGTAAATTACAGTAAATAAACACACACAACCGAAAAAATCCTTTATTAGAAATAAAAAACACAAACATATACCCTGGTTAACCACTTTAATCAACCCAAAAAAGCCCTCCATGTCCGGCGTAATCCAGGATGCTCCAGCGTCGCTTCCAGCGCAGCTGCATGGAGATGACCGGATCTGCAGAATACACCGCCGCTCCTGTCACCTCCACGCAGCTAATGAAGGCAATAGCGCGATCAGCTGAGCTGTCACTGAGGTTACCCGCTGTAACTGGATGCAGCGGTGGCCGCGGGTAACCTCAGTGACTGCTCAGCTGATCGCGCTACTCACCTCAGTTGCTGCGTGGAGGTGAGAGGAGCGGCGGTGAGTAGCGCGATCAGCTGAGCAGTCACTGAGGTTACCCTCGACCACCGCTGCATCCACCGCTGGATCCAGTGACAGCGGGTAACCTCAGTGACAGCTCAGCCGATCGCGCGGCTGTCTTCATTAGCTGCATGGAGGTGACAGGAGCGGATGTGTCTTCTGCTGCTCCGGTCACCTCCATGCAGCTGCGCTGGAAGCGACGCTGGAGCATCCTGGATTACGCCGGACATGGAGGGCTTTTTTGGGCTGATTAAAGTGGTTAACCAGGGTATATGTTTGTGTTTTTTATTTCTAATAAAGGATTTTTCGGGCGTGTGTGTGTTTATTTACTGTAATTTACAGATTAATCATGGAGGGTGTCTCATAGACGCCTGACATGATTAACCTAGGACTTATTGTCAGCTATGGGCTGCCAATAACTCCTTATTACCCCGATTTGCCAACGCACCAGGGCAAATCGAGAAGAGCCGGGTACAGTCCCAGAACTGTCGCATCTAATGTATGCGGCAATTCCGGGGCGGCTGTTGGCTGATATTGTTAGGCTGAGGGGCTCCCCATAACGTGGAGCTCCCCATCCTGAGAATACCAGCCTTCAGCCGTATGGCTTTATCTGGCTGGTATTAAAATTGGGGGGGACCGCATGCCGTTTTTTTAAATTATTTAATTATTTATTTCACTACACAGTATAGACCCGCCCACCGGCTGCTGTGATTGGGTGCAGTGTGACACCTGTCACTCAGCGTGGGGGCGTGTCTCACTGTAACCAATCATAGGCGCTGGTGGGCAGGGAAAGCAGGGAATACGAGATTGTTTAATGGGCGGCCGGCTTTTTCAAAACAGTAAAAGCCGCCGGAGCAGTGTGAATGCCGTGCAGTGCCGGGGATCGGGGATCGGTGAGTATATGAGAGAGGGCTGCTAACTTCAGTCACTTAGGAGATTAGCGGTCACCGGTGAGTCCTTCACTGGTGACCGCTAATCAGGACGCGACACAGACAGAGCCGCAGCATGACAATGAAGTCGGGTGAGGTTCACCCGAGTTCATTCTGACAGTGCGGCTCTGTCTGTGTCTGCTGTCATCTGCCATTCAGCTCTGCTACATGGCTGTCTGTGTCTGCTGTCAGCGGCCATGTAGCAGAGCTGAATGGCAGATGACATAGTAAAAACGCATCCCTACACATTACACACGCTTGCCAAGTCAATATATAAAAAAAAAAAAGGTGCCCAATGCATACGTCACAGAACACATGATCTAAAGGATCGCACATAAAATTGATCAATTTAACATAGACTACTAACGCTCGTGTGACAGCAAATGAACGACCTACGTGCAATCTCATAAGATCCCGTATGCAACCTGTGCGTGTCACATCGCAAATGCGATTGTACAACTAATTGCAACGTGTAAAGCAGGCTTTAAAATGCCTGGTCTGTGGATCCCATCTGCGTTATGGAACTCTTAAAGTGAAGAATAAAGACGTAAGTTACCTTTTAGAACAACCTATGATCTGCTGGATTTTTTTTTCTCTCTCTGTTTTTAATTGAAACAATAAATGTAGATTTATTTATTTTTTTCATTTTGTCTTTGTCCTTTTCTATTAAGATTTACTGCTTCTTTCATGGAGTTTTACAAATACAGTAACATTCAGTAGAAGATAATTCTACAAGAGAATATAAAAGAACAGGAAAGTTAGTATGCTGCTGATGTTTGTAATTTGTCTTCTAGCTCTTGCAAACAATCTTCTGACAGCAATATGTTCACTGTTTGCCTAAGATGCTTTCTCTAGTATGAGCGAGGTTGGTGAAATCCCAAGCTTTCAAGACCCAAAGGTCAAATACCAGGGTTATTATATATATATAAATAGCCTGCTTGGCAACATAAGATGTTGAAGAACCAAGCCAGAATTAAGTCAGTAATCCATAAGCCTTCTAAATCTATGTAAAAAAATATATAGGAAGTATTATTCCCAGAGCCAAAGGACAAAAATGACTTCACAACCAACCCTTACCCAAAATTGAATTTAACATGTTTGCTATTTATTGAATTCCTATTATTTTTCTGTCATTTTGGAAACCAATGAAACCAATCAGCATTTTATATCTCTGCTATTCCTGTGAATTGAGAATATATTTTAAGAAGGGCAGAAAAAAGTAAACAAGATAGTCAATTAATAAATTAAAGTCAACTTGAGAAGAGCTTAAACAATGGTATCCCACTGCCTTTCCTAAATTCTTGTTTTGTATTATGCTGCAAAAGGTATGCTGTGCTAATGCTTCCTATGTATTGTGTTTCCACAAAAATAAGACAAGGTCTGATATTATTTTTTGTGCTTAAAGATGGGCTAGCGATTATTTTCAGGGGATGTCTTACATTTTCCCATGAACAACAATCCACATTTATTCTTAAACAAAAACAAAAATCAACATTTATTCAAATATAATCATGTCATCACTTTCTGGAACACCAATATTTTGTGTTAATCCTATTAACTCATTCAGATGCACATTTTCTTATCTGATCTACTATAAATCAAGGTGCAGGACCAGTCCTACAGTGATCAGGGGTACATACCATATTTACAAAGGTTTAAATTACCTGCTTAAATTTAGGATTCTCTATGTACTGCTAAGTTTATATAGCAGACACACACTATAAGACTTGCATTTACCAGACCCCAAACAATTACATCTGGCAAGTGAATGGGCTCTCACATACAAATCTGCATCACTGTCAAGTTCCCCTGTCATCTATAGTGGTTGGCTACCCCCGATGACTGGAAGCACTATCACTCGCACTGAGTAATACTGGTAGCTGAACTGTTTGTGATAGCTGAAGTGCCATTTTTGGGGGTATCTGCTTTTATTTTGGGGTATCTGCTTCATTTGATGAAGAGTCCTTTTGTATTCTTTAACTTTTTTAGCTGCTTGGACACCACACATAGGGCTTATTATTGGAGTAGGGCTTATATTTTAAGGGTACACGAAAAAGCCCATAAATCTTATTAGGACAGGTTATTTCTGAATTTTATGAAAATCAACTATGATACAGATAAGCAACAAGAATGTATATGATTGAGAGAATAGATTTCTGCAGATTTCAATCTTCATTGCCTCTTAATGATTTGAAATATATATTGCTCTATTATATTAGAAAAAAAGAGAACAATTAACATTTTGATGCTGTAATGTTATAAAGTTACAAACAGCAGTTAATTTTGTGTTAGAAAATATTTAATTATCAATTTAAAATCTTTATTTAAACTACCCTCATAAACATTAAAATTACAATACCAAGGAAAAAAATTGGTGGAATAATGGAAATTATGAAAAAATGGAAGCTAAATTTTTGAAACTTGATTAATTCAAAATCAAGTATGAGCACCTCACACAGAAAAACAGACACACAGCTTGGCGTGCTGTCAAAGAGGTTCTTAAGGACTGTCTGTGGAATGTTCCACTATAGTAAATGCCCTTGGGCACACAAACCATCAAGATCTACTGCTGGCAGCTCTCTTTACCATAGCTGATGGATGTCATCTCAGATTTGCTCAATGGGAGACAAGTTGAAAGAAGCTGCGGGCCATTGTAGCATGTTTAGGTCATGTAGGCTGCTCACAGTAGCACAAGCAACATTTGTGATGAAACATGGCTTCTGAGACACTTTGAAAAAATGCCTTTTGTAGATGATACAATGATGATGTTATCTCTTGCTTATTTTCTCTGTCCCATCTTGGGTGGAGGTATTACATAATGCATAACATTAAAGCCAGCCCACCCAATTAGTGGGTGCTGAAGCATCATTATGGATCATGTGGGCGTGTTGGTCATGCAAATACTGGACTTGTCTCTGGAAGTGATGCATACCAAGCAGCAGTAGAAGGCACTTTGTGCCACTACAGAGGATTCTGTCAATCAGAATGTGATATCTGAACCAAAGGTAAAATTACCAGACTGTTTTGACAGTGACTGAAGCAAGTATTTAATTTTATTTTTTGCCTTATGAAAATAGTACTTTTGCTTCCATCTTGTTTCCCCTGGGGGTGAGAGTTAATGAGTTGGTATTGTTTTGTCCTTGCTCTGTAGGGATCCTAAAGCTTGGGCATTTTTTTTGCTTGAAGTCTCAATAGCATTTTCCTACATAGAGGCATTGTTTTTAGCTCTCGGGCTCATCTTTGATGACCCTGACAAAGTTGCAGTTGCTGAATTCCAAAATCCGCAAGCTGTTTCAGGGAAACCGTAAATGAGGACTACTGCTCATAGTTTAGAAATTGGGCAGTGGAGACGTCCTGGATCTATCCTGCTCTTGGGAGTCAATTCTGCCAGGGTTTTTTGGGTCAGAATATGGACCTGATGGCTTACAGTCTCTACTGCTGTCTCTGGAGATAGGTATCCATCCAAATGAACAGTGATATTGCTAAGAGACAGACACATTTAAAGGCTTATAAATGACTTCTTCCAACCCATCAGTACACTGGTGAACCTATGCAAATTGGTGATTGCAGAGAGCCAAGAAAGTGAGCTATACTCTGAGCATCTGCTCATTTTTGCTTATACTGTGGTAATTCTGGGGAAGTCATGCTTCAATGTTTTAAATATAATAATGAATTTCTTACGAAAAAAAAGAAGAGACTCTAAGGTATAATGATACACGTTCTAAAGGTCACTTTACATGCAATGACATCGTTAACGAGATGTCGTTGGGGTCACGGAATTCATGACGCACATCCGGCCTCGTTAGCAACATCGTTGCGTGTGAAACGCAGGAACGACCGTTAACGATCAAAAATACTCACCATATCATTGATCGTTAACACGTCGTTCTAATCTCAAATATCGTTGCTGCTGCAGGTACGATGTTGTTCGTCATTCCTGCGGCAGCACACATCGCTATGTGTGACACCGCAGGAACGAGGAACAACAAAGTACCTGCGGCCGCCGGCAATGAGGAAGGAAGGAGGTGGGTGGGATGTTCTGGCCGCTCATCTCCGCCCCTCCACTTCTATTGGGCGGTTAGTGATGCCGCTGTGATGCCGCATGAACCGCCCCCTTAGAAAGGAGGCGGTTCGCCGGCCACAGCGACGTTGCTAGGAAGGTAAATATGTGTGACGGGTGTTAGCGATGTTGTGCGCCATTGGCAGCGATTTGCCCGTGACGCACAACCGACGGGGGAGGGTGCTTTCATCAGCGACACCACTAGCAATGTCGCTGTGTTTAAAGTGACCTTAAGAGTCTGAGATTGTTTCTTATACATGCAACTGTTTTTTTTTGTTTTTCTTACAGGTGTCCTTGGGGGCTAAATCTGGTTTTATTGTTATTTCTGCATTTGTAGATTCAGATTCTACCTTAAATCTTTTTGACTTTGAATTTCCTATGGACTATGGTTATGTGACGCCCTGGCCTATCAGGTCGTCACAGGGTATTGTGCAATCTGCACTTCTGTGCAATATCCACCTCCTCCTTGTTTATGGGTACCTAACCATTGGTGTTGCCAAAACCAGCTAATAAAAATCCTAGGAACACTCTGTTCCACACCCACCAAAAAAACCAGTGGACGGCCTGAGTGGAATAGGGTCGCCCACTTGAGGGTTGGTTAAGGAGAGGTCAGGAGTGTCAGGAGTCAGTTTGAGAAAAGGAGAGTGTAGTGTTGGAGGTGAAAGAGGGAGGAGGTAAGGAGCTGGGCTCCTTGGAAGCACTAGGTAGCAGACATTGGTCTGGGCCTGTTAAGAGCTGGACCCCCAGTCGCAGGGGATCGTGACAAGGTGCACGGCATTGTCGTGGAGGACAGCCGGCGGCCTTGTATAATCACTGGGCAGGGACCAGGGCACGACGGAGTACGTGGACCCTAGGTCAGGGAGTAGCTTCAGGCAACCTGACAATTTACCCGACGACAGCGGAGCCTTCAAGATCCGCTCTCCACCTGCTCCAAAATTTGGGTACTAGCACAACGAGGGGGATAGGACTTTCCACACATTCCCAAGCGTGGACCCAGAGAGCAAGCTCCCTTACTTAGCCATACTGGGGAGCGGGACCCGATTAGTTTCAAGCTATAGGGACCAACTAGAAGAGAACAAGGTGCCAAGGGTAAGGTCAAAGATTAACAGGTAACACCAGCAGAAACGGGACCCAAACGTGCACCCCTCAGTGGCAGCGGTGTCCAGAACTTTGGTTTACTAAGTTGTCGGTGTCAGCTTCATGGACTGAGTGAGTACGCAAGTGACACTTACCTCCCCAAAGGCGCGTCTCTCCACCATCCCCAAGTCCCGGGGCATTCCCCTACTCGTGGAGGGGTTAAACACCTGGCTGCCAACTCCATCGCCACCGAGTACTCCCAGCTGCAGCGATGGTACTCTACCTTACCACACACCACGGGTGGCGTCACGAACTCTCAATACACCCCTCTTTAAATAGCCCCCCTTCATTCAGATGGTAGCGCGACCCCCGGGTCCGGACACCCCTCCAGCCACCGCAGATCCAGATCCGAGAAGCTCGGCTGCTGACACGGGGGCGGCACACCTCTAATGCCTCTACTCTTGATCTTTCCATTGAAGTTTCAGGATTAATAATACTTCCTTCTCACAGAGTCATGTTATGTCTAAGGTTGTGAATGTATGCATGAAGCTAGATTGTTAAACTTGTAATTTATTTTATTCAAGGTTTTTCCTTTTTGGCCTGCTAAAGTAGTGTTAGACTTTCCCTGTTTGTTATGCTCAATCCTACTATCAATTGGGAAACCATAAAGATTAGGTCCTGGAAGGAATCTTGTTTTTCTGGATGTCTATTGGGATCCTTGGCTTCAGTGAGGTGTTACCTTCCAGAATTCATTCAAGACTTCTAAGTTATTTTTCCTGAGACTGAGTGTGATGTTCTTCCGCTACACAGGACATATGATTGTGCTACTGACTTCATATCTGGCGCTAAAATGTCTAAATGTAAATTTTTTTAACCTCTGTCTTCCAGAGAGAGTAGATTTTGAAAGAGTATATTCAAGAGTCTGGTCAAGGGCCATATTCGGCCTTCCAACTCTCCAGTTGCCATAGGGCTCTATTTTGTCAAAAAGGAAGATGGAGGGTTGTGTCTATGCTTTACATTTAGAGAGGTAAATGAGATTGCAATCCAATTGCTTTATCCTTTACCCCTTATAGCATACCTGTTTAACCAACAAGCTGGAGGTAAATGGTTTCCTAAACATGACTTGAGAAGGACATAATTGAGGTGGATTGTCAGGAGGATTGGGAGTATGAGGTGGAACAAATTCTGGATTCACGGCACTGGTTGCATTATCTCATCAAGTGGAATATATCTCCTGGGTTAATGCAGAGGATCTTAATGCTGATCACTTGCTGAGAGAGCTCTTTCAGTGACATCAGAGGATGTGGATCTCTGAGGGTCTAGTGGACCCTTGTAAAAGGGGAAAACTTATGCCTCGGGTTCAAGGCTCGATCCGGTGACCTTGTGCTGCATGGTTGGGTTTCTTCCCTGCTGAGCCATAACCTGGCCTGTCCTTGTCCTAATTCTGATGGTCTTATACCTTTATTTTTCTCCCTTTGGTTTGCGGTTATCAGGTGTAGTCACTTGCTCATTTTCTCTGTCCTAGCAATTCTTTGGTGGAGCTATTTATACTCTCTTGATACTAACCTTCTCTGCTGGTAACATTTCTATGTGGATTACTGCTAAAAAGTTCTAGCTCTTCAGCTAATGGATTTAGGCAGAAACCAATGTTGTTTTTCCTGTGTTTTCTCAATTGCCTTTCTTACACTTATATTTTGTTATCTGTTAGGTTGGTAGGAGTTTACCTTTGCTTGCTTTTACATGTGTTTTACATTTCATCACCTTTGGTCCCCATGCTTTTCCTATCTTGGCTTATAGTACGTAGCAACCTCCCCTCTGATTCCTCAGGAGGTACAAGCAACAACTCAACAGACTTTTGGGCAGACAGGTCCGAGTTATGGTCTCTAGTGTTATCGCTAGTGATATTCCAGCCTGTGTATGAGTCTTTACGGCCTGTGCAGTTAGGGATGCTAGTCTGTACAGTAACCAGTAGGGTGCAAGTGTGGCTGCTTTGAGATAGGCTTTATTTTCCCTTTTACCCTTGTTGGAATACTCATGTGCAGAACAATTCCCTTATTTGTTTGAATTTAAGAATATTTGACACAAATTTGATTTGTATCTAACTGATTTGCTTAAAACTACTTTTTTAATGCAATTTTACTGTATAGTAATAGCTCTATTTCTACGTATATGTCACTATTTCTACGTATATGTCACTCAAATCATACTGTATCAAATTTATCCACGTCTGTGGACCTGGATATTTAAAGATGGAACAAAGTGGATTTTTTATTAACATTTTCAGCAGGATTAATAACAACATTAGATTTTTCTGATTACACTTCCAATAATTGCAAATCCCTATATGCTAATTGATGAAACTTTATAGGTGCAATCATGAATATTAGCTGAAAAGTGTTAACAGTGGAGATATGCTGATCTGACAAAATTTGAATTTGCCAAACTGAATGGAGAATTTTCCAAGGAAATTTGATTCACGTTGAAGTTATTTGCAGAGAAATCAATGCTCCTTTTTATGCTCTGGGGTCTGTAAACATAAGATGTAAATAGACAAACAAAATGACTCTACACACTGTTCATCTCTCCAAGCCTAGAGTGAACACCAGTTCATTGACAAGGCACAGAAAACTGGACACCAGGTACAAGAGACAGGTAACAGCTGGAAAGGTGAGGTATGTTTTTATTTTCTTGTTTTTTAAGCTTTTGATGACCCTCTATTGATTAACACTATTGATGAGCGAGTACCAAAAAGCTCGGGTGCTCGAAGATCGGGCCGAGCATCCCAAGATACTTGTGTACTCGGCTCGAGCACCGAGCCCAATGTTATCCTATAAGAGAGCCGAGTATTTTTCTGAAATGACCCCCGGCAGCATGTAGAAACCCTAAAAATGTCACAAAAGTCTCAGAAGAGAGCTCAAATGACATGGCAACAGCATGGGGAAGACCCCTTGAAGCATTTTTCACTCAAAAGTCACAGCTGTGAACAGTTTTGTCCGAGTTTTACGCCATTTTTACGGACTCACCAGAAAACCTTCCAAAATGACACCAAAATGAATTTTCATGGCAGAAATGTTAAGGGCACATACCTAATAGTGAGATAGAGCTGGTGTATGTTACTTTTTGAGATTATTACATGAAAGATTTTACGTAAAAACATTGTGTGGCACTCCAATGTCCAAAACGCACATTTTGTGCTTTTTACTAGCGATGTCGGTCATTTGTTTTTTCATTCTATCTCCCGTCGGTCGGTCTCGCTCTGTCTGTCTCTCTCTGTCTTGTCTGTCCCCCTTTCACAGTCTGTCGGTCAGTCTCCCCCGTCTCTCATACTTACCGTTCCCCGATCACTGCCGCGGCGCTGCACAGCTGTTCACTAAACTCCGGCGGCTTTTCCTCTTTTGAAAAAGCCGGCCGTTCATTAATCAATCTCGTATTCCCTGCTTTCCTGCTTTTCGGTGCCTATGATTGGTTGCAGTGAGACACGCCCCCACGCTGAGTGACAGGTGTCTCACTGCACCCAAACACAGCAGCCGGTGGGTGTGTGTATACTGTGCAGTGAAATAAATAAATAAATAATTAAAAAAATGGCGTGCGGTCCCCCCAATTTTACTACCAGCCAGATAAAGCCATACGGCTGAAGGCTGGTATTCTCAGGATGGGGAGCTCCACGTTATGGGGAGCCCCCCAACCTAACAATATCAGTCAGCAGCCGCCCAGAATTGCCGCATACATTATATGCGACAGTTCTGGGACTGTACCTGGCTCTTCCCGATTTACCCTAGTGCGTTGGCAAATTGGGGTAATAAGAAGTTAATGGCAGCCCATAGCTGCCACTAAATCCTACATTAATCATGTCAGGCGTCTCCCCGAGATTCCTTCCATGATTAATCTGTAAATTACAGGTAAAAAACACACACACCCGAAAAATCCTTTATTAGAAATAAAAAACACTAACAAAGTCCCTCATCACCTATTTATTAACCCCGACAAACCCTCCATGTCCGGCGTAATCCACAGTCCTCCAGCGTCGCATCCAGCTGTGCTGCATGAAGGTGACAGGAGCTGCAGAATACACAGCCGCTCCTGTCAGCTTCACACAGCAACTGAAGACAGCCACGTGATCAGCTGAGCTGTCACTGAGGTTACCTGGATCCAGCGGTGGATGCAGCAGTGGCCGCGGGTAACCTCAGTGACAGCTCAGCTGATCGCGCTACTCACCGCCGCACCGGTCAGCTACACGCAGCAACTGAGGCGAGTATCGCGATCAGCTGAGCTGTCACTGAGGTTAAACGCGGCCACCGCTGGATCCAGCGGTGGCCGTGAGTTACCCGACTGACAGCAGCTGATCGCACTACTCACCTCAGTTGCTGTGTGAAGCTGACAGGAGCAGCGGTGTATTCTGCAGCTCCTGTCACCTGCATGCAGCAGAGCTGGACGCGACGCTGGAGGTCCGTGGATTACGCTGGACATGGAGGGCTTTGTCGGGGTTAATAAATTGGTGATGAGGGACTTTGTTATTGTTTTTTATTTCTAATAAAGGATTTTTCGGGTGTGTGTGTTTTTTAACTGTAATTTACAGATTAATCATGGAAGGTATCTCGGGGAGATGCCTGACATGATTAATCTAGGATTTAGTGGCAGCTATGGGCTGCCATTAACTCCTTATTACCCCGATTTTCCAACGCACTAGGGTAAATCGGGAAGAGCCGTGTACAGTCCCAGAACTGTCGCATCTAATGTAAGTGGTAATTCTGGGCGGCTGCTGACTGATATTGTTAGGCTGGGGGGCTCCCCATAACGTGGGGCTCCCCATCCTTAGACTACCAGCCTTCAGCTGTATGGCTTTATCTGGCTGGTATTAAAATGGGGGGGACCGCACGCCGTTTTTTTTTTTATTATTTATTTATTTATTTTACTGCACAGTATAGACATGCCCACCGGCTGCTGTGATTGGGTGCAGTGAGACACCTGTCACTCAGCATGGGGGCGTGTCTCACTGCAACCAATCATAGGCGCCTGTGGGCGGGGAAAGCAGGGAACATGAGATGGCTGTGTGCAGAGCACAGCGCGCCCGCCGGTATAAAGGCTCGGTCACGCTGTGCGGGCCGGCCAATCACTGCAATTCCACAACTAACAGGGCTGTGGCATTGCAGTGGTCTGCCAGCCAATCCCTGCATGAGAGCTGGCTCTCAAAAGAGCGCCAACATGCAGGGATGAAGACCACGAGTACAGCACGAGTATCGCGAAATTACTCGGTACCCGCCGAGTAGCCCGAGTACAGTGATACTCGTGCAAGTACCGAGTAGTGACAAGCATATTCGCTCATCACTAATTAACACTCAGCCCAAATTCACATCTAGGCTGAATTTGGGCTGAGTGTTAATGTTTTGCACTCTATATTATCATTCAGCATCAGTATAAATAAGTGCACTGCGGATAAAAAAAATTGCAGATAGTGTCTTATCTGATAACATATGACAATCTAACAGGTAGATGTACTTAGCGATGTGGGAAAAGCAAATGTTTTAAATACTTTTTTCTCAACTGTGTTCACACAGGAAAAGCATATGCCACGGGAAATGCAGAGTGATCATGTAAACGCTTCATTAAGTATGACCTGCCTAACCCAGGAAGAAGTGCAGAACCGACTTAGTAACATTAAAATTGACAAATCACCAGGCCCTGATGGCATTCACCCTCGGGTATTAAGGGAGTTAAGTAATGTAATAGACAGGCCTCTATTCCTTATATTTAAAGACTCTATAGAAACTGGGTCTGTTCCACTGGATTGGCGGCTAGCAAATGTGGTACCAATATTCAAAAAAGGGTGTAAAAGGGAACCTGGAAACTATAGGCCAGTAAGCTTAACATCTGTTGTGGGTAAAATGTTTGAAGGGTTTTTAAGGGACAGTATTATGGAATGTCTCAATGTTAATAATTGTTTAACTCCATATCAACATGGATTTATAAAGGATCGCTCCTGTCAAACTAACCTGATCAGCTTCTATGAGGATGTAAGCTCTCACATGGACCGAGGAGAATCATTGGATGTCATTTATCTCGACTTCGGTAAAGCATTTGACACTGTCCCACATAAAAGACTGCTAAGTAAAATGAGAAAGCTTGGGCTCGGGGAAAATGTGTGTAGATGGGTAGGTAGCTGGCTTAATGGTAGAAAACAAAGAGTGGTTATTAATGGCGCATACTCAGATTGGGCCAGGGTTACTAGTGGGGTGCCACAGGGGTCTGTATTGGGCCCCCTACTATTTAATATATTTATTAATGATCTGGTGGATGGTTTACAGAGTAAAATATCAGTATTTGCAGATGATACAAAACTATGTAAGGTAGTGAACACAAAGGAGGACAGTTTGCAACTACAGATGGATTTGAGTAAATTGGAGAATTGGGCTGAAAAATGGCAAATGAGGTTTAACACAGATAAGTGTAAGGTTATGCACATGGGAAGGAGAAACAGATGCTACGATTACTTACTAAATGGGAAACCGCTGGGGATATCAGACATGGAAAAAGACTTAGGCATCTTAGTCAATAAGAATCTAAATTGGATTGCCCAGTGTCAGGCAGCAGCCACCAAAGCAAATAGGGTGATGGGATGCATTAGAAGAGGTCTGGGGGCACGAGATGAAAACATCATTCTCCCTCTGTACAAATCACTCGTGAGACCACACTTGGAGTATTGTGTGCAATTTTGGGCGCCGGTGCTCAAGAAAGACATTACTGAACTTGAAAGGGTTCAGAGGCGGGCTACTAAAATAATAAATGGAGTGGGTGCATTACAATACACGGAAAGGTTATCAAAATTAGGTCTATTTATTCTAGAAAAGAGAAGACTTAGGGGAGACCTAATAAATATGTACAAATATATCAGAGGGCCATATAGAGATCTCTCCCATGATCTGTTTGTAATAAGGACTATGACAAGAACAAGGGGGCATTCTCTTCGATTGGAGGAAAGAAAATTCCTACATCAGCATAGAAGAGGGTTCTTCACGGTAAGAGCAGTGAGGCTCTGGAACTCTCTTCCTGAGGAAGTGGTGATGGCCAACTCACTGAATGAATTTAAGAGAGGAATGGATGCTTTTCTTGATAGCAAAAGTATAGAAGGTTATAAATAGCATAATCTTACAGGTAGATAGAAGAGCGACCAAGATTATTAGAGGAATGGGTGGGCTGCAACACCAAGATAGGTTATTAAACTTGGTGTTATTTAGTTTGGAAAAACAAAGGCTTAGGGGGGATCTAATCACAATGTATAAACATATGAGGGGACAGTACAGAGACCTTTCTAAAGATCTCTTTACACCTAGGCCTGCGACTGGAACACGGGAGCATCCGATACATCTTGAGGAAAGGAGGTTTAATCATAATCACAGACGAGGATTCTTTACTGTACGAGCAGTGAGACTATGGAACTCTCTGCCGCATGATGTTGTAATGAGTGATTCACTACTAACATTTAAGCAGAGCCTGGACGCCTTTCTTGAAAAATATAATAATACCAGTTATGTATATTAGATTTTATGACAGGGTGTTGATCTAGGGAACTAGTCTGATTGCCGTATGTGGAGTCAGGAAGGAATTTTTTTCCCCATTGGAGCTTATTTGACACATTGGGGTTTTTTTGCCTTCCTCTGGATCAACATGTTAGGCTACGGGTTGAACTAGATGGACTTAGAGTCTCACTTCAACCTTAAAAACTATGAAACTCACCTATAGAAGTTGTGCCAGTCACAAATCCTATTAAAGCATGAAATGGTGTCTGCTGCACCCCCGGAAAAATGTATTGCAGATATAGGAGGAAGAAACCGGGATATACCGCGCTTATACCAAATATCAAATGGTTGATTATAATTTATTTGTTATCTTTTATTTTCATACATAATCAACCATTTGACATTTGGTGTAAGCCCGGCATATCCCGGTTTCTTCCTCCTATATCTGCATTCAGCATCAGTGTGATTCTCTTTGACATTTTTATGGTTCTCTTTTGAAATTAGTGCAATTGTTATTGTTTTGTCATTGTCATTATCATCATTGTTTGCCCTCCAGCCTTACAAACAGTTTCTAAGGGATTCAATATTGCTTAAACAGTAAAGCTTATCAGAGCTATGTATACTCAGTGCAATTTTATTTGCACTCTATAGGTCTATTGTAGGACGAGCCAGAGTAAGGTCCAGTCACACTAAGCAACTTACCAGCAATCCCAACAATGATAGGGATCGCTGGTAAGTTTCTAGGAGGTTGCTGGTGAGATGTCACACTGCGATGCTCCAGCGATCCCACCAGCAACCTGACCTGGCAGGGATCGCTGGAGCGTTGCTACACGAGTTGCTGGTGAGCTCACCAGCAACCAGTGACCAGCCCCCAGCGCCGCGTGGAAGATGCTGCGCTTGGTAACTAAGGTAAATATCGGGTAACCAACCCGATATTTACCTTGGTTACCAGCATACGGAGCTACACGTGCAGAGAGCAGGGAGCAGCGCACACTGAGCGCTGGCTCCCTGCTCTCCTAGTTACAGCACACATCGGGTTAATTACCCGATTTGTGCTGCAGCTACATGTGCACAGAGCAGGGAGCAGCGCACAATGCTTAGCGCTGGCTCCCTGCTCTCCTAGCTACAGCACACATTGGGTTAATTAACCCGATGTGTCCTGCAGCTACATGTGCACAAAGCAGGAGCCGGCACTGACAGTGAGAGCGGCGGAGGCTGGTAACGAATGTAAATATCGGGTAACCACGGACACGGCTTATTGGGTGCCCGATGTTTACTGTGGTTACCAGCCTCCGCAGAAGCCGGCTCCTGCTGCCTGCACATTTAGTTGTTGCTGTCTCGCTGTCACACACAGCGATGTGCGCTTCACAGCGGGAGAGCAACAACTAAAAAATGGCCCAGGACATTCAGCAACAACCAACGACCTCACAGCAGGGGCCAGGTTGTTGCTGGATGTCACACACAGCAACATCGCTAGCAACGTCACAAAAGTTGTTCGTTAGCAGCGATGTTGCTAGCGATGTTGCTTAGTGTGACGGGGCCTTAAGCCGACATAGAACGGGGGCGCCCAGTTAAGTTAGGGTGTGATGCCCTCAATTGACAGGAAGGAGCCAGCCCTAGAGTATTAATAGGGCTATTTTTGTCCACAGTCTTTTTGTGGCAAAGTATTTGGCTTATATATACACAGCATTTTCCCTCCTTGGCTGTATTTACACCCTGGTTTCCCATGTAGCCTTCACTATTGTTTTTGTACTTGAGTTTTTTTCACTGCGGTTGTTTTAATACATTAACAATAAACGTAAATATTTTAAAGGGACTTTGTAAGCACTTTGTTAAAACACATCTGACCCTCTCAATCATATATAACAGAGCTGAGATGGTCAGATCTAGTAAAGCAGAGATGGTCAAGTGTAGCAGAGCAAAGACGGTCAGAGATGCTATATATGATGTAGCGTTTTTCACCATCTCTGCTCTGCTACATCAGGCCATCTCAGATTTGCTACATCTGAGTGAGAAGGTCCGATGTAGCAGGGACAAGACAGATTTAGTATCACTTAGATGTAGCAGAGCTGTGACGTTAAGATGTGGCAAAGCAGTGACAGTCAGATGTGAGACAGGAAGAAAGAGATAAAAAAAAGGGCAAGATCTAACCAGGAAGTTCTTCAGCACAAAAAGAGTCATTCTGGGCAAGGAGTCCTTGCAATTCAACTGTGTATATCCCCGGCTTCAGTGTTATATATTATATATGGCAATTTCTAAATTGTAATTCTCCATGTTATTTTTAAAGTACATTGCACTCCATGCAATATATCATATGTAGTGTATGCTTAAAAAAGAATGGAATGTAAGAACATCAGACACCCCAATAATTTACAAGAATATAATTCTTCTAACGTGTCTTCAATAATGTACACTCTGGTAATGTTAAATTGATTTCTCCTCCTGCATTGCCTCCTTTGCTTTATTTAAATTTAGCACCACAATTGTTGATGTTGGCGTCATATGCACATTATTAGTACGCTGTTGTCTTTAATAAAATGGCGTGAGAATCGTCACATGCATATACCGTGATCTCTGGTGCCATTTTATTGAAGGCACTGTGGAGATGAATGAGTGGTAGTAGTGCATGTGCTGATTGAATTATTTTTTTCATCAGTGCATGTGCCTCCACTCATAGACATGTACACAGTGTCTTTAGTAAAATGGTGCCGGAGATTGCGATACGCGCATGCATTGATTCCAGGGCTATTTTATTGAAGACAACGTCATCGGCAATGGTGGTGGTGGAACGAAATTTAAATTAAAAAAAAGAGGCAAGGCAGGAGGAGGAATCATTCAAGAGGATCTAACCCGAGGGTCCCGCTTCTATGCTCAAACCACTGCATCGAATTTTCAAAAAAGTGCAATTCCACAATTGTTCTTTGGGCTTTTTACTTACCATGTTCACTATATGGTAATACTGACCTACCACAATTATTTCCCAGGTCAGTATGAGTTCATAGAAAAAGTGGAGAAAAAAAGTCAAAGGTTTGCCAAAAAAAAAATTGCACTTTTGTTGCCATTTTCCAAGACCCATAGCATTCTTATTTTCAGGATCTGAGGCTCAATGATGACTTACTATTTGCATCTTGAGCTGACATCTTTGGGAAGATGTGATGTTCTGATCGCCTGTTATTTAGTTTTAATGTAATGTTGTGACAACCCAAAAAAAACTAATTCTGGTGTTTTGGTTTTTTTTTTTGCTACGCTATTTACCAGAAATAGTAATTAATTTTATAAATAACAAAAAAAATATGCCCTATTTTTTGACATCCAACATGAGTAAAGCAGCAACTACAGGCTATAAACCACAGCAGTCTGCTTTACAGTGGCTGCTAATCAAAAATAGAGGGGATCCCACACCATGTTTTTAAGTTATTGTATTAGTTAAATAAATAATTTAAAAAAATGGTGTGGGGTCCCCCTATTTTTGACAATTGGCCAATGTAAAGCTGATAGCTGGGGGTTAGTGTTATCAGGCTGGAAAGAGCCATGGTTATTGGTCCATCACAGCCTAAAAACACTAACCCACAGCAGCCCCAGAAGTGGCGCATCCATTAGATGCCCCAATTCTGGCCTTTTATCCAGCTCATTCTGATTGACCTGGTGTGGTGGCAATCAAATTATTATATGGGGTTGATGACAGATGTGATTTGTCAAAAATCACAGCTGCCATCAAGCCCTAAGTCAGTAATGTGGAGGCATCTATGAGACACCCCCATTACTAACTGTGAAATAAACACAGAAAAATCCTTTATTTGAAATAAAAAACACACACACCCTTGTTTACCCCTTTATTAACATCCAAAACACCCCTGTAGGTCCGACATAATAATCCACATGACATCCCACGACGATCATGGCTTTGCTACATCCAGAGGATGCAAAATGATGGAAAATGCAACCAAACACTAGAGCTTCAGGGACACACTGAGGGCACCGGGGGAGCCCAGCTGTTAGAAATGCTGATATCACTCATTTCACTGGAGGTCACAGCCGGGCTCCTACGGTACCAAGTGTGACCTCCTGTGAACCTGCTGCCAGATTGCTAGACTGTTGAATTGTGGGACACAATAGCACAGCAGTCCGGCAACCAGGTCACTGGAGTTCACAATCAGGGGCTCCTGCACTAACCTCTATTAATTCAGTTGAACTTGCTACCGGATTGCCGGGCTGCTGTGCCGCCATGTGCTGCAATCCAAAAGTCAGGCAATCTAGCAGTGGATTAAACTGAGCTTAATGAGGGCAGCTTTTTATAAATCTTAGATGTCATCAACCCCATATATTACCCCAATTGCCACTGCAACCAGGCAATTGGGATGCGCTGTGTAAAGCACCAGAATTGGCACATATAATGGTGGACAAATTCTGGACAGCTGAGAGCTAGTGTTTTGAGGCTGGAAAGTGTCAAAAGCCATGGCTCTTCCCACCGTGATAATATAAACCCCCAGCTGTCAGCTTTATCTTGGCTGTTTATCAATAATTGAGGGGACCGACGCCTTTTTTATTTAATTATTTATTTATTTAAATAATAAAAAAATGAGTGGGATCATTTCTATTTTTGATAACTAGCCACAGTAAAGCAGACCACTGGGGGTTGCAACTGTGGTTATCAAAAATATGGTGGGAGCCCACCCTATGTTTTTAAATTAACTATATCCCACCTCATTTTTTCAATAATGTATTTATTTCTTTTTACACTACCATACAGAAAAATGATCTGCAACCAATCAGAGATGCCGACAAGGAGTGTGTGGGGCGTGTTTAGCAGTCTGCAACCAATCCCAGATGCTCGCATAGAGGGTGAGGAAAGCAGTGAATATTAATGAAGCTTAATAAACAGGCGCAGAAAAAAGTCTTACTGCAGTGTCATCTTCCGCAAAACACCAGGGAATATGGTATGCATAACTGTCCTGCTCGTAACCACATTTTGCTTCCCTTTGTAGCCTCCTAGCCCTTACTACGACCTCTTTATAGCACAAAGCTTCTCATCCCCATTGACTTGTATGGGTTTCCCGAACCAAACGTTTTTTTCTGTTTTAGTCCATGCGGATTCAGCGAACTTGAATGTCCGCCCATCAGGAGTATTTTTATGTTGTTATTTTGCTTTTTCTTTTAATATAATTTTGTTTTGTAAAAGTACATTGATACTGGTACACCTGGAGAAAGGCATGTCTAATTTAGGAAATGTATATATTTCCTCTTAATGTTCTCCAACAATTACAAACTTTGACTAAACATAGCACAGGTCAGAAATGCAATGCTATGAAAGTACCATATATTTGTTTTCAAGGTTTTTCTAAACTATATGATGCCTGAACGCATGTACTGAAAACTAGATGTTTTATGTCTGATGTTAATAAAACTTTCAAGATTTTCATAATCTGACTTATACTTTGAATCTATGTGTAGAAATTACAAAACACATTAAACCCAACCTCCGTTTTCACATCTTCACCATAGATCCATTGCAAAATAGTAAACGTGGCAAATAAATTTTGCTTAACCTGTAATATCAACAAGGTCACAGAACAGTATGCAGTTCTAGAAAAATGTTTTTATTTGCTTAAGTAGCCTAATCATATTCCCCATCACTTTATAGACAGTATCATCAGTGTCTGTATTGAACTTGGAGGAAACCTTTGCAAAGTTGAGGAAAACATACAGATGTTGTCCTTTGTAGGATTTGAACGAAGAACCCCAGTGCTGCCCGCAACATTTCTATTATTAAGCCCAAGAATTGTGTAACTACTCTAACCAATGCCTCACTATTGGTAGTTTTAGGGACGGACACTTTTAGAATGAAAGAAAAAGAAATTTAGCTTTTTTTTCCACTGGAAAAAATAAATATTTCCCTATAGACAAATACAGGTAACCAACAAAAAAGAACGGATTTTTTGTGATGATGTCTTTTAATAGCCATACTTAATTTCAAAAGGTATATTTCAGTGAATAGATCTAATATGACTGGATGCAAAGCACTGGTGTATAATTGGCTTATTTTATTGTAAGTATTTAAAAACCAAGTGCAGTTCAAAAGAAAAGAATCGATTGGCCACACATCTTCACAATATGTCCTCTTTCATCATTCAGTTGCAACAAAACTAAAGGAATCAGTTTGAGCAAATTGTATTTCATCTGTAATCTAAACCATAAAATATTGCATTTCTATCTCAAGGACATTATTTTCTTTAATAAAGAACCAGAGGCCTGATATTAATATTGGGAAGTGGTGCAAAGAAATAATTCTGGCAAGAGACAGCCATATAAAATATACTAAAATTCTTAGTAAGTTTGCTAAATGTATTCATTCTTAGATTATGCATAGCATCGAATAGAGCAAGCATGTTTTATATACCGCCACTCCTGCATAATTTAGCATCAGTCCAGAGGTACAGTCATAAAAATCTGGTGTGATGAAAGGAAACAAACCCCCAACATGCATAATTCTTTTAGACATTGTTGGAAAAAAATAGCATAATTTAGTATAGTTCTGGACTGGTTCAAGTAGAAGAGTGACAGGTCCATGATTTAGCATATTGTTTGATAATTATGTGATACCTTTAGAGAAAAGAGGTCCCAACAGGTGACATTAGGAGTCACTACTATAAAGGCCCCGTCACACTAAGCAACATCGCTAGCAACATCGCTGCTAACGAACAACTTTTGTGACGTTGCTAGCGATGTTGCTGTGTGTGACATCCAGCAACAACCTGGCCCCTGCTGTGAGGTCGTTGGTTGTTGCTGAATGTCCTGGGCCATTTTTTAGTTGTTGCTGTCCCGCTATGAAGCACACATCACTGTGTGTGACAGCGAGACAGCAACAACTAAATGTGCAGGCAGCAGGAGCCGGCTTCTGCGGAGGCTGGTAACCAATGTAAACATCGGGTAACCAAGAAGCCCTGTCCTTGGTTACCCGATATTTACCTTTGTTACCAGCCTCCGCCGCTCTCACTGTCAGTGCCGGTTCCTGCTCTGTGCACATGTAGCTGCAGGACACATCGGGTTAATTAACCCGATGTGTGCTGTAGCTAGGAGAGCAGGGAGCCAGCGCTAAGCAGTGTGCGCTGCTCCCTGCTCTGTGCACATTTAGCTGCAGCACACATCGGGTAATTAACCCGATGTGTGCTGTAACTAGGAGAGCAGGGAGCCAGCGCTAAGCATTGTGCGCTGCTCCCTGCTCTGTGCACATTTAGCTGCAGCACACATCGGGTAATTAACCTGATGTGTGCTGTAACTAGGAGAGCAGGGAGCCAGCGCTCAGTGTGCGCTGCTCCCTGCTCTCTGCACGTGTAGCTGCGTGCGCTGGTAACCAAGGTAAATATCGGGTTGGTTACCCGATATTTACCTTAGTTACCAAGCGCAGCATCTTCCACGCGGCGCTGGGGGCTGGTCACTGGTTGCTGGTGAGCTCACCAGCAACTCGTGTAGCGACGCTCCAGCGATCCCTGCCAGGTCAGGTTGCTGGTGGGATCGCTGGAGCGTCGCAGTGTGACATCTCACCAGCAACCTCCTAGCAACTTACCAGCGATCCCTATCGTTGTTGGGATCGCTGGTAAGTTGCTTAGTGTGACTGGACCTTTAGATATGTTTTCAAACATTTATTAAGTGGTGAAAATTACCTTTTACTAATTTATTGGTACATACAACATAAAGCACCAATGGTCTAATGTTTGTGGTCACAGAGGGTGCTACCACAACCAGGCCAATGTGGGAGTTTGGTCCCTATATGCCTGCACCTATTTCAACTGGAGGAGTATCTGAGGACACAATTCAGTTGAAATGTATTGCGGCACCAATGGGGCAAAGGATGGGGGAAATTAGTACAGGATGGGGAACATGACTACTTAATGGGGGAAGGGGAGGGGGCAACACATATGTCTTTATAGGATTTAGACTACTACAAGGACCCATGCATCTGCCCAAAATGCAGTAGTGGGGCCCAGGTTTAAACATTTCACATGGGGCCATCAAACTCTAGTTCCTCCACTGGTGATATCCTCTTTCTGTTGTTTTATGTTATATATAACTGATTACATGGTGATATAACTAAGAAAGCAAATTTTTTGATATTTGATCACTCTTTGCAATTTGTTTAATTAGTTTTGTAAATAATTATATATAAATATACAAAACGTACAAAAAAATGTATCTAAGGCCTGAAACACACTTCCGTTAAAAACACGCATGTGCCGCGAGACACGTATTTACCCTGCGTGTTGCATGTGGTAAGTACGTGTCTCGGGTACGTGTGGTCCATGTGTGTTCTACGTGTGCTATCCACAATAGCACATGTAGAACCGGTAATTTGCATACTCACGTGGTCCGCGCTGCTGTCCGTGGTGCTGATCTTCGGTCTCCAGCCCTGCCGTCTCCCCACTGCTGCTGCTGCCGGCCGCAGTGAAGTGAATATTAAATGAGCATAATGAGCGGTGGTCGACATCAAGTGGCAGCAGCAGCAGAGACAGGAGGGCTGGAGAAGGTGAGTAAATGTTTTGGGTTTTTTTTTCACTGACACGTGTGTTTTCTTCGGCGCGTGTCACACGGGACCGCATCCACACTACATCCATGTGGTACGGGTGCGGGCCATGTGACACCCGTGCTGTCGGAGAAAACGTGGACATGTCAATGTCAGCGTGTAGAAAAACGCACACACGTACAAACGCACACGGACACACGTTCCGTGAGGTTTTACGTGTGTGTGCCTGCTACAATAGGGTAGCATTGCTGAACGTGTCTCTGTGCCGCCGCTACGTGCAAAAAATGGCAAACACGTACCGGCGGCATGGATGTGTGTCGGAGGCTGTCACGCTCCCCGGGTCCTCTGCTCCGCTCCCCGGCTCACCTGCCACGCTCCCCGCTCTCCAGCCTCCATTGGCCGCGCTTCCCAGGCCTCCTGGTCCCCGCTCCCAGCGCCCGTCGGCTTCCCAGCCCCTGGCCGGCTCTGCTGCTTCCTCCTCTCAGCTTCCTGCCCTGGCTTCTGGCACCCGGGCCGCGCGCATGCGCATTAGGGCGCGCGCGCGGTCACTGACCCTTTCTTAAAGGGCCAGTGTCCACTGACAGGAAATGATGCACACAGGTACAGGGTATATAGGGGATTAATGTCCAAGGTGGCGGGGCCTGTTCTTCGTGTTTCCCAAGCTAGGAGTCAGGTCTCCTTGTGTTCCTGTGAGATACTTACCTCTCTCTCTTTTAGAGCCGATCCTGCATTGCCATCCGGTCCTGCTGTATCTCGAACCCCGAACGCTGCCTATCTACCATCCGGACAGTCCGTACCATCCCGGTTCCCTGTGGTGACCCGTCATCTCGCTCCAACGGTTCCGGACCCCGCCTGACATCATCCCGGCTTCCGAACCTGAGCTCCGTCACCCGGACCACCATCAGTGACCCCGTGGTCCCAGGGACTTCTCCATTGTGTTCTAAGTGCACGGACTGTTCTGCTACCTAAAGTGCTCCGGCTACCGGACTCCATTCCCTCTTCGGGGAGTTCGGTCCAGTGGATCCACCTCCCGGGTCTGCCCATCCATCTGGCCCTAACAGAGGCCTAAGGTAAGGAAACTATGACTTCTTAATTATGTTTACTATTGTAGGTAAAGTATAGGTAAATTAACTCAAATACAAGGCTGTGTTGGGGCATCGTACAAATGATGATCATTTGACCCAGCAAACTTTGAGCACGACGATAAAACCAAGCAATAATGGGAAGCCAAAGAGTTAAAGAAAGATCAATTACATATGTAGATCACTTATTGCTATTTTCAGTTAATGCACAGAAATCATGCCTTAACTAAAATTTGTGGTATAAAAATAATGCAATCAAATTTGTAACTAAATCTCAGGTTGGAGCTAAAGTACTGCATTTTGTGAGGCTTTGGTTTCTTTGCTTCATCAGAAGAAGTTATCAGGCCTGCCTACTAATAAATAGTGAATGTCCACATTTATCCTGTTGTAAGCTACGCTGATGCCCTTAGGAACCACTTTGATGTTTTTAATACATTTTACTAAGTAATTAGAGATAAGCAAATATTTTAAAATTCAAACTTGTTGAATTTTCAAAAAAAACTTGAACGGGAATAAATTTGCTCAAATTTCAATACTAGAAAACTTGTAATTTCTCACAAAATACACTTGGGGAAGACGAGAGGGAGCCTTTCAGACCACAAGAGCTTACACTATACAGAAGAGAGAGGACCTGATTGACCATAAGAGCTTACACATTACAGAAAGCAGACAGGATCACCCTAGCAATAAGCTTACACTCTACAGAAGAGAAACTTACCCAATCCCTCTGGAGATGAAAAATAACTCTACCCCACAAACTGTACTCCACTGTCAACTGCTGATCTTTGATGGCCTAGATATTGACCACTACTGTACAAGGTAAAATAATCTTTAAGATCTCTTAGCAGCCGAGCATTATGTGGAAGACCATACGGCAATTCAAAATGATATTTGCCTGATCTCTAATATTTCAGCAGTATGAGAAATAAGGCCAGAAAAAAAATGTGTAAACAAAAAATTAATGAAATATGCCACAAAACTTATATTTTTTCAACAAAATACTATGTGTAAAATCAGCTGTATGCATAACATTGATGCAAAAATAAAACCGTGTAACAAAAAGTACAATCTTAACAAAGAAAGCACAAAAATATTACATTCTCCATACACATAATTGGAATAACTTCCTGGCTTTCATCATAGTTGTATAACAGATCAGTATCATTTTAATATAACTAATGATGTGCAAGGATTTTCACACAAAATTGCTTTACAACTGTTTTATGTAAATAGCAGTGAAATGCATATGTTACGAGCTAAAGGCAAGGAAGTGTAACAGAACAAAATGTAAATAATACAAATCTAAGGTCTCCAATATCCTGCTACCTACATTTCAGTGCATAAAAAGTAAGTGAAAGATGACTGCGTTAAGATTAGGATGCCATGACAAAGTACTATTTTATAGTACTACTCCTTTATTCATTACCCTACAGAAATGAAGTAATTTGTAACTTGTGCACTCCATGATTTAATACGCGTTATGGAAATTTCCACCACTATGCTAGAGCATATAATCATGAAATCACCCAATTTACATCACAACATAATTTAATGTTTTTTTATACTTCACACGGAATATTTAGCAGATGTAAATCTCATTGATGAAATAAAAATTCCGGGTCACCACTCGTTTGATTTAATGACCCAATTACTGCTTGTTGTCTATGTGCTTTCAATGATTTGTGGGACATGGAGGAGTGGATTTATCCCAAAAGAGTGTTTGTAGTACAGTGCCATTATTTCCAGTTACATTTGACACATGCTAATAAGCATCTGATTTTTCTTTACTGGACTTGCTGCTGAAAGACATATTTGTGTAAATTTGCACAGCAAACTGCTCATGGCAAGTTACATGTACCATGATGAGAACAAATGTATTGTGACAACAGACATAACTTTTCACGTTCTAATGTAATCTTCTCAAAATATGCAATTGCCAGGATTCATAGCAATACCAACTGTCAATTTTCATTACAACTTTTTTTTTCTGGATTTATGATTTTTTCTGAACAGACAACTTGGTTTAACATTAGTTCACAATTTATTTACAAATCAGTTTTAAGTAAATTACCTCCTTTCATCATACAGCAAGACTATTTCTCCTCTCCAGCTCCTCAAACCTCCTCCATACCCTTTTATAGAGATTCCCTAATCTAGGCCTAGAAATTGTGTGAAATTTGCACCCAAACATTGTCCTGTATTCCTTGCATAGCATTTATTTTTATTTTCAGATTGTGGTTATGGCCTAGCAGGAAAGGGTTTGGCTTTACATAAAAAGGGCATGGCCTACAATGTAACACTGCACCAAAATTGTGGCAAAATTTTGGTGCATATTTTATGGCAGAAAGTGACATTAAATAAGTGGTGTAAACTAGAAAGTATGAGTATCCATAGAAGGAGTATAATAATTGTGCTGCACAATTCGTGTTATGTAGTTCACACTGGATAATTATAGTAGAAGAGCAATTTGAATATTTACTTGGATTAAAGGGGTTGTCCAATACCAAATTACATTTTAATCAATAGATCTTGGATTAATAATAAGTTTCTCAATTGGATGTGTTAAAACAAATTCCTGTAGTGATATAATCTTACAAATGTGCCCTTGTTTTGTATTATGTAATAGCTGTGTTCAACCATATAGAGCTACTCCAGTTTATGTTTGGCACATACCACATCTTGTGCTCAATTAGGAAACAAGTAATTTATTGTTAATTAATATTCAGACAAAATTGCCTGGGCTCCCTGTAAGGCCATGTGCACATGTTGCTTTTTTCTGCCTTTTTTCATTCATTTTTCCTTGCAGATTTTAATTAATACTGCAAGGAAAAAGGGATGCCAGCAAAATATATGAGAATCCTGACTTGTTATGCACATGTTGCTTCTTTATTCCTTGCAGATTTTGTTGCAGAACAAAGAAGCAGCATGTCAATTTTTTCTGCTTTTTTTCTGTATTTCTATAATCCATTACAGTGCTTGTGCTTAATCACTACAGTTTATTTTATGTCAGTGCTGCACTTGCAGTACTGACACTTTGCCTCACACAGCATGCATACAGCATGGTCTGTGAGGCAATCCGTAGCTCAGTTACCCAGGGTCATAATGGTGACAACTCAGGGTTGTCATGGTAGCGATCGGGTGCCTGTGCTTGAATTACAGAAACCCGATCGCCAGGGAGAGGTAAGCGATTCTTCTCCCTGCCTCCTGAATGCTGCGATTGCATTGATCACAGAATTCAGTGGTTTAAACTGCGTGGGAACCGCTCTGGGCAGTGAGATGTGGGTCAGCTACAGCTCCAGTGGCAATTGTGGGAGTACAGCAGCTGAATCCCGTGATCACCATGATTAAAAAAAAACACGTGTGAAAAAATGCTCAAAGGCGATAAAGAATGCATGTTTTTTTCTGCTGTGTTTTTCCTGCCAAAACATGCTTTTTATGTGCAGAAAATTTGCACACAAAAAAGCAACATGTGCACATAGCCTAAATCAAGTAAGTGACATATAAGGTCAGTGGCTGCTGGAGCTACTTAAGGCCACTTTACACACTGCGATATATCTAACGATATGCCGTTGGGGTCACGTCGTTAGTGACGCACAGCCGGCATCATTTGACATATTGTAGCATGTGACATCTACAAGCGACTGTGAATGAGCAAAATACTCACCTTATCGTTGCTCATGGACACATTGCTCCTTTTCTAAAAATCGAACATCCTTCTGTGCTCCAGTTGTTCATCGTTCCCGAAGCAGCACACATCGCACCGTGTGACACCCCGGGAACGATGAACTGCAGCTTACCTGCAGCCACCGGCAATGCAGAAGGAAGGAGGTGGGCGGGATGTTACGGCCGCTCATCTCCGCCCCTCCGCTTCTGTTGGGTGGCTGCTTAGTGATGCCGCTGTAATGCCGCACGAACCACCCCCTTAGAAAGGAGACGGTTCGCCGGCAACAGCGACGTCGCTGTGCAGGTAAGTCCGTGTGACGGCTCCTAACGATTTTGTGCGCCATGGGCAGTGATTTGCCCGTGATGCACAAACGACGGGGGCGGGTGCTTTCACCAGCGATATTGCTAGCGATATCGCTGCGTGTAAATCTCCTGTAAAAGCCCCTCTGCTTCTATTGGCCAGCCGCTGTGTGACGTTGCTGTGACGCCGAACGTCCGTCCCCCTTCAGGAAGTGGATGTTTGTCGTGAGGGAGGTAAGTACGTGTTACAGGGTTTTACGACTTTGTGCAACACGGGCAACAAATTGCCCGTGCCGCACAAACGATGGGGGCGGGTGAAATTGCAAATGCGATCGCACGACATATCGGCACATGTAAAGCAGGCTTTAGTCACTGACTTGATTTATGATGAGTTCATAGGGCTGGAGATGCTGTTTTTGTGACTTATGCTTTCTCCTTGGCCAAGACATGTAGTATGTGCCAACCATGAATTGGAGCAGGTTTGCATGGTAATACACAGCAAATAGTTTATAGCATGAATACATTTATAAAATTATTTTAGCAGAGGAACATTTTTTAACACATCCAATCCTGGAACCTAATATTATTCAAATATCTCTCAATTAAAATGTATTTTGTTCATGAGATGTTGAATTTTTTCCCCCAAAAATCGAGTCTTGACAAATAAAATTGATGCAAATTATAAGTAGTTTAATTGTGCTGGATATAGAGTATGTGGCTAACAATATGAGGTTTCCCATTAGTGTATGCTGCTTGTTTTTCTGTGTTTAAGTGACCCCAGTAAATTTTAAAGGGAACCTGTCAGGTGCAATATGCACCCAGAACCACAAGCAGTTCTAGGTACACATTGCTAATCCCTGCCTAACCGTCCCTGTATCTAATAGCATAGATAATGAGATATTTACAAAAAGCATTTAAAGATCCCATATGATATGCTAATGAGGCCAGGGACTAGTCGTGAGGGCATTACTTTCCTTGGCTAGTCAGCCCCTTAGCCCGGCTTCTCACTTGCGAGTTTCTTGCAATAGTGCAATGTGAGAAATTCTCGCATTGCCCTCGGACACATGTTATTCAATGAATCAGCTCTCATCTGCGATTTTTTTCTCAGTCCAAATTGGACTGAGAAAAAAATCGCACCAGGCTGCTATTTGTAGAGTTTCTCGCGCGAGTCTCTCCAATGCAACTCTATTGGAGCATGAAAAAAAAGCATGTCACACAGACCGGCACTCACACCATCCTAGTGACATTCGTTTTTCTAAATACATTAATCGCTTGTTTCTCAAAACACTGGAAATGAGTGAAGTCTCACAATGTCGGTCAATCATAGAGATTGACCAACATTGTGAGACCTCACTCATTTCCAGTGTTTTGAGAAACATGCGATTATTGTCAGTCGGTCTCTCCCTCTCGGTCTCTATTCTCTCTCTGTCGGTCTGTCTCTGTCTCTGTCGGTTTCTCTCTCTCTGTCCATGTCGGTCTATCCCTCTCCCCACCTCTCTCATACTCACTGATCCCCGATCACCGTCGCGGCGCTGCACGGCGTTCATACTGCTCCGGCAGCTTCTCCTCTTTTATAAAAGCCAGCGGCTTATTATTCAATCTCGTATCCCCTGCTTTCCCCGCCCACCGGCACCTATGATTGGTTGCAGTCAGACACGCCAAGATGAGTGACTGCTGTCTCACTGCAACCAATCACAGCTGCCGGTGGGCGGGTTTATATAATGCAGTAAAAAAAAATGATTAAAAAAAACGGCGTTTGGTTCCCCCCAATTTTAATACCAGCCAGGGTAAAGCCATACGGCTGAAGGCTGGTATTGTCAGAATGGAGAGCCCCACGTTATGGGGAGCCCCCCACCCTAAAAATATCAGCCAGCAGCCGCCCAGAATTGCCGCATCCATTAGATGCGACAGTCCCGGGACTGTACCCGGCTCATCCCAAATTGTCCTGGTGCGGTGGCAATCGAGGTAATAAGAAGTTAATGGCAGCAGCCCATAGCTGCCACTAAGTCCTAGGTTAATCATGGCAGGCGTCTCCTCGAGACACCTTCCATGATTAATCTGTAAGTTAAAGAAAATAAACACATACACCCAAAAATCCTTTATTTGAATTAAATGATAAAAAAACCCTCTTTCACCACTTTATTCAAGTCCCCAAATACCCCTCCAGGTCCGACGTAATCCACAGAGGTCCTGCGATGCTTTCAGCTCTGCTACATCAGAAGCTGACAGAGAGTGGCCACAGACCACGACTGCTCTCTGTGAGCTCCATAGAGCAACTGAAGTGAGTTGCGTTATCAGCGATGACGTCACTCAGGTTACCCGCGGCCACAGATCTCAGGTGGAGGACTTCAGCTGTGGCTACGGGTAACCTCAGTGACGGCACCGCTGATTACACAGTTCACTTCAGTCACTCAGGGGATTTGCGGTCACCGGTTAGACCTTCACTGGTGACTGAAAATCAGGCCATGACACAAAGACAGAGCCGTGGGATAACAATGAAGTCAGGTGAAGTTCATTCGAGTTCATTCTGATCGCGCGGCTCTGTCTGTGTCTGCTGTCAGCGGCCATGTAGCAGAGCTGAATGGCAGATGACATAGCTGCTGAGAATAAAAACGGATCACATACGGATCGCACACAGATTGCACACGGACTACAATCTAGAGAAAAATCACAGAATCGCATTGCAGTTCCATAGCACATGGATCAACACTCGGACAGAGCTCATGCTACTTTCTAGCATGAGAATCGGTCTGATTTTCCAATCACAAGTATGTCGCCAGCCTAAGAAAGATAAATAGTGTGGATTGGGCTGTGTGAAGAGCGCTTTGAGAGTAAAAGAGAATATGAGTGAGATGATGTGAAGAAAACAGTGGAATGGAAAGAAAGAGATGGAATGGGAGAGAGAGAGAGAGAGATTTTGGGAAAGCCCATAAAGCAGTCTGTGACACATACAGTCTTCTACAATATGTCACATTTCATGGGATCTGGTGATTTAAGGAAATTTGATTCAATTCACATCAAATTGGTTTGATCATTTCTAGTTTTTACTTTTGAATAGGCTCATTATATAACTATACATTATTGTTGACTACACAGGTTGGGAAAAATGATCACCATTCTTCAAAGAATATGATTTGCAGGTAAATGGAAAGTCTGGGTAAGGTTCAACATCAATAGTACTATACACTGTCTTAGGAGCTTCTACCTAATCATAGCAGGTTATATTTTTTTCATCACTTCATATTCTAGTATAATGTTTTGTGGATAACAAGAGTTATTTTCATAAGAGAACATACTTAGATGTACAGTAAATGAACAATATAGGCTATAAACTTAGTTAAAATGCGAGTAATTTGGAAAGCAAAAATATATTATCAAGCTTTCAGTGCTTGCTTTGCTATGCTATGCTATGCTAAACATAAACAGTTTCTAAGATATGCTTTTTCATGAATAGTTTACATTTGGAATAAGATATGTATGTAATACAAACTACAAAGAATTTTAGAGGCCCAAACAATGAAAGAAATAATGCATATTATATTCTTATTGTGCTGTATGATGTGTACATTAAAAAGCACAAACACTTGCTAGACAATGTGAATAAATATCCCATTTGTTGTAAAAATTGAACTTAGGTTTTTTTTTTTAAAATCAAGTTGTTTTTTTCACAACTCTTTAATTGTAAATTTGTTATCTCTTTGCATCATAACATTAAGGCTATGTGTGCACTTTACGTTGAGGTAGTTGTAGTTCTAAACGCATCCTCTGGCAGAAATTGTCTTTGTCAAATTTGGTTTTGACCACAAAAGCGCTATAAATAAGCTTGCGTTTTTACCACGTTTTGGCCGTGTTTTTACCGCGATTTACATGCTTTTTCATTGCTTAAAGTCAGATGCATTTAAATACAAATAAACTACTAAATAAAGTTTAAACATTCAAACACTTTGAAAAAAACAGAAAAAAATGATATCAAATATCATGAGTAAAATCATACACAAAGCTAATTTTATTAAAATTCTGTGTTCTAATATTTATGCATAAAATAAAGTAAAATTATGGATTTTCATTAATTTAATTGTCGGACTATATGTGTATGTGTAAAGGGACATATCATGCCATTATTCTAAAGTAAAAAACGCATACGTTTATTTAGTCAAAAAAACATGTAAAACGTTAGGATTGTGATTTAGGATGCGTTTTGAAAGTTCTCATTGACTCTAGTGTTAGTAAAACGCTGCCAAAGTGGCAAAAACAATTGACATACTGCTTCTTTACTTAGGCTGTGTGCGCACCTTGCTTTTTTACCTGTGTTTCCGCAGCATTTTCAACTGCAGCGTTTTAATGCCAAAATGCATGCGTTTTGATTTTCCAGCAAAGTCAATGAGAAATAGGGATTTCTTGTACGCACTTTGCTGTTTAAAACACTGCATTTAATTTGCATATTTTTGGGCAAAAACTCAGCGTTCAAAGAAGCAACATGTCAATTGTTTTTGCCATTTTGGCTGCGTTTTGCTAACATTAGAGTCAATGAGAAATTTCAAAACGCATCCTAAATCAAAATCCTAGCGTTTAACATGCTTTTTTGATACAGAAAACATGCATTTTTGACAAAATAAAAGCATGCGCTTATGCCTTTAAAATAATAATTTGATATGTCCCTTTACACACACACATAGTCCGATAATTAAATTAATGAAAATCCATAATTTAACTTTATTTTATGCATAAATCTAATAAAAGTTATAATTTCAATTAAATTATCTATTTTGTGCATGATTTTAAAAAGGATATTTGTTATGATTTTTTCAGTTTTTTTTCATTGTGTTTGTTTAAACTTTATTTAGCAGTGTCTTTATGTTCAAAACACATATGTCTTTATGCAATGAAAAAGCATGTAAAAAGCGCTAAAAACGCAGTAAAAACGCACGCGGATTTATAGCGTTTGTATGATCAAAATCAACTTTGGCAAAAGCAATTTCTGCCAGAGGATGCGTTTGGAACTGTAAGTACCTCGACGCAAAGTGTGCATATAGCTTTAAATGCTGAGTTTTTGTCACATTTTCTGCAACTAAAATTCTGCGTTTTTAACAGCATTGTGTGCACAAGAAATCCCTATTTCCCATAGATTTTGCTTGAAAATCAAAACGCATGCATTTTGGCATTAAATCGCTGCAGTTCAAAATGCTGCGGAAAAGCAGGTAAAAAAGCAAAGTGAGCACATAACCTAAAAGTAACCTATTTACCCTCTTTACCCCCAAGCAATTTTCCACTTTTTGTTTTTGCCTCCACCTTTTTCCAAGTGTTATAAGTTTTTTATTTTTCAGTATAACCATGTGAGTGCTTGCTTTTTGCAGGACAAGTTGTTCTTTTGAATGACACCATTCATTCTGCCCTATATTTTAATGTAAAATGGGAAAACAAAATTCCAAATGCAGTGAAATTGCAAAAAAAGAGCAATTCTACAATAGTTTTTTTGTTTTTTTATTTTTCATTTTCACTATATGGTAAAATTGACCTAGTATGATTTCCCAAGTCAGTACGAGTTTGCAGATACCAAACTTGTATAATTTTACTTTTTTCTAAGTGGTGAAAAACAAATTCTGATGTTTGTAAAAAAAAAACTTTTTCTGAGACTCATTGCATTCTTATTTTGTGTGATCTTGGGCTCAGTGATGGCTTATTTTTTTGTGTCTTGAGCTGATGTTTTCAATTATATAATTTTTGGGTATATGCAATGTTTTGCACTTGAATGCAATGTTGCGGCAACCAAAAAAAGTAATTCTGGTGTTTTGTTTTTTTTTCTCGCTACATCATGTAACAAATCAGATTAATTGATTTTATATGTTGATAGATCGGGCATTTCTGAAAATGGCAATAACAAATATATGGGCTTTTTTGTTTTATTTTAAATGGGGCAAAAGAGGGGTGATTTGAACTTTTAGGTTTTTGCTCATATATTTAAAAACTTTTTTTTACCTCTTTATTGATTTTACTCTTTTTGCCTGCACTGTCCAATTGTACCGACTGATTAAAGCGGTGCTTCAGCATCCCTCTGAACAGCTGAAATGCTGATCTCCTGTGGATACTGGCAGTTTGCCGGCATTCACAGAAAGTGAGTTATGTCAGCGACAGAGGTCATCAGTTGATGCCGCTCTGTTATGACAACGCATTGGTGCCCAATTATCGTGAGTTTGACAGTGTGATCTAAAGGGTTAACAGGTGCCAGTGGATCTCTAATCTACCTGCAAATGTTAGCTGCACATGTCTACTGATCAGATCAGCTGACATGAGCGGGGAATAGTGCAGGCTCCTTGCACAAGCTAGCATTTAAGGGACAGACAGTTTATACATCCTTCATTGTGAAAGGGTTAAAGAAGTCTCAAATTTTTTATATAAACCCTCCTAATTATGTATCTGAAGAAGTTCAAGAGTTTTAAAATATTTACTGAATGTCCTATTTCCCAGTTTGTGAAAACAGAGTAAGCATCTCAAAATGAAATTTATGGAGAGCAGAAGTCACTTTGCCAGTTTAATTTTATGGAGACTCATTTTGGTTCTCATAGATATACATTGGAAAACAAGCATCGCCCCATAAGGTGTGAGTCAGCAAAACTGAACATCTGTCACATGGAGCAGGAGAGGACCAAAGAGGCTTGAAAATTAGGGAATATGGCAATGTGAAAGTATTTACATAAACTTGCACTACATCACATACTGTACATTATTACGTTGAGTTCACGTGTCCAGTAATCATCTTTTAGAATAGATCCTGCAGAGGTCCATTGGGAAAAAAGTTCTGCAAAAACAACTTTTCTGTCCATTGTTAAATATGTGATTTTTGCTGGATCAGGTTTTATTAACACTGGAGTGTAAGGCTATGTGCCCATGGGACAAAGTACCTGCGGATATATCCGCAGGTACTGTATGTCCACAGGTTTCCCACAGCAGCTCCCCGGAATCCGCTGCTATCCATTGCTGAAGGATTCCAGTGAAATATCTGCAGTAAACCTGCGGGCATTGGTGCGACTTACCTGTGGAAGGCCCGGCCTCTATCTCCATAGAGAAGAGGTGGGACATCTGCAGATAATTCCGCAGGAATAATGGACATGCAGTTACGTGCGGCTGCGGGACATCTGCAGCATGTTCTGCAGCCGCACATACCGCAGCATGGACACAGCACTCCCCATGTCCCATAGGATAACATGGGGAGTGTCTGTACTTGCTAAAACCTGTGGATTTATCTAGAAAATCCAGATAAATCCGAAGGTTTTCTGCGGCAAAATCCAAGGGTACTTTGACCTGTGGACACATAGCATTAGGAGAAGAAATCCGTTAGCTGATTGCTATTTATGTTCAATTTGAAACTGATCCAGTAAGGAAAAAATGACTCCTTTACAAATGCAAGAAAAATGTATGACTAAATAATATTCCATTAATGGAAGAGTTCTCAAAAGACTGCAATAATATGAAAAAGCTCCAGCAAAACATTAGTTATTTAACAAAGAAAACAAAAGTTGGGTTTGCAAATTTTTATTCCCAATGGATCTCTGCAGCACGACCGGCAGGTTAAAACGGATGATTACTGGACATGTGAACTCAGCCTTACATGGGTTTACAAAAAAAACATTTAATGAAACTTGTGTAATTATTTTAACTTTGTGATTTATCACAGTGTCCAACATTTCAAAGTCTAAAGCAATTATAAGACAAATTAATCTATATGTCTTTCTGTAAAGGTACTAGAAATAAAGATATAAAGGGTTAATGTTTTTTTTTTTTTTTTATAAATATTGATACAGTTGCTGCTCTATTTCAGAAAAGTCTCTTTTGCTTTGGAGACAAAATGCATTTAGCAAATACTGTACATAAAAAGAAACAAAAATCACAAAAGAGAGTTGTAGACAGATGGCAACTCTAAAATACCCAAGGCATGAAAAAAATACAACATACGCATACAAGAAAGGCACTCTACAGTCACTTTCCAAACATCCAAGGTTTATAACAGAGGAACTTAAAAAACAATAGGTTGCAAAAACAATGGCAGACAGATGGTAAATGTCAAAAACCTGCAGCGAGAAGAGCTCTTACTATTGAAAGATACTGTAATTATTTGAGCTCAACAAAAATCCACATTGCTTGTGTACTCTCAAAAGACAGATTTAAGAAAACCTAAAGAGCTTTTAATTTTAGTAACATCAAATATGACGTGAAAAAAAATATAATATATGCAAAACAAACATTGGAGATATAGCATTTTGCCTTAAAGATTTAAAGTAATAAGGAAATATAAAATTATGAAGTTTGTTCTTGTGAAATTTAAAATGCATTTTAAAGTCTTTAAATGGAACGGACACATTGCAGAAATTAACTAATTGAATTATCTGGTGGAAACAAGTTATCACTTATGCGGGCGTCACACGAGACAATATATCATGCGATATGTCGGCGGGGTCACGTCGTAAGTGATGCACATCCGGCATCGTTTGATATATCATAGCGTGTTACAGCTACGAGCGACGGTGAACGAGCAAAAATACTCACCTTATCGTTGCTCGTTGACATGTCGCTCATTTTCAAAAGTCGTTTCCTCTTCTGTGCTCCGGTTGTTCATCGTTCCCGAGGCAGCACACATCGCTCCGTGTGACACATCGGGAACGACGAACACAGCTTACCTGCGTCCCACCGGCAATGCAGAAGTAAGGAGGTGGACGGAATGTTTACGTCATCTCTGCCCCTCCGCTTCTATTGGCCGGCCGCTGTGTGATGTCACTGTGACGCCGAACGTCCCTCCCCCTTCAGGAAGTGGATGTTCACCACCCACAGTGATGTCGTCCTAGAGGTAAGTACGTGTGACGGGGGTTAACGACTTTGTGTGCCACGGGCAACTAATTGCCCGTGACGCACAAAAGACGGGGGCAGGTGCGATCGCTCGTGCGATCACACGATAGATCGTCTCGTGTGACGCCCACATTATCCTAAGGCCCCCTTCACACGTCAGTGATTTTGATACGTATGTTGCAGTTTTTATATGTATCAGAATCACGGACACAGACAGACCCATTAAAATTAATGCCTGTGCATAAATCAGTGATTTCTCACTCACTGCGTTTCCGTGTGGCGTACACACGTGTCCGTGTGTTCTGCATGGAGACATGTCCGTTATTCTCTGACATCACTGATGTCACATGGACCACACAATGGTGTAATCTGTGTAACACGTACCAGAGAAAACACGTATCTTTGATATAAAATGATTTTTATACTCCTCTGTCTCCAGAGAGGCTGTCTCCAGCCACTGCTGTCTCCTGCTTCCAGGCCAGCTAATTATGCTCATGAATATTTACTGCAGTGCAACCCAAAAGTGACAGCTGCGGTGAGACTGCAGCGGCGGGAGACATCAGCTCCATGGACAGCAGGAGTGTGGACAGGTGAGTATAAGTGCCTGATCTCTATGTGCTATCATGGGTGAACACTGGTCCAGGCCTCCCGGTCTCTAAACAGGTATATTTATTCCTTTGGACATTGTTCCTTTTGAGCTTCTTCTGTGGCCGATATGGTCTCTATATTTAATATATTATGAAGTCCACGTGGTGATTATTGTTACACATGCCCCACTATCTGCTCTTGTATACATGTATGCCTGTGTGCTTTGGCAAGTTTGCCCTTTATACCATGTATAAAACCATTTTCATCTATACTGTGTATATGGTGAACAAGTATATGTTTCCTAAGTGATTAATTTTCCACCTACCGGGAGTTTCTGACATCGGTGTCTCTTGTGATTGTGCCGCTCACCATTTACCTTAATAAAGCTTTTTCACTTTTGCAATTGGGCTTCTGGTCGTATTTCTTCTTCTCTCTTTGGCTCATATTCCCCACGACTTGCCCTAGTCCTTTCCAAACCTATACTCATTGATTTTCCTTATCATATTATGCATTTAATATCGCTAATATGGATTGATTGAGAGCTGTTCTTAATAGATGAGTATAAGTGCCTGATCTCTATATGCTATCACGGATAGCACACGGAGAACACGTGTGCACCAAAATCTTGGTAAATGGAGGGCCATAGGCGTCTTTAACACATCAGTGAAAAACGTGTGGTCTTTATTCACTGATCTATGAAAGAGGCCCAAGATAGGTGATACCTTGTTGATAAGTGGGTCTTTGAACCCTAGACCTGCACTGATCAGCAGAATTAGGAACTTTTGTCCTAATTAGAATGAAGAGGCAGGGTGAATATTCAACTTCTGCTCTATTCATTCTATATGAGGCTGCTGCATTTTGCGTCCTTGGCCCAAGTGCATGATCTTACATGTATATCCATTAAAAATCAATCATTTCTCAACACGAGCTTCCATTTTTCTTGTAACCCTGTGTAATATTAAATTATTGTCTTCTGTATGTATCGTAATCTACTTTGTATGCAATCAACCAGGTAAGAAGAGGGCCCAACACTGATACCTTTTGTACTCCATGGTGGGTGTAACAAAATGTGAGTGTGCTCCATTAATTTGCGCCTTTGTTTGACTGTACTAGTATTGAACACAATTACACATATTTTCCCTTAGTCTCATTGTTCTCATTTTATACACCAAACTTTCATGTGGAGCTGAATCGAAAACCTTTGATAAGTTCAGAACATACTTCCATATAGAAGCTGTTTAGATTAATTTTATGGGGCCACTCCCTCCACAACCTATGTTGATACTAGGCTATGAAATGACTTTTTTTTTCATACACCAAGTTAGCATCAATTAAAAAAAACCTTCATATTTTTTGCTCAGTATAAATATTAAACTTAGAGGCCTATAGTTTCCCCATTTATTGAATATTTGCATCACTTATGTTATGCCACTGGAACAGACTTTTTATGCTGTTATCATTATTTCCCAAGGGACCCACAAATCATTGATCTGAATTTAAGTATTTCTTTAGGTTAAAATTTGATCTAGCAGTGTTACTCTCTTGTCAGGTCCTGCACTTGTTGTGAGAGGTAATTAACTTTTAAATATTGTCAAAAATGTTTGCTGGATCTTTGCTCCCTAATGTATGTCAGAGTAGATGAAGTCTTCCATAATAATTACTTCACTTTAATTAGCTTTCTCGTCTATTTTCTTTATGAGGACATTTTCTAGCTGCGTCCATTATGCTTGGAAACTTAAAGCAAATCCCAATTTGTATTTTATTATTATTTCTCCCTTCTTTATCTCAATCCATAGGGACTCATTTTCATGTGTTTCACTTATATTATAACATGAGGTGGGATTTAGAAAAGATTCTTCATGTAAACAATCCTCAACTCTCTTATCTATGTTATATTATTACTCTGTAAGTTAGATTAATAGTCATAGCTGTTGTACAGCTATGTCTCCACTACATTATAATTCTTTACTAAATAATTAAATCTAATTCCTTTATATGGCAGCTCAGGCTTATGCAACTATAATGCATGCACTTTATGTATTTTGCTGTGTCTGAATTCTTCCTCTCTGTATTAATTGTTTTATGTTTCCCCCAATTCCACTCTCAGTTTCATTATATAGACCCAGATAACTATCCACACTAACTGCCCCTCTTGTACAATAATTATCTTCCTCCTGTATATAGTTTAACCTCATCTCACAACCTTCTATTCTTCATTTCCACAAGCAAATACACCTTCATCATCCCCATTGATCCTAACTTAGAACTTGTAGCCATCAGAGAAATTCTGCATGAATCCAAAACCTTAATATCTGATTCAATTCCTGAGCCATTAAATTACTTCCATAATCTCTTGATGCCTCTTTGGTGTACCACTTGGTACAAGATCAGAAGATAGTATACATTTGAGGTACTTGCTTTAAGTTTACAGGCTATATCTCTCACAGTTATTTCAAGGGCCTTACCTCCTACTGGTTAGTGTCATTAGTGCCAATGTGCATCATGACTGCTTGTTCCTCATCAGTACTCTATGAACCTGACCAGCAATGTGTCAAATTCAAACAGAACACACTGTTTGACCAACTTATACCCCACTGCCAGCACCTGGCTGGCCTGCCCTACAATCCTAGTCTCCTGCTCACTAAAGCAAATACTCCCCTGGCTTCCACTGTCACTACTCCTGTACTGACATCCCCTTTATTTATCAACTTACCAAGCTTGTTAGGGTGTGCCAGATCAAGACTAGCCTCCTGACACTCTTCTCCCACCTTTTAACTATCATAAAGCTAGCTGCCTTATTGTTCTACATCTCTATGTTGCCATCCACTCCCACATCTACTCCAGCAAGTGCTTGAACAGTAGCAACAAACTCCTTTACAAGTTGCCAATGGAGATTAGCGATCTAAAATTGTACTCAAAATTAGCCATTTACATTTAAACTCATGTTATTATTAGTCAGTATGAAGTTGCCATCATTAAAAGTGATTGTGCTTAACCCCTTCTAAAGTTTAGCCATACTAGCAGGATTTTCCTGACATTTACTTAGTTGTATTTTACAGTAAAATATATGGTCTGTGATCAGCTTAAAACACAGAAAAATAATCTCATTGTTGAGAATTAATAGTCGGGGGAAGGGTACAATTTTTTTCCAACACATTAGGTATAATATATAGCACTGTGAAGAAGGTCTTCAAAAACCACACACACATCAACAAAAAAAATCATAACACCATTCCCAAATTAAAGCATGGTGGAGGTAGCATAATGGTGTGGGACTGTCTTTCAGTGCCTAGAACTGGGGCATTAGTCAAGGTGGAAGGAATTATGTACAGTTCCAAATATGATTCAATTTTGCACTTTCTGGTAAAAGGCTGAAGATGAGGATACATTTTACCTTTTAGTATGTCAAAGACTTGGCATACTTCCAAATCAGCAAAACAATGGCTTCATCAGAAGAAAATCAAAGTTTTGGAATGTCACAGTAAGAGCAAAGATTTTAATCCAATTGAACATCTGTGGATTGACCTGATGAAAACTGTACACAAGTGTCCCTCATGTTCTAACAGAGTTGGCGCACTACTGCAAGCAAGGGTGGGCAAAATTTCCAATTCTAGATGTTCTTTGTTGATACACCCCAACCCAAGAAGACTGAATGAAGCTGTCATAAATTCAAATGGTACTTCAACAAAATGTTTATTTATTATTTTTCTTCTTTAAGTTTACCTCTATTTCTAATATAAGTGACATTAAGGGGAAAAGTTCTGTAATGATTCTTCTTGCTTTTATTTTTTCCATGACAAAAACCTTTTATTTTAATGGGTATATGTATATTTTTTATTACACTGTAGATTGAATACTTAGGGTATTCTAGCTGAACTAAGGATACAACTGAGAGATTTTCCCATATTATAGCACTCTAGATATAATCCTCCTCACCTTTATAGTCTGAGCAATGTTTCCATTTCATTTTTCTTCACTACATTTCTACAATCCTTCTATCAGAATAGTGAGTTCATTATATTTTAACTTCACATTACACTGACTTCATATTGTCTCTCCAGTAAAGGAGACAAACTCTAGCACAGCGCCACCTATTGGAAGTAGCGATCCTATAAGTCACAAGTGGATTTTTGACAATCCTTTGCAATATGACTCAGGATATATAAGCCAGATCAGAATCCCAATTTGCAGACACGGTGTTTCAGGGTGCTTGCCCCTCATCAGTGCAAAGTATGGGGGTGTCTGATCTGGCTCATGAGAAAGCTATGTGGGGACCACGGGGGAACACTATTCTCCTTAAGGAGACTTTGCAAGCCAGTCTGGCTGCCAGGTAAGGGGACTTATAGCTGCAATGCCCCTAAAATTCCACGGGGGAACACTATTCTCCTTAAGGAGACTTTGCAAGCCAGTCTGGCTGCCAGGTAAGGGGACTTATAGCTGCAATGCCCCTCTGGGAAATATTCAAATTGTCTCTCCAGTAAAGGAGACAAACTCTAGCACAGCGCCACCTATTGGAAGTAGCGATCCTATAAGTCACAAGTGGATTTTTGACAATCCTTTGCAATATGACTCAGGATATATAAGCCAGATCAGAATCCCAATTTGCAGACACGGTGTTTCAGGGTGCTTGCCCCTCATCAGTGCAAAGTATGGGGGTGTCTGATCTGGCTCATGAGAAAGCTATGTGGGGACCACGGGGGAACACTATTCTCCTTAAGGAGACTTTGCAAGCCAGTCTGGCTGCCAGGTAAGGGGACTTATAGCTGCAATGCCCCTAAAATTCCACGGGGGAACACTATTCTCCTTAAGGAGACTTTGCAAGCCAGTCTGGCTGCCAGGTAAGGGGACTTATAGCTGCAATGCCCCTCTGGGAAATATTCAAATTGTCTCTCCAGTAAAGGAGACAAACTCTAGCACAGCGCCACCTATTGGAAGTAGCGATCCTATAAGTCACAAGTGGATTTTTGACAATCCTTTGCAATATGACTCAGGATATATAAGCCAGATCAGAATCCCAATTTGCAGACACGGTGTTTCAGGGTGCTTGCCCCTCATCAGTGCAAAGTATGGGGGTGTCTGATCTGGCTCATGAGAAAGCTATGTGGGGACCACGGGGGAACACTATTCTCCTTAAGGAGACTTTGCAAGCCAGTCTGGCTGCCAGGTAAGGGGACTTATAGCTGCAATGCCCCTAAAATTCCACGGGGGAACACTATTCTCCTTAAGGAGACTTTGCAAGCCAGTCTGGCTGCCAGGTAAGGGGACTTATAGCTGCAATGCCCCTCTGGGAAATATTCAAATTGTCTCTCCAGTAAAGGAGACAAACTCTAGCACAGCGCCACCTATTGGAAGTAGCGATCCTATAAGTCACAAGTGGATTTTTGACAATCCTTTGCAATATGACTCAGGATATATAAGCCAGATCAGAATCCCAATTTGCAGACACGGTGTTTCAGGGTGCTTGCCCCTCATCAGTGCAAAGTATGGGGGTGTCTGATCTGGCTCATGAGAAAGCTATGTGGGGACCACGGGGGAACACTATTCTCCTTAAGGAGACTTTGCAAGCCAGTCTGGCTGCCAGGTAAGGGGACTTATAGCTGCAATGCCCCTAAAATTCCACGGGGGAACACTATTCTCCTTAAGGAGACTTTGCAAGCCAGTCTGGCTGCCAGGTAAGGGGACTTATAGCTGCAATGCCCCTCTGGGAAATATTCAAATTGTCTCTCCAGTAAAGGAGACAAACTCTAGCACAGCGCCACCTATTGGAAGTAGCGATCCTATAAGTCACAAGTGGATTTTTGACAATCCTTTGCAATATGACTCAGGATATATAAGCCAGATCAGAATCCCAATTTGCAGACACGGTGTTTCAGGGTGCTTGCCCCTCATCAGTGCAAAGTATGGGGGTGTCTGATCTGGCTCATGAGAAAGCTATGTGGGGACCACGGGGGAACACTATTCTCCTTAAGGAGACTTTGCAAGCCAGTCTGGCTGCCAGGTAAGGGGACTTATAGCTGCAATGCCCCTAAAATTCCACGGGGGAACACTATTCTCCTTAAGGAGACTTTGCAAGCCAGTCTGGCTGCCAGGTAAGGGGACTTATAGCTGCAATGCCCCTCTGGGAAATATTCAAATTGTCTCTCCAGTAAAGGAGACAAACTCTAGCACAGCGCCACCTATTGGAAGTAGCGATCCTATAAGTCACAAGTGGATTTTTGACAATCCTTTGCAATATGACTCAGGATATATAAGCCAGATCAGAATCCCAATTTGCAGACACGGTGTTTCAGGGTGCTTGCCCCTCATCAGTGCAAAGTATGGGGGTGTCTGATCTGGCTCATGAGAAAGCTATGTGGGGACCACGGGGGAACACTATTCTCCTTAAGGAGACTTTGCAAGCCAGTCTGGCTGCCAGGTAAGGGGACTTATAGCTGCAATGCCCCTAAAATTCCACGGGGGAACACTATTCTCCTTAAGGAGACTTTGCAAGCCAGTCTGGCTGCCAGGTAAGGGGACTTATAGCTGCAATGCCCCTCTGGGAAATATTCAAATTGTCTCTCCAGTAAAGGAGACAAACTCTAGCACAGCGCCACCTATTGGAAGTAGCGATCCTATAAGTCACAAGTGGATTTTTGACAATCCTTTGCAATATGACTCAGGATATATAAGCCAGATCAGAATCCCAATTTGCAGACACGGTGTTTCAGGGTGCTTGCCCCTCATCAGTGCAAAGTATGGGGGTGTCTGATCTGGCTCATGAGAAAGCTATGTGGGGACCACGGGGGAACACTATTCTCCTTAAGGAGACTTTGCAAGCCAGTCTGGCTGCCAGGTAAGGGGACTTATAGCTGCAATGCCCCTAAAATTCCACGGGGGAACACTATTCTCCTTAAGGAGACTTTGCAAGCCAGTCTGGCTGCCAGGTAAGGGGACTTATAGCTGCAATGCCCCTCTGGGAAATATTCAAATTGTCTCTCCAGTAAAGGAGACAAACTCTAGCACAGCGCCACCTATTGGAAGTAGCGATCCTATAAGTCACAAGTGGATTTTTGACAATCCTTTGCAATATGACTCAGGATATATAAGCCAGATCAGAATCCCAATTTGCAGACACGGTGTTTCAGGGTGCTTGCCCCTCATCAGTGCAAAGTATGGGGGTGTCTGATCTGGCTCATGAGAAAGCTATGTGGGGACCACGGGGGAACACTATTCTCCTTAAGGAGACTTTGCAAGCCAGTCTGGCTGCCAGGTAAGGGGACTTATAGCTGCAATGCCCCTAAAATTCCACGGGGGAACACTATTCTCCTTAAGGAGACTTTGCAAGCCAGTCTGGCTGCCAGGTAAGGGGACTTATAGCTGCAATGCCCCTCTGGGAAATATTCAAATTGTCTCTCCAGTAAAGGAGACAAACTCTAGCACAGCGCCACCTATTGGAAGTAGCGATCCTATAAGTCACAAGTGGATTTTTGACAATCCTTTGCAATATGACTCAGGATATATAAGCCAGATCAGAATCCCAATTTGCAGACACGGTGTTTCAGGGTGCTTGCCCCTCATCAGTGCAAAGTATGGGGGTGTCTGATCTGGCTCATGAGAAAGCTATGTGGGGACCACGGGGGAACACTATTCTCCTTAAGGAGACTTTGCAAGCCAGTCTGGCTGCCAGGTAAGGGGACTTATAGCTGCAATGCCCCTAAAATTCCACGGGGGAACACTATTCTCCTTAAGGAGACTTTGCAAGCCAGTCTGGCTGCCAGGTAAGGGGACTTATAGCTGCAATGCCCCTCTGGGAAATATTCAAATTGTCTCTCCAGTAAAGGAGACAAACTCTAGCACAGCGCCACCTATTGGAAGTAGCGATCCTATAAGTCACAAGTGGATTTTTGACAATCCTTTGCAATATGACTCAGGATATATAAGCCAGATCAGAATCCCAATTTGCAGACACGGTGTTTCAGGGTGCTTGCCCCTCATCAGTGCAAAGTATGGGGGTGTCTGATCTGGCTCATGAGAAAGCTATGTGGGGACCACGGGGGAACACTATTCTCCTTAAGGAGACTTTGCAAGCCAGTCTGGCTGCCAGGTAAGGGGACTTATAGCTGCAATGCCCCTAAAATTCCACGGGGGAACACTATTCTCCTTAAGGAGACTTTGCAAGCCAGTCTGGCTGCCAGGTAAGGGGACTTATAGCTGCAATGCCCCTCTGGGAAATATTCAAATTGTCTCTCCAGTAAAGGAGACAAACTCTAGCACAGCGCCACCTATTGGAAGTAGCGATCCTATAAGTCACAAGTGGATTTTTGACAATCCTTTGCAATATGACTCAGGATATATAAGCCAGATCAGAATCCCAATTTGCAGACACGGTGTTTCAGGGTGCTTGCCCCTCATCAGTGCAAAGTATGGGGGTGTCTGATCTGGCTCATGAGAAAGCTATGTGGGGACCACGGGGGAACACTATTCTCCTTAAGGAGACTTTGCAAGCCAGTCTGGCTGCCAGGTAAGGGGACTTATAGCTGCAATGCCCCTAAAATTCCACGGGGGAACACTATTCTCCTTAAGGAGACTTTGCAAGCCAGTCTGGCTGCCAGGTAAGGGGACTTATAGCTGCAATGCCCCTCTGGGAAATATTCAAATTGTCTCTCCAGTAAAGGAGACAAACTCTAGCACAGCGCCACCTATTGGAAGTAGCGATCCTATAAGTCACAAGTGGATTTTTGACAATCCTTTGCAATATGACTCAGGATATATAAGCCAGATCAGAATCCCAATTTGCAGACACGGTGTTTCAGGGTGCTTGCCCCTCATCAGTGCAAAGTATGGGGGTGTCTGATCTGGCTCATGAGAAAGCTATGTGGGGACCACGGGGGAACACTATTCTCCTTAAGGAGACTTTGCAAGCCAGTCTGGCTGCCAGGTAAGGGGACTTATAGCTGCAATGCCCCTAAAATTCCACGGGGGAACACTATTCTCCTTAAGGAGACTTTGCAAGCCAGTCTGGCTGCCAGGTAAGGGGACTTATAGCTGCAATGCCCCTCTGGGAAATATTCAAATTGTCTCTCCAGTAAAGGAGACAAACTCTAGCACAGCGCCACCTATTGGAAGTAGCGATCCTATAAGTCACAAGTGGATTTTTGACAATCCTTTGCAATATGACTCAGGATATATAAGCCAGATCAGAATCCCAATTTGCAGACACGGTGTTTCAGGGTGCTTGCCCCTCATCAGTGCAAAGTATGGGGGTGTCTGATCTGGCTCATGAGAAAGCTATGTGGGGACCACGGGGGAACACTATTCTCCTTAAGGAGACTTTGCAAGCCAGTCTGGCTGCCAGGTAAGGGGACTTATAGCTGCAATGCCCCTAAAATTCCACGGGGGAACACTATTCTCCTTAAGGAGACTTTGCAAGCCAGTCTGGCTGCCAGGTAAGGGGACTTATAGCTGCAATGCCCCTCTGGGAAATATTCAAATTGTCTCTCCAGTAAAGGAGACAAACTCTAGCACAGCGCCACCTATTGGAAGTAGCGATCCTATAAGTCACAAGTGGATTTTTGACAATCCTTTGCAATATGACTCAGGATATATAAGCCAGATCAGAATCCCAATTTGCAGACACGGTGTTTCAGGGTGCTTGCCCCTCATCAGTGCAAAGTATGGGGGTGTCTGATCTGGCTCATGAGAAAGCTATGTGGGGACCACGGGGGAACACTATTCTCCTTAAGGAGACTTTGCAAGCCAGTCTGGCTGCCAGGTAAGGGGACTTATAGCTGCAATGCCCCTAAAATTCCACGGGGGAACACTATTCTCCTTAAGGAGACTTTGCAAGCCAGTCTGGCTGCCAGGTAAGGGGACTTATAGCTGCAATGCCCCTCTGGGAAATATTCAAATTGTCTCTCCAGTAAAGGAGACAAACTCTAGCACAGCGCCACCTATTGGAAGTAGCGATCCTATAAGTCACAAGTGGATTTTTGACAATCCTTTGCAATATGACTCAGGATATATAAGCCAGATCAGAATCCCAATTTGCAGACACGGTGTTTCAGGGTGCTTGCCCCTCATCAGTGCAAAGTATGGGGGTGTCTGATCTGGCTCATGAGAAAGCTATGTGGGGACCACGGGGGAACACTATTCTCCTTAAGGAGACTTTGCAAGCCAGTCTGGCTGCCAGGTAAGGGGACTTATAGCTGCAATGCCCCTAAAATTCCACGGGGGAACACTATTCTCCTTAAGGAGACTTTGCAAGCCAGTCTGGCTGCCAGGTAAGGGGACTTATAGCTGCAATGCCCCTCTGGGAAATATTCAAATTGTCTCTCCAGTAAAGGAGACAAACTCTAGCACAGCGCCACCTATTGGAAGTAGCGATCCTATAAGTCACAAGTGGATTTTTGACAATCCTTTGCAATATGACTCAGGATATATAAGCCAGATCAGAATCCCAATTTGCAGACACGGTGTTTCAGGGTGCTTGCCCCTCATCAGTGCAAAGTATGGGGGTGTCTGATCTGGCTCATGAGAAAGCTATGTGGGGACCACGGGGGAACACTATTCTCCTTAAGGAGACTTTGCAAGCCAGTCTGGCTGCCAGGTAAGGGGACTTATAGCTGCAATGCCCCTAAAATTCCACGGGGGAACACTATTCTCCTTAAGGAGACTTTGCAAGCCAGTCTGGCTGCCAGGTAAGGGGACTTATAGCTGCAATGCCCCTCTGGGAAATATTCAAATTGTCTCTCCAGTAAAGGAGACAAACTCTAGCACAGCGCCACCTATTGGAAGTAGCGATCCTATAAGTCACAAGTGGATTTTTGACAATCCTTTGCAATATGACTCAGGATATATAAGCCAGATCAGAATCCCAATTTGCAGACACGGTGTTTCAGGGTGCTTGCCCCTCATCAGTGCAAAGTATGGGGGTGTCTGATCTGGCTCATGAGAAAGCTATGTGGGGACCACGGGGGAACACTATTCTCCTTAAGGAGACTTTGCAAGCCAGTCTGGCTGCCAGGTAAGGGGACTTATAGCTGCAATGCCCCTAAAATTCCACGGGGGAACACTATTCTCCTTAAGGAGACTTTGCAAGCCAGTCTGGCTGCCAGGTAAGGGGACTTATAGCTGCAATGCCCCTCTGGGAAATATTCAAATTGTCTCTCCAGTAAAGGAGACAAACTCTAGCACAGCGCCACCTATTGGAAGTAGCGATCATAGTCAGAGGAATGGATTTTACTATTGCAGTAAAATTGAGATCTTAATTTATTTTCATTTTGCTTCATATATACTAGTTATACAGAAGAACCAACTATTAACGATTTCAAAGTATTGCTGAGTATCGCTGATTAAAATATGAAACCAAGGTGTTTGAAGTAAGTATTCATATTAGCATATTTGAATCTAAAGACATTTCTCGATTAATGTTTGGTAGGTATTTTTAAGTTTAATAACAGCATCCTTCACTTTACCTTCTTTAGCTTCTTTTTCTAGCTGTGTACTTATTATTTATTGTTATTGTTCTATTATTTTCATTTTCTTTCTCTTGATTACATCTTGAATATCTTACTTCATTTTTATACCAGACTAATTAATTAGGATATTTCTAAAGCCCACATACTGTTGGCTGAAAGATATTTTATCTAATTGCTTGTTTGACAACTAACTCTCCCACTCAGCTAGCCGAGTGCACCTCTGATCTCTATTACAGAGGTACTGCCAAGCTGCTTACCTCTTAGGGTACCGTCACACTTTAGCGATGCCGCAGCGATCCCACCAGCGATCTGACCTGGTCAGGATCGCTGCTGCGTCGCTACATGGTCGCTGGTAAGCTGTCAAACAGGCAGATCTCACCAGCGACCAGTTACCAGCCCCCAGCCAGCAGCGACGTGGAAGCGATGCTGCGCTTGCAGTGAGCCGGCGTCTGGAAGCTGCGGACACTGGTAACCATGGTAAACATCGGGTAACCAAGCGCTTGTTACCCGATATTTACCTTTGTTACCAGCGCACACCGCTTGCGCCAGCTCCCTGCACTCCTAGCCACAGTACACATCGGGTTAATAAGCAAACCGCTATGCTTATTTACTTGATCTGTACTGCAGCTACATGTGCAGGGAGCAAGGAGCCGGCATGGGCAGCCTGAGAGCGGCAGTGCTAGTAACTAATGTAAATATCGGGTAACCAAGAAAGGGCTTCCCTTGGTTACCTGATATTTACCTAGGTTACAGCTTACCACAGGCTGTCAGAAGCCGACTCCCTGCTCCCTGCACGTTCAGATCATTGCTCTCTCGCTGTCACACACAGCGATGTGTGCTTATCAGCGGGGAGAAACGTCAAAAAAATGAACCAGAGCTGTGTGTAACGAGCAGCGATCTCACAACAGGGGCCAGATTGCTGCTCAGTGTCACAATCGCTAATGAGGTCACTGCTGCGTCACAAAAACCGTGACTCAGCAGCGATCTCGCTAGCGTTCTCGCTATGTGAGAAGTACCCCTTACAGAATAAAAGGATTGGCAGTTTGAAACCAATCATGCTAGATCAGAGGTCTCAAACTCAGCTGGGTGTATGGGCCGCACATAGAAAAAAAATTTGAGAGGGGCTGCATTCTTTGCAGGACAAAGTGACATTTTTAATGATTCAATGGCTTTTTTCTATAAACCTTTGGATCACTTTTTTGAACTTTTTTGTTTAGTCAAGTTTATATCTAAAAAAGCATTTTTAATGTCAAAACAATCATGCTTTATTTTATTTTTTTACATTTTATCACCTTCTTATAATATTGTTTTACAATTAGCAGCATCATATAGTAATCTTAGCTAACATCTTATAGTAATATCCCCATGCTGCAGTAATGTCTCCCATCCATGTGCCCTGTAGTAATATGCTCATCCTTGGAGAGGCAAAAGGAAAGGAAGCGATCAAACAGTCCATTAAATGTGCAAAATTTTTTTGATCAAGTGAAAGTAAAAACACCATAAAAACATCATAAGTATCCGGACACATTCCTGATTATGATAAGTCATACTTATGGTATATAGATAAAGAGGAAGAACTGCCACGTGCAGCGACCATGTTGACAAGGCAACATATATCAAATATTTACCATGTGATATAATAAGTCATGGGTGGAGTCACAAATCACAGATCAGTAAATATAGTCAGCAGGATTTTTGGGGATATGCAATAATTCAATGCGATAATATGCCATTTATATTGTAACTGATATTCCACAAACCCAAACTGATGACCATAAAAACCCAAATTAGGCACAATAGTGATGATGGGACTCCAAACCCATAATTGTCACAAACTGCCAGTATGGATTAATAACAACAGGATCACCGCCGAGAAAAACAATCACCGTCCAAACAAATTTGTCTCCACTCGGCCTCCGTATCCTTATGGTGTAGGTGTTGACCGATCATGTGATGTGGCTGGCTCTCCTCCTCCATGACGCGGCGGTCGATTGTTGATGTTGGTTGTTGTGGTTACACATGCGTCATCACTTAGGTCACTACACGCTGATTGGTTGCATGTTTGATTAAATACCGATTGTTACCACCTATACATCGCCCCTGGACGAAGGCGTGTGCCGAAACACGTGTAGGGCGTCCTGTGTATCCGGACACACTCTGATCTGGTGATTATTTACAAAGTATTTCAGGTATTTTTGGTATCCTGCCTCCGTATGGCGACCCACTAGCCTGCTCTATGTCCTTGTGATAGGTTACATTCTAGGCATTACACTGCCATATCTGTAGTATGGTTAGTACTAATTGCTGGTGATCTGGTCGATCCAATGGTAATTGCTATTCCTATATAATGTGTATCATTACGCTGTATTAAATCTTATGATGGCTGGCCTGCCTTTGCAATAATTTTGTGTTTTTCCTTTCCTTTTGCCTCTCCTCTTGATATTGCGATTGTCCCTGATGGTTCAGATAACCCACATAATACATTATATAGTATCCCATTGGATATGGGATTAATTATAAAATAATATATGGTTACTAATTATGTGGGTATTCGTTATGGTCTCAATGTATGTATACCTAATTTGTACTGTGTTTTGCACAGGTTTGCTTCTGACCAATATGGACTATAAGGCCAGAGAAAGTTCCTGGTTACAACAGATTGATCAGGTGTATGGTGGATCCACCACTGTATCACCAAATGCTAATGAACAGCAGGATTTGGATCAAATGTTCTTTGAGATCCAGAAAGGACTATTAAGACGTACGAGGCTGTGGTGGAATCGGGTACTCCTAAATAAACATATATCTCTTCAACTTATACCTAGAGGGCTTCGCTTACGCGTTACCCCTAGTTTTCCGGTGGAAGATGAAACATTTATCTCGCGATGGGAGGAGACTTGCAATATATGTTCATTGGAATTGATGCAGTTACTTGTTGACTTGAACACTGGTTCCATTGAAAAAATTGATAAAAATCTTGATGCCCAACAAACATTGTTTAAATCGTTGTGTTCGGAGGAAAAACTCAGAGAATATGAGGTTACTTTGGGACAAAAAGTGGATACACTGGTACGCAAAATCAATGAGACTCAAGTGTCTAAATTAAAAAGAGATCAAAAAGATTTTGCTGATAAGAAGGTTTATTTTTGGAAAAAAGTATCCCATATGCAACAACCTAATGAAGAGTTGCCTTCCTCTTCATCAATGACCTCATTGAGTGACTCCTCTGATGGCAAAATGAGAACCACACGATCTGGCATGCGGCGTTATGGTGGTGGAGGCTTTCATGGTCGGACTTATAAAAAACATCAACACAATGGGGATGAGATGGATAGAACTAAGGTAATTAACCTCAGTACTTATAATCTCTCGTCTTCTGATTTATCTTTGCTTGCTAGGGGCCTGTCTTTTTCTCCTACTATGAAATTTGATGAGTTTACAGCTATAAAGGACCTCCATATTTTTGCTAGGTCTCTAATTTTTAAGAAACATTTTTTTGACGATACCATCTTCTCTCTTTTTCCATCAGAGAAAGAACAAAAAGCCCTAAAAATTTTGGAGGAACTTTCCACTGAACACTCGTCTGGGGAGGGAGGTAAGGTCCCAGCATGCATAGCACCCCGATCATGTAGGTTTCCACCCCTATCTACGTCACCTCATGTAGATCTTTTTGTGCAAGTAGTCTCCAATGATTTTCATAAGATATCTAAGAATCTGAGACGCGATAACTTATCTGGTGATGAACGTAAACGCCTCAATGAATTAAAACGGCTTCCTGGAGTGATTATTAAACCAGCAGACAAAGGTGGTAGTGTTGTTCTCTGGCCCGCCTCGATGTATGAGAAGGAGGCCTTCTCTCAGCTCCTAAATAACATCTGTTATAGGAAATTAACGTATAATCCTTCTTTGAGCTTTAATAAGGAATTGGTTGAGATCATCGAGGCGGGTGTGGAGAACGGCATTATCACCAGAGATCTGGCTACCGCGTTAATAGTGAAGGAACCTTGCATTTCTACGTTCTATTTGTTACCAAAATTGCACAAAAATATGACGACACCACCAGGTCGTCCCATAATCTCGGGTTGTGGTAATTTTTTGCAAAATTTCAATCGGTGGCTGGATTATTATCTCCAGCCTCTGGTGGAATGTCTTCCATCTTTCTTGAAATATACCGGAGATCTTCTCCGTAAGGTAGATGGGTTACATTTGGGACAAGATACCATCATGGTGACTGGGGATGTAGAATCCCTTTATACCAACATCAAGCACCATGATGGTCTATATGCTACAGATTTCTTCCTCAAAACATCTAACATGTCTGCTCCTACTCGTCAACTCCTGATGTCACTCCTAGAATTTGCATTAACTCATAATTTTTTCACCTTCAAGGGGTCCTTCTACCTGCAGCTCCAGGGTACAGCGATGGGCGCATCTTATGCGCCCTCGTATGCTAATTTATTCCTGGGGCTGTGGGAGAGGGACCTTTTCCTGTCGGATCAACATTCGTCGATGGACTGCGTCCTTTTTTGGGCGCGGTACATCGACGATATTTTCTTGATCTGGCAGGGAACGGAGGAAGATCTCCATCTATTCATGAGTTGGTTGAACCATAATGAGTTGAATATTAAAATCACCTACCAGTGGTCAAAACAGAAAGTTGACTTCTTGGATGTGACATTGTGGAGGGACGAGCGGGATATGATTCAGACCAATCTCTTCAGAAAGCCGTCAGCTACCAATGCACTGCTACATGCAACATCTTCCCATCCGAAGTTTATGATTAATGGTATCCCCACCGGACAATTTTTGCGTTTAAGACGTATTTGCTCTACAGATAGGGATTTTGAGTTACAATCAAAGGATCTGATGATAAGGTTCAAGAAACGTGGGTATAGTGGCAGAGTCCTAAAAAAGGCATACCATCGTGCTAAATACTCTGTAAGAGAGTCTTTGCTATACCCGAAGAACAACAGAGACATGCAAACTAAAGAAGTGATAAGATTTATCACTACCTTCAATGTCGAGTTTGAACCTGTTCGAAGGTGCTTGGAGCGAGCGTGGCCGATTCTTCAGGCCGATTCAACCTTGGCTAAAATACTACCTCCCAAACCAAAAATTACTTTTCGGCGCTCCAAGAACCTCAAGGATCTTTTAGTCCACAGCCATTATGATGCTAGTGGTCAGAAAACCCTCTGGGATTTACCTCCCAATAGCAATCAGGGTGGCTGCTCCCCATGTGGCTCTTGTATAGCTTGCCCTAATATCCTGACATGCCAAGAATTTAGTGACTCCAGTGTTAATAAGAATTTTAAGATCCGCAAACGTATTAATTGTAACACTAAAGCGGTAATATATTACGCGACATGCCCCTGCCCAAAAATTTATATTGGTCTTACAACCAGGAAATTAAAGGTTAGGGTTAGGGAGCATGTCCTTGGCATTTTGGCAGCTCCAGAAGAGAGTGATGTATCAAAATTAAAATCAATCCCCCGTCATTTTCTTCAGTACCACAATTCAGATGGGACCCTTTTGAAGGTGAGGGGGATTGATGCTATTGACCTGGGGATTAGGGGAGGTAATATTAGCAAACGTCTTGCCCAACTTGAGACCAGATGGATATGGACTTTGTCCACCATGTATCCATCTGGTCTCAACGAAAACATCAGCTTCGTTCCATATCTTTAGATTATAGTCCAATCTAGTTTATTTTGGTGACACATTTTAATTTTAATTGTTTTTATTCTTATAGATTGGTACAATAAATAACATCTCTATTGTGATCTGCCGATGCAGTCGTTATGGGATCATGTCTAGCAGACCGATGTGAATGAACGGGATAAATATGACAAGGATTCCTGTGCTATGTAGTTCATGATTTGCATTTATGCGCATTACTTTTTCTTCGTCTCTACTCGGTCTCCATATTTTTATGGGACAGGAGTTGTCGATCATGTGACATTCTGCTGAATATGGACATGTGTCTTCTGTAATACTATTATGCTTTAGTATATATTTTTTCAATTCTACATTTATGTAAATTATAGTTGTATCGATTTTATATATTTAATACATACATTATTCCCCCTTTTTGGGGCTTATGTTGGCATTATATGTATGTCTATTCCTGTTATCTGCTGCATTGTATAGTTTCCTGCATTGTATAGTCTGCTGCATTTCCATCCATGAACCATGTTCCTATTTTCATTCATCCATTCTGCATCTACGTGTATGTGATCTGCACGCATGCGCACCACTCTCCCTCCGTCTCCACTCGGCCTCCGTATCCTTATGGTGTAGGTGTTGACCGATCATGTGATGTGGCCGGCTCTCCTCCTCCATGACGCGGCGGTCGATTGTTGATGTTGGTTGTTGTGGTTACACATGCGTCATCACTTAGGTCACTACACGCTGATTGGCTGCATGTTTGATTAAATACCGATTGTTACCACCTATACACCGCCCCTGGACGAAGGCGTGTGCCGAAACACGTGTAGGGCGTCCTGTGTATCCGGACACACTCTGATCTGGTGATTATTTACAAAGTATTTCAGGTATTTTTGGTATCCTGCCTCCGTATGGCGACCCACTAGCCTGCTCTATGTCCTTGTGATAGGTTACATTCTAGGCATTACACTGCCATATCTGTAGTATGGTTAGTACTAATTGCTGGTGATCTGGTCGATCCAATGGTAATTGCTATTCCTATATAATGTGTATCATTACGCTGTATTAAATCTTATGATGGCTGGCCTGCCTTTGCAATAATTTTGTGCTCTTTTACATTGGCGCTAATAAAATGCTGTATTTATAACCATGTCTGACTTGTTCGATCTAATGGTGACTGCATATTTCTCTGTAAATTCTACTATCATGTTATATTAATTCTCTTGATTGCTGGCTTGTTTCTATCCTTAATGCAGCAGCCCGGGTCACCTATCTGGCTAACCGCTACTCGGATGCCTCTGCTCTGTGCCAGTCATTGCACTGGCTGCCCATATATCATAGGATCCAATTCAAACTGCTTGTTCTCACCCACAAAGCTCTCCACAGTGCAGCACCCCCCTACATCTCCACCCTCCTCTCTGTCTATCAGTCCACCCGTTCTCTACGCTCTGCAAGCGACTTTCGACTAACATCCACACTAATTCGAACCTCCCACTCCCGGATCCAAGACTTCTTCCGAGCTGCACCAACCCTCTGGAACGCTCTACCCCAAGAAGTTAGGACAAATCACAACTTACTCAGCTTCAGACGCACCCTAAAGACGCATCTTTTTAGGGCGGCCTATCACACTCCCTAATCAGATTCGATTCACATAGTCCCTCTACAACCTCTCACAACATAGCTCCACATCAAACTCCATGGCACCCAAAGGCATCTCAAGGCTCGGGCCCACTGGTCCAGGAAACCATTATCCAGCCCCATTTCCGTGAGATGGTTGGATTGTCATTGTAAATAAGCACTTGAACCTTGCCTCTCCCCCCATCTCATTGTAGATTGTAAGCTCTCACGAGCAGGGTTGTATTTTTTTTTTCCCCTCTAAATATTGTATTTCTATAACTGTTACTTGTTTGTATATGATCCTCCTGAATTGTAAAGCGCTACGGAATATGTTGGCGCTATAGAAATAAAGATTATTATTATTATTATTATAATATATTCTGCCCCTATACCAGCATTCTGTATATAACAACTAGAGTTGAGCGCGGTTCGTGGTTCGTGGTTCTCCAGTTCTAGGCTCGAGTGATTTTGGGGCATGTTCTAGATCGAACTAGAACTCGAGCTTTTTGCAAAAGCTCGATAGTTCTAGAAACGTTCGAGAACGGTTCTAGCAGCCAAAAAACAGCTAAATCATAGCTTGGTTTCTGCTGTAATAGTGTAAGTCACTCTGTGAATCAAACTATTATCACATTTCAGTGTATAGTGTGCGTGAACAGCGCCTTCAGATCACTGCTGTTTCTATAATGGCGATCGCCATTTTTTTTTTTTTTTCTTGTCTTCCTTCCCTAAGCGCGCGCGTCTTGTGGGGCGGGCCAGCATGTCAGCCAATCACAGACACACACACAGCTAAGTGGACTTTGAGCCAGAGAAGCAACGGCATGTGTGATAGGATCTGCATGTCACATGTCCCTGCATTATAAAACCGGACATTTTCTTCACGGACGCCATTATCTGCCTTCTGCGTCTTTGGTGTCAGACATCACTGTCGCAGCTCCGTCTTGAGTCCTATCGCTGATACAGCTGTATGCGCTGCATACACAGCGTTAGACAGCATAGGGAGAGCACTTTATAGCAGTCCTTTTAAGGGCTCAAACCGGCAGGGTCAGAGTTAAGGTGACAGGTCCTGAAAACAGCGCCAGCGTCTGTGCAGCCAAGGTCAGGGATTTCCTCCCTGCATTTCACCATTAGGAGGGAATAGAAAGGCAGGCTTCCATTCCTCTACCCAGAGCACCACAATCCTGCCACTGTACCCTCTTGTCCTCTGCACACTCCAACTCATAACTAAGCCATTATACTAGCAAACACTCAGTGTACCTAGTGGCATCCTATCTGTGGCTATTGGACTTTGCTATAGTCCCACTAGTGCAAAGACATTTGCAGAGCACGTCTGCCTGCATTGCACACTACAACTAATTATAACTAAGCCATTATACTAGCAAACACTCAGTGTACCTAGTGGCATCCTATACGTGGCTATTGGACTTTGCTATAGTCCCACTAGTGCCAAGACATTTGCAGAGCGCATCTGCCTGCGTTGCACACTCCAACTAATTATAACTAAGCCATTATACTAGCACACACTCAGTGTACCTAGTGGCATCCTATACGTGGCTATTGGACTTTGCTATAGTCCCACTAGTGCCAAGACATTTGCAGAGCGCATCTGCCTGCGTTGCACACTCCAACTAATTATAACTAAGCCATTATACTAGCAAACACTTAGTGTACCTAGTGGCATCCTATACGTGGCTATTGGACTTTGCTATAGTCCCACTAGTGCCAAGACATTTGCAGAGCGCATCTGCCTGCGTTGCACACTCCAACTAATTATAACTCAGCCATTATACTAGCAAACACTTAGTGTACCTAGTGGCATCCTATACGTGGCTATTGGACTTTGCTATAGTCCCACTAGTGCCAAGACATTTGCAGAGCGCATCTGCCTGCGTTGCACACTCCAACTAATTATAACTAAGCCATTATACTAGCACACACTCAGTGTACCTAGTGGCATCCTATACGTGGCTATTGGACTTTGCTATAGTCCCACTAGTGCCAAGACATTTGCAGAGCGCATCTGCCTGCGTTGCACACTCCAACTAATTATAACTAAGCCATTATACTAGCACACACTCAGTGTACCTAGTGGCATCCTATACGTGGCTATTGGACTTTGCTATAGTCCCACTAGTGCCAAGACATTTGCAGAGCGCATCTGCCTGCGTTGCACACTCCAACTAATTATAACTAAGCCATTATACTAGCACACACTCAGTGTACCTAGTGGCATCCTATACGTGGCTATTGGACTTTGCTATAGTCCCACTAGTGCCAAGACATTTGCAGAGCGCATCTGCCTGCGTTGCACACTCCAACTAATTATAACTAAGCCATTATACTAGCACACACTCAGTGTACCTAGTGGCATCCTATACGTGGCTATTGGACTTTGCTATAGTCCCACTAGTGCCAAGACATTTGCAGAGCGCATCTGCCTGCGTTGCACACTCCAACTAATTATAACTAAGCCATTATACTAGCACACACTCAGTGTACCTAGTGGCATCCTATACGTGGCTATTGGACTTTGCTATAGTCCCACTAGTGCCAAGACATTTGCAGAGCGCATCTGCCTGCGTTGCACACTCCAATTAATTATAACTAAGCCATTATACTAGCACACACTCAGTGTACCTAGTGGCATCCTATACGTGGCTATTGGACTTTGCTATAGTCCCACTAGTGCCAAGACATTTGCAGAGCGCATCTGCCTGCGTTGCACACTCCAACTAGTTATAACTAAGCCATTATACTAGCACACACTCAGTGTACCTAGTGGCATCCTATACGTGGCTATTGGACTTTGCTATAGTCCCACTAGTGCCAAGACATTTGCAGAGCGCATCTGCCTGCGTTGCACACTCCAACTAATTATAACTAAGCCATTATACTAGCAAACACTTAGTGTACCTAGTGGCATCCTATACGTGGCTATTGGACTTTGCTATAGTCCCACTAGTGCCAAGACATTTGCAGAGCGCATCTGCCTGCGTTGCACACTCCAACTAATTATAACTAAGCCATTATACTAGCACACACTCAGTGTACCTAGTGGCATCCTATACGTGGCTATTGGACTTTGCTATAGTCCCACTAGTGCCAAGACATTTGCAGAGCGCATCTGCCTGCGTTGCACACTCCAACTAATTATAACTAAGCCATTATACTAGCAAACACTTAGTGTACCTAGTGGCATCCTATACGTGGCTATTGGACTTTGCTATAGTCCCACTAGTGCCAAGACATTTGCAGAGCGCATCTGCCTGCGTTGCACACTCCAACTAATTATAACTAAGCCATTATACTAGCAAACACTCAGTGTACCTAGTGGCATCCTATACGTGGCTATTGGACTTTGCTTTAGTCCCACTAGTGCCAAGACATTTGCAGCACGTCTGCCTGCGTTGCACACTCCAACTAATTATAACTAAGTTACATTGTCAGGGATATTTATTCTTTATTATTCTGCTGTTAATAAAGCTAGACCACCACTGCAATCTTCACCACCTCTCAATTTTTACTACCACATTTTCAGTGCACAATCTTGTCGCAATCAACATGAGTGGCAAAATGACAGATGCTGGTGGAAAGGGGAAGAGGCGTGGTGGAAAAGGCAAAAAAGGTTTTGTCAGTGGGGAAGGTGGCAAAGCTCCATTATCATCTGCTGCAGATAGACCATCTACTAGCAAAAGTAAGATGTCTACTACTTATTGTGGACAATCCGATGTGCTCCCTTTTTTACGGACACGAACAAGAGGAACAAAGGTAGATGATGGGCAAAAAAGGAAAATGCTTGAATGGATCTCAAGTGGTCCAACAAGTGCCCTCTCAGCCACTTCAAGTTCCGCATCCAAAAAACACCAGTCCTCTGAGTTGTCATCCCAATCACACTTGATTTCTCCCAGCTCTGAAGTCTCCATCAGCCCTGCACAGTATGGTGGAACTGAGATGGCTGAGTCTGCAGAGCTGTTCAGTCACACTATAGCCTGGGAATCAGAGGTCTGCTCCCAAGCTACAGTGAGTACAGAACAGGAAATTGTCTGCAGTGATGCCCAGAACCTTTGTGACTCTGATTCAGGCCGTGAGGACCAAGTTTCTGAGCATAATGTTGACCCTTTGTCACAAACTGTAACACCTGTGGTTATAGACAATGAGGAACATACTGATGAAGATGAGACGCAGATACCCGATTGGGATGACAACTTAAATATTCGGTCAGGGCAAGAAGAGGCTCGGTCTGAGGGGGAGGGGAGTGCAAACACAACAATTGATGATGACGTTCTAGATCCCACCTACTGTCAACCCCCAGTCAGGCACTCGAGGAGGTCAACAGAGGCGGTGGAGGAGGATGCAACCGACGACGAAGTTACCTTGCGCCTTCCTGGACAGAGTCGGAGCACTGGTAGCACGTCTACAACTGCATCCTCAGCCACCACTCTGCCTATGAGCATTATTCGGGGTGGATCAACAGGTCGCATGGCCTCTAAGCCTTGCCTAGCCTGGTCCTTTTTTCACATCGAAAAAGATCGCCCAACTCATGTGATATGTAACATTTGTCATGATTCTGTTAGTAGAGGTCAAAACCTCAGCAGTTTGACAACTTCTTCCATGAATCGTCACATGACTAAATATCATAAGTCCCGGTGGGAAGCTCACCGTGCTGCAATGCGGCCTAGCGGAGCGAACCATCCACCGCCCGCCCCTTCCAGTGCATCCGCGCGCTCTTCATCTTCTAGGACTGTGGGGACAGCTGTCACACCTGTTTTTCCACGCAAAACTTCCACCACTGTAACCGCAACAGTCAGTTTGCTTGTAAGGTCGTCAGTTGGTTTGGAAGGGGAAACAAGTGAGTGTGTACAGCTCTCTCAGACATCGATAGCACCAACGTTGGATGAAGGCAACATCATGTCTCCGCCTGCACTTTCCTCACAAACCTGCATTTTTCCAGGGACACCCTACTCAACACCGTCTACACACAGCAGCCAGATCTCTGTCCCTCAGATGTGGTCAAATAAAAGGCCACTTCCTCCGACCCATGACAAAGCTAAGAGGTTGACTCTATCCCTCTGTAAGCTGTTGGCTACCGAAATGCTGCCTTTCCGCCTAGTGGACACACAGGATTTTAGAGACCTTATGTCTGTCGCTGTGCCCCAGTACCAGATGCCTAGTCGCCACTACTTCTCTAAGAAAGGTGTGCCCGCGCTACACCAGCATGTCGCACACAACATCACCGCTTCCTTGAGAAACTCTGTGTGTGAACGGGTGCATTTCACCACCGATACTTGGACCAGTAAGCATGGACAGGGACGTTACATGTCGCTGACTGGGCACTGGGTAACTATGGTGATAGATGGTGAAGGGTCTGCTGCACAAGTCTTGCCGTCCCCACGACTTGTGTGTCAATCCTCTGTCTGTCCAAGTTCCGCCACTGCTTCTGCATCCTCCACCTCATCTGGGTCCTCCACCTCCGCCCCAAGCCTGCCTGGTCAGGCCACCAGCGTTCTCACTGCGCAGAAGGAATCACGCACCCCTCATTACTATGCTGGCAGCAGAGCGCAACGGCATCAGGCGGTCTTTAGCTTGACATGTCTTGGTAATAAGAGTCACACAGCTGAGGAGTTGTGGTCAGCTCTGCGGTCCGAGTTTAATAAATGGTTGTCTCCACTCAACCTGCAGCCTGGTAAGGCCGTGTGCGACAATGCTGCAAACCTGGGTGCGGCCCTTCGCCTGGGCAAGGTGACACACGTACCTTGTATGGCTCACGTGTTGAACCTTGTCGTGCAGCAATTTTTAACACACTATCCCGGCCTAGATGGCCTTCTGAACAGGGCACGAAAACTGTCTGCTCACTTCCGCCGTTCAAGCGCCGCAGCTGAGCGACTTGCATCACTCCAGAAGTCTTTCGGCCTGCCGGTTCATCGCCTGAAATGCGATGTGGCGACACGCTGGAATTCAACTCTCCACATGTTACAGCGACTGTGGCAGCACCGCAGAGCCCTGGTGCAATACGTCATGACGTATAGCCTGGGCCAACGAGATGCAGAGGTGGGGCAGATCACCCTGATGGAGTGGTCTCAGATCAAGGACCTATGCACCCTTCTGCACAGTTTCGACATGGCGACGAATATGTTTAGCGCTGACAATGCCATTATCAGCATGACGATTCCAGTCATTTACATGCTGGAGCACACGCTAAACACTATTCGGAGTCAGGGGGTGGGACACCATGAAGGGGAGGAACTACAGGAGGATTCATATGCGCAAGGGACAACAACATCACCAAGGTCCAGACGTTCATCATCACCAACGCAGCAGGCATTGGACCAAGGGGGACAGGGATCGACAAGGGCGCATAGTAGCAGGCGAAATGTTGAGCAAGGTGCAGGAGAACATGAAGAAATGGAGGACGAACTGTCCATGGACATGGAAGACTCAGCGTATGAGGGAGACCTTGGTCAAATTTCAGTTGAAAGAGGTTGGGGTCAGATGTCAGAGGAAGAAAGAACGGGTAGCACCTCTATGCCACAAACACAGCGTGGACTTGGTCCGCATGGCTGCGCAAGACACATGAGTGCCTTCTTGTTGCACTACCTCCAACATGACAGTCGTATTGTCAAAATTAGAAGTGATGATGACTACTGGATTGCCACACTATTAGATCCCCGGTACAAGTCCAAATTTTGTGACATAATTCCAGCCATAGAAAGGGACGCACGTATGCAGGAGTATCAGCAGAAGCTGTTACTAGATCTTAGCTCGGCTTTTCCACCAAACAACCGTGCAGGTGCAGGGAGTGAATCTCCCAGTTGTAACTTGACAAACATGGGACGGTCTCGTCATCTTCAACAGTCTACCCGTACCAGTAGGACCGTATCTGGTGCCGGTAACAGCAATTTTATGGAATCTTTTCATAATTTTTTTAGACCCTCTTTTGCAAGGCCACCAGAGACAACAAGTCTGACACATAGTCAACGGCTGGAGAGGATGATACAGGAGTATCTCCAAATGAACATCGATGCCATGACTGTGCAACTGGAGCCTTGCTCCTTTTGGGCTTCAAACCTAGAAAAATGGCCAGAGCTCGCAACTTACGCCTTGGAGATTTTGTCGTGTCCAGCTGCCAGCGTTGTCTCTGAACGTGTATTCAGTGCTGCTGGGTGTGTGCTGACAGATAAGCGCACGCGTCTGTCCAGTGACAATGTGGACAGACTGACGTTCATCAAAATGAACAAGTCATGGATCCAGAAGGAATTTACTACCCCTGTGTCATCCTGGGGAGAGTAAATGCTTGTTGATTTGGAATGTGCTTGATGCAAATCAAAACATCCTGTTTGCAACTAGGGCACAAGTGCTGCCACTGAATGGGTGGGTGTGTGGGGCCCAATTTTTGGAAAAAAAGGGAGACTCCGCTTGGAGTAACCCTTGCTTACATTGTTTTTAAAAGAAGCCAAGATGAACAGAGCTGGGATCAGGAAAGACTTTGCTACCTACCCTGGTGTCATCCTGGGGACGGTTAATTATGGCGTATTTTTGAATGTGCTTGATGCAAATCTAGCTGTGAAGTGTACAACTGGGGCACAACTGCTGCCACTGAATGGGTGGGTGTGTGGGGCCCAATTTTTGGAAAAAAAGGGAGACTCCGCTTGGAGTAACCCTTGCTTGCTGTGTTTTTAAAAGAAGCCAAGATGAACAGAGCTGGGATCAGGAAAGACTTTGCTACCTACCCCGGTGTCATCCTGGGGACGGATAAGAATGACGTATTTTTGAATGTGCTTGATGCAAATCTAGCTGTGAAGTGTACAACTGGGGCACAACTGCTGCCACTGAATGGGTGGGTGTGTGGGGCCCAATTTTTGGAAAAAAAGGGAGACTCCGCTTGGAGTAACCCTTGCTTGCTGTGTTTTTAAAAGAAGCCAAGATGAACAGAGCTGGGATCAGGAAAGTCTTTGCTACCTACCCTGGTGTCATCCTGGGGACGGTTAATTATGGCGTATTGTTGAATGTGCTTGATGCAAATCTAGCTGTGAAGTGTACAACTGGGGCACAACTGCTGCCACTGAATGGGTGGGTGTGTGGGGCCCAATTTTTGGAAAAAAAGGGAGACTCCGCTTGGAGTAACCCTTGCTTGCTGTGTTTTTAAAAGAAGCCAAGATGAACAGAGCTGGGATCAGGAAAGACTTTGCTACCTACCCCGGTGTCATCCTGGGGACGGATAAGAATGGCGTATTTTTGAATGTGCTTGATGCAAATGTAGCTGTGAAGTGTACAACTAGGGCACAACTGCTGCCACTGAAGGGGTGGGTGTGTGTGGGGCCCAATTTTTGGAAAAAAGGGAGACTCCGCTTGGAGTAACCCTTGCTTACATTGTTTTTAAAAGAAGCCAAGATGAACAAGTCATGGGTCAGCAAAGACTTTGCTACCTACCCCGGTGTCATCCTGGGGATGGATAAGAATGGCGTATTTTTGAATGTGCTTGATGCAAATGTAGCTGTGAAGTGTACAACTAGGGCACAACTGCTGCCACTGAAGGGGTGGGTGTGTGTGGGGCCCAATTTTTGGAAAAAAGGGAGACTCCGCTTGGAGTAACCCTTGCTTGCTGTGCTTTTAAAAGAAGCCAAGATGAACAGAGCTGGGATCAGGAAAGACTTTGCTACCTACCCCGGTGTCATCCTGGGGACGGATAAGAATGACGTATTTTTGAATGTGCTTGATGCAAATCTAGCTGTGAAGTGTACAACTGGGGCACAACTGCTGCCACTGAATGGGTGGGTGTGTGGGGCCCAATTTTTGGAAAAAAAGGGAGACTCCGCTTGGAGTAACCCTTGCTTGCTGTGTTTTTAAAAGAAGCCAAGATGAACAGAGCTGGGATCAGGAAAGACTTTGCTACCTACCCCGGTGTCATCCTGGGGACGGATAAGAATGACGTATTTTTGAATGTGCTTGATGCAAATCTAGCTGTGAAGTGTACAACTGGGGCACAACTGCTGCCACTGAATGGGTGGGTGTGTGGGGCCCAATTTTTGGAAAAAAAGGGAGACTCCGCTTGGAGTAACCCTTGCTTGATGTGTTTTTAAAAGAAGCCAAGATGAACAGAGCTGGGATCAGGAAAGACTTTGCTACCTACCCCGGTGTCATCCTGGGGACGGATAAGAATGGCGTATTTTTGAATGTGCTTGATGCAAATGTAGCTGTGAAGTGTACAACTAGGGCACAACTGCTGCCACTGAAGGGGTGGGTGTGTGTGGGGCCCAATTTTTGGAAAAAAGGGAGACTCCGCTTGGAGTAACCCTTGCTTACATTGTTTTTAAAAGAAGCCAAGATGAACAAGTCATGGGTCAGCAAAGACTTTGCTACCTACCCCGGTGTCATCCTGGGGATGGATAAGAATGGCGTATTTTTGAATGTGCTTGATGCAAATGTAGCTGTGAAGTGTACAACTAGGGCACAACTGCTGCCACTGAAGGGGTGGGTGTGTGTGGGGCCCAATTTTTGGAAAAAAGGGAGACTCCGCTTGGAGTAACCCTTGCTTGATGTGTTTTTAAAAGAAGCCAAGATGAACAGAGCTGGGATCAGGAAAGACTTTGCTACCTACCCCGGTGTCATCCTGGGGACGGATAAGAATGACGTATTTTTGAATGTGCTTGATGCAAATCTAGCTGTGAAGTGTACAACTAGGGCACAACTGCTGCCACTGAAGGGGTGGGTGTGTGTGGGGCCCAATTTTTGGAAAAAAGGGAGACTCCGCTTGGAGTAACCCTTGCTTACATTGTTTTTAAAAGAAGCCAAGATGAACAAGTCATGGGTCAGCAAAGACTTTGCTACCTACCCCGGTGTCATCCTGGGGATGGATAAGAATGGCGTATTTTTGAATGTGCTTGATGCAAATGTAGCTGTGAAGTGTACAACTAGGGCACAACTGCTGCCACTGAAGGGGTGGGTGTGTGTGGGGCCCAATTTTTGGAAAAAAGGGAGACTCCGCTTGGAGTAACCCTTGATTGCTGTGTTTTTTATAAATGATCCAAGCTGCACAGAGCTGGGATCAGGAAAGACTTAGCTACCTACCCTGGTGTCATCCTGGGGACGGTTAATTATGGCGTATTTTTGAATGTGCTTGATGCAAATCTAGCTGTGAAGTGTGCAACTGGGGCACAAGTGCTACCACTGAAGGGGTGGGTGTGTGTGTGGCCCAATTTTTGGAAAAAAGGGAGACTCCGCTTGGAGTCACCTTGCGGTGTTTTACATGATTTTAGAAGGGCGTGCCATGCCTATATCTGTGTGTCCTCCTCTTTTTCCTTGTCCAGCTGTTTTGTTTTCGCATGAGTATATGTCCTTGTCACTTTCCAATGTGTTTGAGTTGTTTGTCACCTTTAGGACACCTTTGAGGGTGTTTTCTAGGTGTTTTTCTGTGTTTGTGATTGCCTGCCATTGTTTCCTATGCAGTTCGAGTTCGGTTCGTCGAACGTTCGACGAACCGAACTCGAACGGGAGGTCCGTTCGGCGAACCAACCTCGAGCCGAACCGCGACCGGTTCGCTCATCTCTAATAACAACGTATCTAATAATACTCACACATTGTGGGCTATTGGAGTACTGTATGGATGTATTTCTGTCCCAACAGTAGACCTATGCAGCCAATTTGATCGAATGATGTCTATAATTTTATTATTAACAGACCGCCTTTGTAACAGATTGCCTTAAATGATAACATCTTATACCGCTGAGTTATCGGCTGCTTGTCCAATCAAACGGTGACTGTATATTTTATGGCAATTTATATTATAATATATTGTATCTATATGATGACCTAATTGGTCTTACAGCCCAAATTTGTTTGGACGGTGATTGTTTTTCTCGGCGGTGATCCTGTTGTTATTAATCCATACTGGCAGTTTGTGACAATTATGGGTTTGGAGTCCCATCATCACTATTGTGCCTAATTTGGGTTTTTATGGTCATCAGTTTGGGTTTGTGGAATATCAGTTGCAATATAAATGGCATATTATCGCATTGAATTATTGCATATCCCCATAAATCCTGCTGACTATATTTACTGATCTGTGATTTGTGACTCCACCCATGACTTATTATATCACATGGTAAATATTTGATATATGTTGCCTTGTCAACATGGTCGCTGCACGTGGCAGTTCTTCCTCTTTATCTATATACCATAAGTATGACTTATCATAATCAGGAATGTGTCCGGATACTTATGATGTTTTTACTTTCACTTGATCAATAAAATTTTGCACATTTAATGGACTGTTTGATCGCTTCCTTTCCTTTTGCCTCTCCTCTTGATATTGCGATTGTCCCTGATGGTTCAGATAACTCACATAATACATTATATAGTATCCCATTGGATATGGGATTAATTATAAAATAATATATGGTTACTAATTATGTGGGTATTCGTTATGGTCTCAATGTATGTATATGCTCATCCTTGTAGTATTGTGTCCAGTAGTATTGTGCCCATCATTGTGCCCTGTAGTATTGTGCCCAGTAGTATTGTGCCCTGTAACATTGTGCTCATCCTTGTGCCCTGTAGTATTGTGTCCATGCTTGTAGTAGTGTGCCCATCCTTGTGCCCTTTAGTATTGTGCTCATCCTTGTGTCCAGTAGTATTGTGCCCAGTAGTATTGTGCTCATCCTTGTGCCCAGTAGTATTGTGCCCACTAGTACTGTGCTCATCCTTGTGCCCAGTAGTATTGTGCCCAGTAGTATTGTGCTCATCCTTGTGCCCAGTAGTATTGTGCCCAATAGTACTGTGCTCATCCTTGTGCCCAGTAGTATTGTGCTCATCCTTGTGCGCAGTAGTATTGTAGCCAGTAGTATTGTGCTCATTCCTTGTGCCGAGCAGAGTGTAAGGAATATCTAGAAATCTTATGCACAGTGTGTGTGTACTCCCCACAGTGAAAACTGATCTGTGGTACAGCTTTCAGAAGTATCTCCAACTTTTCATCCATGGAGGCCCCATGTGGAAGATGTCATAGTTATGTTTCTTTTCATGAGTTCAGTTTACCTTTCTATAAAAATAATATTTTGAATGGATAGCATCATTCATCTAACCAATATTATTTTGTGGTGATCAAACAATTGTACAAAAATATGCATGTTCTTGCCCTCAGGATCAAGAAGCTGAAAATGTATCTCCCATAAATATTGGATTAACTCTAAACCCAATATTCATCACTGACCACCGGCATTAAAAAATCTGTTTGGTTATTTTGAAATTCAGAAGAGCTGGCTTCATTTGATGCTTGATAAACTTTGGATATACAGACCCCAGACCTTGTGTCTGTTTTCCCAACAGATAATCAATACAATTACCTGTTCATACCAGGGGGTCCTAGCTGAATAGGGGTCAGCTGTTATGTTATCTCTTTTTTTTTTCTTCCTCAGTTTCAATTAATCTCATATGTTATACGTGGGGGTGGATATGTCTCCTCTCTTGAGACCAAAGAGATGTCTTTCATGGATTTTACCATTATTCTCTGTAACAGTGCAATTAATTTTTTACTCATCCTTGCACTAATGAAACATTTTTAAAGCTCTTTCCTTTTTATTTATTTATTTTTTTAAATGTACAGAAATCAAGTGTACAACTATTAACCTAGTCTTCATCTAAGGGTTATTGATTCTCAAACTGTGTATCCATATACAAATCCTTGCTCAGTGGACAGATTCACTTGGAGGTATCTCCTGTCTTATTTATTCAAAAAAGTATGAGCGATATTATAGGTATACTATACAAAATACAGCACCTGTCATGCAGAAACAAGAAAGCAACTATTTTACTGTTTATTAACAGTTGCTAAATTTGTTTAGCACAATAGGAGAATTTCCTACATTCTACTTTTTATTATTACAAACTGTAACTTTTTGTTTTTAACTTTTCTGTTACTCAGAAAGGAATTTATATGTATTTTACACTACTGAGAAAACATTTTTGTACCGACTGTGGAGTTATTGGTCAATGGGATCTATCAGCAGGTTTTTGATATTGAATAGAAATAAAGACCCTGATTTTAGCAATGTATCACTTAGCTTACTGGGTGCAGCAGTTATGAAACAGTTGCAGTTTTCTCTGCTGCAGAACTACCAGAGCTCGATTGTTGAGCTGTGTATAATCCAACCCAAATTTCAGCTTTCTCTGTAAATTGTATAGTGACAGAGAGCTTAAAATCAGTGCTTTGGGCATGGCTGGACTACCAGACACAAGGCAGCTTGTCCTGTAGTGATTATCTCCTATTGATAAAACACTGTCCTAAATAAGAAATATAGGGATGAGCTAAAACCTTGATGTTGAGATACACAAGGGATTTGAAGGGAGGGGAAAGGAATATAATAATGGAGTACGTAGCTGTTTGAGAGTAGACATTATTTAATGAAGGTCTCTATGATTTTAGGCATGGCTTTCTATCTTTAATTTCCCAGCCCAACATTTCTTGCATTCTATAGATGTTTTGAAGTTTCTTGTTCGACATGGGGGCCATGGAGTGAGAGATGCGGAGTTTATGCTTATGTTTCAGATTAAAGGTCTGTCATTTCTGGTTCTGAAATCTACACTGCTTTCACTATATATATGTAATAAGCATAGCTCAAGTGGAAACTGCGATTGGAAGGTGCTGAGGGACTATGATATTGCAGGACTGATAACAGGTAAGGAACTGACAGTTAAGCCCACTTTACATGCTGTGATAGCAGATAAAAAAGCAAGTCAATTGTTTTTTGTACTGAAGTCTTGTAGGCAATTTTCAGTTCAATAAAAGACTTTTAAAAAAAAATTTGTTGGGAGAATAAATATTTGGTGACGATAATTTAATATTGTTTACAATAGACACCCCATCTGTGCTGGGCTCATCCATGTGGCGACAATATTCAATACTTGGTTAAGTTCAGTTATGGCAATATGTTATGTGTTTGTCTTTGTCAGAGTTCTTTATAATGGGGATGTCTAGTGTTTTAAAAAAAAACTTTGATCATTAAATGATTCAAAGCTACTTGATCTGATCCCTGCAGGATAAGTTGTAAAATGAAGAATTGAATTTCTGGAACTTATTCACCTGGCAATCTGGAGAATAAACCAATAAACAAGATATATTTTTTTATGAGTGATATTTGTCTTTATCTTTTTTTCAGTTAAGTTGTCAACTTAGCACCTTTGTTGCCATGGTTAGTATGTTTCACACATTGGAAAGTTTTAGCAAATATAAAATTCAGATGGTCAAAAGATGACTCCTCAATGTACAGTTAGGTCCAGAAATATTTGGACAGTGACACAAGTTTTGTTATTTTAGCTGTTTACAAAAACATGTTCAGAAATACAATTATATATATAATATGGGCTGAAAGTGCACACTCCCAGCTGCAATATGAGAGTTTTCACATCCAAATCGGAGAAAGGGTTTAGGAATCATAGCTCTGTAATGCATAGCCTCCTCTTTTTCAAGGGACCAAAAGTAATTGGACAAGGGACTCTAAAGCTGGGTTCACACTAAACGACAGCGACAACGACGTCGCTGTTACGTCACCATTTTCGGTGACGTAACAGCGACCTTGTAAGTCGCTGTTATGATCGCTGCTTAGCTGTCAAACACAGCAGAAGCAGCGATCATAACGTCGCTTTGCTACATGTGCAGAGAGCAGGGAGCTGCGCTTAGCGCTGGCTCCTTGCTCTCCTACAGTACACATCGGGTTAATTAACCCGATGTGTGCTGCAGCTACATGTCACAGTTCAGAGAGCAGGGAGCCGCGCGCACTGCTTAGCGCTGGCTCCTTGCTCTCCTTGCTACAGTATACATCGGGTTAATTACCCGATGCATACTGCAGCCACATGTCACAGTGCAGGAGCCGGCACTGGCAGCAAGAGCGGAGGCTGGTAACCAGCGTAAACATCGGGTAACCAGGGAAAGGTCTTCCCTTGGTTACCCGATGTTTACGCTGGTTACAGCTTACCGCAGCTGCCAGTGCCGGCTCCTGCTCGCTTCATTTCGTCGCTCTCTCGCTGTCACACACAGCGATGTGTGTGTCACAGCGGGAGAGTGACGACCAAAAAATGAAGCTGGACATTCAGCAACGACCGGCGACCTCACAGCAGGGGCCAGGTCGTTGCTGGATGTCACACACAGCGACAGCGACGGGACATCGCTGCAACGTCACAGAAAATGGTGACGTAGCAGCGACGTCGTTGTCGTTGTCGCTGTGTGTGACACCAGCTTAAGGGCTGCAATTAACTCTGAAGGCATCTCCCTCGTTAACCTGTAATCAATGAAGTAGTTAAAAGGTCTGGGGTTGATTAGAGGTGTGTGGTTTTGCATTTGGAAGCTGTTGCTGTGACCAGACAACATGCGGTCTAAGGAACTCTCAATTGAGGTGAAGCAGAACATCCTGAGGCTAAAAAAAAGAAAAAATCCATCAGAGAGATAGCAGACATGCTTGGAGTAGCAAAATCAACAGTCGGGTACATTCTGAGAAAAAAAGAATTGACTGGTGAGCTTGGGAACTCAAAAAGGCCTGGGCGTCCACGGATGACAACAGTGGTGGATGATCGCCGCATACTTTCTTTGGTGAAGAAGAACCCGTTCACAACATCAACTGAAGTCCAGAACACTCTCAGTGAAGTAGGTGTATCTGTCTCTAAGTCAACAGTAAAGAGAAGACTCCATGAAAGTAAATACAAAGGGTTCACATCTAGATGCAAACCATTCATCAATTTCAAAAATAGACATGCCAGAGTTAAATTTGCTGAAAAACACCTCATGATGCCAGCTCAGTTCTGGAAAAGTATTCTATGGACAGATGAGACAAAGATCAACCTGTACCAGAATGATGGGAAGAAAAAAGTTTGGAGAAGAAAGGGAACGGCACATGATCCAAGGCACACCACATCCTCTGTAAAACATGGTGGAGGCAACGTGATGGCATGGGCATGCATGGCTTTCAATGGCACTGGGTCACTTGTGTTTATTGATGACATAACAGCAGACAAGAGTAGCCAGATGAATTCTGAAGTGTACCGGGATATACTTTCAGCCAGATTCAGCCAAATGCCGCAAAGTTGATCGGACGGCTTTTCATAGTACAGATGGACAATGACCCCAAGCATACAGCCAAAGCTACCCAGGAGTTCATGAGTGCAAAAAAGTGGAACAATCTGCAATGGCCAAGTCAATCACTAGATCTTAACCCAATTGAGCATGCATTTCACTTGCTCAAATCCAGACTTAAGACGGAAAGACCCACAAACCAGCAAGACCTTAAGGCTGCGGCTGTAAAGGCCTGGCAAAGCATTAAGAAGGAGGAAACCCAGCGTTTGGTGATGTCCATGGGTTCCAGACTTAAGGCAGTGATTGCCTCCAAAGGATTCGCAACAAAATATTGAAAATAAAAATATTTTGTTTGGGTTTGGTTTATTTGTCCAATTACTTTTGACCTCCTAAAATGTGGAGTGTTTGTAAAGAAATGTGTACAATTCCTACAATTTCTATCAGATATTTTTGTTCAAACCTTCAAATTAAACGTTACAATCTGCACTTGAATTCTGTTGTAGAGGTTTCATTTCAAATCCAATGTGGTGGCATGCAGAGCCCAACTCGCGAAAATTGTGTCACTGTCCAAATATTTCTGGACCTAACTGTAGATAGTTCTGCTTCGGCAGATATCTACTGTGGATTTCCCAATCAGTTGTGTGCTCATAAAGAATTTAATTTTGAGAACTTTTGTTTTTAGATCTTAGCACCAAGAGATTTAAGCACACATCTAATGTGACTCAAATAAGATTGACCTAGATGCCTGAGAACTGTAATTAAATCTAAAGACATTTTCAAGAAATTCATCTAATGGCTTCAATATGGAGAATATTAAAAAAAAAGTATCATACAATAGAACCTATCACCAATTTGGGCTGCCCTTTTCATTTAATTAAATTAGTAGCCTGTCCAAGACTGGGGAATTTTCTAAATAAAAGTTATAGACAAAATTGTGCAGAACACTGTAATAAACCGTGTGCAGAATTATTAGGCAAGTTGTATGGTAGAGGATTTTTTTAATTATTGATCAACAACTATGTTCTCAATTAACCCAAAAGACTCATAAATATCAAAGCTTAATATTTTTGGATGTTGGAGTGTTTTTTTTTTAGATTTAGCTATCTTAGGAGGATATCTGTTTGTGCAGGTAACTATTACTGTGCAGAATTATTAGGCAACTTAATAAAAACCAAATATATTCCCATCTCACTTGTTTATTTTCACCAGGTAAACCAACATAACTGCACAAAATTTAGAAATAAACATTTCTGACATGCAAAAACAAAACTCCCAAAAATTAGTGATCATTATAGCCACCTTTCTTTATGATGACACTCAACAGCCTATCATCCATAGATTCTGTCAGTTGCTTGATCTGTTTACGATCAACATTGCGTGCAGCAGCCACCACAGCCTCCCAGACACTGTTCGGAGAGGTGTACTGTTTTACCTCCCTGTAGATCTCACATTTTATGAGGGACCACAGGTTCTCTATGGGGTTCGGATCAGGTGAACAAGGGGGCCATGTCATTTTTTTCATCTTTTAGACCTTTACTGGCCAGCCATGCTGTGGAGTAGTTGGATGCATGTGGTGGAGCATTGTCCTGCATGAAAATCATGTTTTTCTTGAATATTACCGACTTCTTCCTGTACCACTGCTTGAAGAAGTTGTCTTCAAGAAACTGGCAGTTGGTCTGGGAGTTGAGCTTCTCTCCATCCTCAACCCGAAAAGGTCCCAAAAGTTAATCTTTGATGATACCATTTGGGACCTTTGATTACCAGTACCCCACCTCCACCTTGCTTGCGTCTAAATCGGAGTGGAGCTCTCTGCCCTTTACTGATCCAGCCTCTGGCCCATCCATCTGGCCCATCAAGAATCACTCTCATTTCATCAGTCCATAAAACCTTTGAAAGATCAGTCTTAAAATAATTATTGCATTGCCCCCACTAGTTAGATTCCTACTCCACACTGATGAGGGGCAAATACCCCGAAACGGCTGTCTGTGGATGGATACCATGTTTGGTATAGGTGATCTCCTTGACTGGAGACTGCCCTTCCCGTGGTTGTTCCTTCCCGGTGAAAGACCTGGCTAGTTTCCTGGCAGCATTGAGAAACACGTGATGGTGTCTCCGCGGCTTTCTTATTTGCATACTTCCAAGGGGGCGTTGCTCTAGAATCATTACGTTGAGAAACACGTGATGGTGTCTCCGCAGTGGATATGTTGATATCCCTAAGGTCAACAATGATTGCTTAAGTAGTGTTTTACTAGGCATTGCCCCCACTAGCCAGATTCCTACTCCACACTGATGAGGGGCAAATACCCCGAAACGGCTGTCTGTGGATGGATACCGTGTTTGGTATAGGTGGTCTCCTTGACTGGAGACTGCCCTTCCCGTGGTTGTTCCTTCCCCGTGAAAGACCTGGCTAGTTTCCTGGCAGCGTTGAGAAACACGTGATGGTGTCTCCGCGGCTTTCTTATTTGCATACTTCCCAGGGGGCGTTGCTCTAGAATCATTGCGTTGAGAAACACGTGATGGTGTCTCCGCAGTGGATATGTTGATCTCCCTAAGGTCAACAATGCTTGCTTAAAATAATTATTGGCCCAGTCTTGACATTTTATCTTATGTTTCTTGTTCAAAGGCGGTCATTCTTCAGCCTTCCTTACCTTGGCCATGTTCCTGAGTATGGCACACCTTGTGCTTTTTGATACTCCAGTAACGTTACAGCTCTGAAATATGGCCAAACAGGTAGCAAATTGCATCTTGGCAGCTTCACACTTGATTTTCCTCAATTCATGGGCAGTTATTTTGCGCCTTTTTTGCCCAACACGCTTCTTGCGACCCTCTTGGCTATTTGCCATGAAACGCTTGATTGTTCGGTGATCACGCTTCACAAGTTTGGCAATTTCAAGACTGCTGTATCCCTCTGCAAGCCATCTCACAATTTTGGACTTTTCAGAGCCCGTCAAATCTCTCTTCTGACCCATTTTGACAAAGGAAAGAAGTTGCCTAATAAGTAAGCACACTTATATAGGGTGTTGATGTCATTACACCACACCCCTTCTCATTACAGAGATGCACATCATCTGATTTACTTAATTGGTAGTTGGATATCAAGCCTATACAGCTTGGAGTTGGACAACATGTATAAAAAGTATCATGTGATCAAAATACTCATTTGCCTAATAATTCTGCACACAATGTATTTCTTGCAAATTTTTTTACCTGAACTTCCAGGTTGTGAAATCTAGTGATGTTGATATAGCCGAGCAGAAAGCCTGTCCTATCACATCTCTATTTATTCTCACCTTGCATCAGCATTCTTTGCTGGCTATAATTCTTGGTAGATATTTGGTAAGGAGATCCAGGCCTTCAACAGAGGGATTTTATCTGCTAGAAAGAGAAACGTTATTTTATTTCTGTGTTTTCTAATTTCTATTACCTTTGTTTTTACTTAGTTAGGTTTGGTGGGTGGTTTCTCTTGCTTTCATTTATTATACTCCTTTTTTCCTTCCTTGTTCATTTTCTTTAAGTTTCCTTACCTTGGGTCCCCATCAACCTCTGCACACTTTTCTTTTCTTATTTGTCTTTAGTGACCTCCCTTCTTGTTGTTTAGTAGGAAAGAGAAACCACTTGTCGGTCTTTTGTGGGAGCCAGGTCTTAGTTGCTTTTGTTTTTTTTAGCTAGGGGTTTTGTAGGCTGTACATCTGAGACTATGCAGAGGGTCAACTATTGTTAGGGCCATCTGTGGACTGCCCTTGTAAGGGCAGGAGCATTTGCTAGCATCACAGGCCAAAAGTGAGCATTTATACGGTTTATATAAAGCGGGCTTTACACGCTACGATATATCTAACGAAATATCGGCGGGGTCACGTCGTAAGTGACGCACATCTGGCATCGTTAGTGATATCGTAGCATGTGACAGCTATGAACGAGCAGAAATACTCACCTTCTCGTTCATTGTTGACACGTTGCTCATTTTCAAAAAATCGAATGTCCTGTTGTTCATTGTTCCCAAGGCAGCACACATCGCTCCTTGTGACACCCCGGGAATGATGAATTGCAGCTTACCTGCATCCTGCCGGCAATGCTGAAGGAAGGAGGTGGGCAGGATGTTACGTTCCGCTCATCTTCACCCACCGCTTCTATTGGCCGGCTGATGTGTGACGTCGCTGTGACGCCAAACGTCCCTCCCCCTTCAGGAAGTGGATGTTCGCCGCCCACAGCGAGGTCGTTTGGAAGGTAAGTACGTGTGACAGGGGGTTACAACATTGTGCGACATGGGCAAGAAATTGCCCGTGCCGCACAAACGATGGGGGCGGGTGCGATCGCAAATGCGATTGCATGAGAAATTGACACATGTAAAGCAGGCTTTAGGCTCTCATATACCAGATTGCCTCCTATAGGCACAAATGACTGATACTGTACTCCAACAACAGGATACGTGAGATTGTTCCAGCTGCTTAATATTTAGATCTATTTGCAGTCCAGGGTATACGCATGTAGCAGGGCTATTACCTTTCTCTGGACCTCTGGACAGTAAAGATTTTTTTTGTTGGTTTTATTGTGTTTTTTCTCTTTTTTTCAAAGTATGTTTTTTGTGTTTTGCTTTTTTTGTAAATACCAAGGGAAATTCTCTTTTTAATAAATTAACTAACATATTGTACTTATTCCTAATTTATTTTAATATATTTGTGGGTCTTATCTGAATGGGGTTGGTAATCAGATCTCATCTTTGCCAATATACACATTAGTTGTAAGTAGCGACCCCCCCTTCTGGTTCCTCAGGAGGAACCTGAAACCGCTCATTGTTCTTTCTGGGAGCCATGTTTGAGTTGGTGTTTTTAATTGTGCGCCTAGAGCATTCTAGTCCACACAGGAACCAGTAGGGTGTGGATGAGGCTTCTGTGTTGTAGGCTTTATTTCTCCCTTTTCCAATATTTGAGTAAGGTATATAAAAATAGCTATAAAATTTCCTCTGGAAAATATTTGAGTGCAGTGATATCGATTTCAATACACTTTTCAGCCTAGCTGGAGTGAAATACATTACTTAAAAGGCTATTCCTTTTTAAATCAGAGCATTTCTTCTCTGAGGGAACATAAGGTGTCTTAAGTTAAATTTAGTACACTCAACAGTGATGAACGGAAAATGCATTTTTAGCATAATCATTTTGTAGAGTGAAAATCATTCTACTAGTTGCTCATGTTTGTGCTTTCTAAGTTACCTTATCTGGTTTCATTTGTGCTTTTTGCCAGCAGTATGGGTGTGCTTCTGACTATGGGCGTGATTCTGAATATATTAGCTTAATCTAAACATAAAAGGTTTGTAGAGTTCTCTTCATCTCAGTGTTAAAAGTTTATAAAGTTGCTCATGATAATCGGTAAACATCTGCCAGCAGTCATAAATGTGCGAGAGAGAAATTTTCTGCTGCTCAATTTTGTTTGATAGGTAGGTGCTGTTAGATGTAAAGTTTGGATTATTTAAGAGATGGGTGTGTAAACTGTACTGTAGTCTATTAGAGAAGTCAGACAAAGTGCTGTAGTTAGTTGGTTAGAGCACCACTCCAGCTTTTATTTTATTCTACCACTGGAGTGGTGCTTTAAGTTCACTGTCCCCTTCTTATACTCACCCTCCACCAGCTTCATCCATTTTCAGTGTCGCTCTTCTTCATCTGTGGCAGTTTGTGAACTGCTGGCTACTCCAGTGTTTAATGGAGCCACTCAAAAGTGAATTTATATGTATTTTACACTTCTGACAGAACATTTTTGTAATAACTGTGCATCGTCCAGGACCTGCTCCAAGCCCAGCATCAGATGGCAATGGCGCTGGCAGCGGCCAATCAGAGACCGCCACATCAGCAGTGACATCATCATCAGCCAATTCGGGACTGCCACGCCACCTATGACGTCAGCAACGGCCAATCAGAGGCCATACCATCACTAATGACATCTTGCGCATGCACAATAGCGCAAATCCTGCACATAGAGCCAGGAGAGGCAGCGAGAACCCGTGCATGCACAGTAGGGCAAAACAGGGACTTAGCCTCAGAAAGTACAAAGATCCTGGACACCTGATGTCTAGCAGCCAGGTGCCTGGAATTGCGGAAAGGTTGTGCAGGAGAGCTAGCAGGCACCACAGTAGGGGATGAAGATGGAGCAAAAGTAGTTCAAGGTTCGGTAGAACCCCGAACCTTAACAGTTGGAGCCTTGATTTGAAATTTACACTCTTTGATTACACTGGCAATCTTGACTGTGTGAGAGAACTGGGAATATAAGGGAAAATTAGTTAAACTTATTGCTCTGTGGGGAAAGTATAGCAGTCTTGACTGATTGGAGGGACTGGGAATACAAGCTCTGTAAGGGTCCATTTTTAAATTGTTGGTCTGTGGAGAATCTATGAAATCTATCTCTGTGGGGTAACTGTGAAGATTTTGAGTTTCTTCATTTACTTGTTATGCAACCATAATTACTAAGGTGACAGGTAAATGACTTAAAGGGCTTCTATCTACATTTGTTTGTAGGGCAATTGGCATGCTCTTACCCCTTTCAGGTTCCTTTTGCATCACCCTAGCCCTTAATAAAATCATTTTACAATTTGGACTCTCCATTGACTTGTATGGGGATCTTTAATCGGGGTTAAGTTTGGTGTTAAGTTCGCTCGCGGATCCTGTTTTTTTTTCCCTTGTTGGTTCACTGAACATGAATATCCACGAGTCCGCTCATCACCAAACATAATTGCTTATGCAAATGTGTAAAGTTCTCTCTTAAATAATTGGCCGAAGTGGAATCAGGAGGGAATCATGATGTCTTTTAGACTGGACTAGATCATACATTTTGGTTTTCATGTGCCTCTTCCCTTTGGTCTTTCCCATCTCTCAATTGAAATTGATCACAGAGAACAGTACAGACGGGCTTTTCATACCACGCCAATGACCACTGAAGAAACGTTGTGAGATTAATGTCACTTTATTCCAGGTCTACGCGTTTCAGGAGTCTCTGCTCCCTTCCTCAGGACAAAAAGGCACAAGGAACATCAAATTGAACTTGATCGACAGTTATTTTTTTTTTCAAGTGTATTAAGTATGTACTAACTGAAAAAATGGTAATTTTAATAAATACAAGTTTATATACCATTGATGTCTTAATGAATTATAGTAACATTTTGTACTCGACTATTTATCATAACTATTTCATAGCATACCATGAAAGTACCATGTGAAGAATACATTGCTTTAGGTAAAAGAGAAGCTTTACTAGGGTATTATAGTTTATTATTTTAGTGAGGACTATTTGAAAAAAAATGCAGTATGTAAATGGTACAGTTTATGAAAATTCATGGTGGTTAAAACAGGTTGTTTTTTTTCCAAACTTCATTGTTTAATTTTATAAAAATGTTCTACTGATCTAGACTTTTGTAATTTGATTATTGGTAAGTTAGATGGAAACCTATAAACCTGGCTAAATGTATACCAAGACCACTCATTTTTATGAGCATGTATATTGTCTTGACAAATGTAATCTCCAATCTGGTAACAAGTTTTTTTTCCCTAAAGTATGTTTGGCAGCTCTGCGCCTACTATTTACTATGTGTATCGTAAAAGAACTCCAGAAACATAATATATTAGATTACATATCTAAATCCTAATTACATTGACAATTATTTACAGAATGACAAACAAAATGAAAAGAAAGATGAATAATGCTATCAACATATGTTAAGACAAGTTATAAATTGGTAAAATACAATTGCTGTTTGTACAATCCTAATGTTGTTCTTGTTCTGTTCTAAATGGGATTTTTTTCTAAAAGAAATTAAAGGAAATGTTTCTGAAGAAGCTCTCTAATTTTTTTGTCCTCATGACAGTCCTATCCATTTCAAGAATAAAAGCAATGTAAAATTAGAACATTGCGTTCATTATACTGTAAACTTACTCTTTGGAATATTACATAAATACCGTAAGTAAGTAATGAAATATATTTGACAACATGTATCCAAAGCATATCAGATGTTCACAAAGTACCCTGCCTGAAGGAGTAAATTAAATTTTCATTGTGAAACTGTTTATGCATTGATTTGATTCTTGAGAAAAATCTTAATAAAATTATGAGTCTGGCTGTCACGCTTGCTGGGTGTAGGCAACGTGACGGAGTGCATTGAGACCAACGTGCGTCTGAAGCACAAAAAAAAACACAAGAAAAGGAGAGAACCAGGGACACAAAAACAATAGGAGGCCCTGGAACTAGTGAGGGGGTAGGTGGGCACCTACTAACCTCAACTGGAACTGTCCCTTCTCTCCTCACCAGTCCCTATACAGGCTCAGCATCCATCACCGTGCAGGAATACCAGAGACCCTAAAAATGGCACTATAGTAACTCTGACTAGTGAAGGGCAGGTGGGGTTCACTAGACCACACCGCTGCACTAACAACACACCAGGGAAATAAAGACAAACAGGTGGAAGAATAACAACAAAAGGATATTGCCTTAGCACAGGAACTTGACTTGCAGAGCCTTCCTTACAGATAGTCAGGACACAAATTAATTTGTATCTTCAGCAGGGAATGCTGGGATACACTACTATTTAAATCTGAAGTGTGTGACTACTTATTAAGTGCAGTTGATCACTCAGCAATGAATTACTCTGGAAAATCTGCAGAAGCAACACTGGATTTTAACCATTTCAGTGCCAAGAGAAATGAAACCCATTTCAATGAAAAAGAGCCAGATGAGAGGTTCCAATCCAAAAGGCTGTCACTGGTCTCCAATGCAGGGAGACACTCATGACAATGGCAAAATGATTTATGGAATACTTTTAGGAATACCAACCCCTGCTGATCACTTACACCGATACCCTGAGTTACTTGCAATTAACTTAATAGATTAACCCCTTTATGCCATGGCCATTTTCTATTTTTGCTCTTTACTTTTTTTCCTCCCCTTCTTCCAAGAGCCACAACTTTTTTTTTTCCATCGATATAGTTGTATGAGCAATTGCTTTCTGCAGTACTTTTGAATGACACCATTAATTTTACCATATAGAGTACTGGAAAACAAGAAAAAAAATTCCAAGTGCAGTAAATAAAAAAAAAGTGCAATTCGACAATAGTTTTGTTTTTTTTTTTATTTACCATCTTCACTATATGTTAAAACTTACTTAGCAGTATGATTCTCTAGGTCAGTACCAGTACATATATACCAAATACTGTACGTATAGCTTTTTTTTTATTTCAGTGGTGAAAAAAAATTCAGAAGAGTAAAAAAAAAAATATTGTTTTTGGCACTATTTTCAGGTGCAGAGAAAGATACGGGCTTGGTGTGCAATCCAGCATCAAAGCAAGAGACACAACATATGAAGTAAGTGTGTTGTGAAGAGGAAAAAATTAAATTAACTTTTGGGACTTTTTTTATATATATTTTTATAGGCCCTTTAATTCAGAATGATCAGTGATGGTCCAGGTCCTGAGACTCTCACCAATTGCTCAAACCACCTCTTAGCAGTATGGGGCTCATGTGTCTGGAGCACACATCTCTTGCTTGAGCACACACACATAATGGAGTACAGAAGCAGTAGAAAGCCTATGACAAACATTAGAGTATGGAAGCAGTTAAAAGCCTATAGGCCTGATTCAATGAAGTCATGCCAGAATTCTGTCATGAATGCTTTGAAAACTTTTAATATTTAGGGTCAAGTCAGCATTACACCTTTATTTTGTGAGTTTTGGTGTGTTTGCGCCAGCTTCTTCCAGCTTCATCAAAATGGGTAGAGTACGGGTGATATAGGGTGCCTCAGGGGCAAGATTCCACAGTATGTGTAATTCATGATGGGACATGACATTACCTACACCAAAAATCTCACTCTGGTATCTGACTTGAGTAAGGTTTTAAGTGTAGTGTACGGAGGTGCATACCACCCGTCAGACGATTAGATTAATGAAATTTCATGCTGTGCACCTCTTCATAAATTATGAACATCTGACTCTAGTAGGACCCCCAGCAAGACCAGCATGAATAAGGTTGAATTGTATCTTAAGACTTTCTTCTGTATGTGTATGCTTATGTGCTGTGCACCTAGGCAGGAGATAGGAGCTCCTGTCTCCTGAGTGGCTCCTAGAAAAAAAATAAAATACTTCAAACATAATTTTTTATAGTACTGTGTGGCAATGTTTTTTAGACAAATGCATTTATACTGGATAAACAGGATTATAGAGTAAGAAAAAGAAAGCTCTTATCGTAATCACTTCTCAGAAAAGTAGAAGAATAAACAGAGCTAACATAGCATTACATATATATTTGCAGCTTGCTAGATAACCCATATACCTGGAGTGAGTGCATGGAATTGTAATTCAATGGTAGAATTATTGAGAAGGAAGGTCCTAGCAGGGCTGCACCAAGGCACATGCTATTAAAGCGTTTGTAAAAACTGAACTCTAAAATAAAAGCTTTTACAAACAAGGGTAAGTACATGTTTTAGCACTAAGGCTGGAGTCACACTTGCGTGTGACTCGTGCGAGTATCGGATCGCACTGCCCAGATTGGCCGTGGCTCTTCTGACAGGAGTGGGTCAGCATCACAGAAATACATACACCGGAGACACTTCTGGCAGAAGAGAAGCAAGCCTGTCTGGGCAGTGCAATCCGATACTCGCACGAGTCACATGCAAGTGTGACTCCAGCCTTATAGTTATACTTGTGGCCACTATAGACTACAACAATTGAAACAGTTAAGAAGAACAGGACACTGCAATTTCTTAAAAAGAGAACATTAGAGGTCATGCAGGTCATGCAGCAAGTTCTGTATGGTACAATATATGAAAATGGACTTTTAACACTAGAACTACTGAGGTAGTCATTTTGACTACTTTGCACCATGTATTTCCATATAGGTGTCACGAGTCCAGTAGTTTTAGTGCTAAATAGTATTTATTTTCTGCTAAAAGTGGAAGACTATCAAGATGGCATTGCTTTCTCTGAAAACGGTCCATCAGTGCACTTTTTATGAATTTTTAATTGAAAACTTATATTGTAGGAATTCATTTTGTAAACACATCAAGATATATAAATAGTTTACATATTAGATTTTTATATTATTCTAGATTTTATATCCAATGCCATCAAATACAGTTTTTTTAAAAAATATCAGTGTATATGAAGTAGTTTTGTTCAATATATGGCTATGTGTGCACGTTGCGTAAATACATGCAGTTACGCTGCGCTTTGTAGCGCAGCGTAACTGCATGCATCCTGCGTCCCCTGCACAGTCTATGGAGATTATGCAGGAGCCGTGCGCACGTGGCGTATTAGAGCGCAGCGCTTCGGCTGCTGCCCGAAGCGCGTGTTCTAAGAAGTGACATGTCACTTCTTCTGTGCGCTTTGCCGGCAGCCCCTGCTCTGTCTATTGCAGGAGCTGCAGGCACAGCGCATGGAATCGGCTTTTTTTGTTTCTCTACGGACATTTTCTGCAGCGATTTGAAGCGCACGTGTGCTCTTCAGATCGCTGCAGAAATTTCTGCAGGGCTAGTACGCAACGTGCGCACATAGCCTACAAGTGATCAGGTACTGGTATTGTATTAAACTAGTATCCAGTTCAGGCTACTACAAATCTAGTGTCAAAATACATTTTCATGTATGTTGGAGATTGACAACACTCAGACTATATTCACATTTCCAGGAATCATCCAGTAGAACAGATCCAGCAGCAATCTGTTGGCAATAAAGTTGCGCAGATACATGTTTATTCATTTTTAAAAAACTGATTTTTGCAGGATCCGTTTCTTTAACATGGATCCGTTAACTTCCATTTGAAACTGATCCAGTAAGCAAAACCATATCCTTTACAAAACAAAAAAAAGGATGGCTAAAAAGCAGTCAGTTAACTGATCCATTTTCCATAGACTCATCTGTTAAAAAAATGGATCCTGCAAAAATCATTTTTTTTTCAAAACGGACAAAAAAGTTGTATTTGCACAACTTTTTTGTCAACGGATTGCTGCTGGATCTGTTCTGACGGAGGATTATTGGACATGGGAACTCAGTCATTGCTAGAGCAATTGCAGCCTGAACTGAATAGTTCGGTGTATAGAAACACTGACACTGTAAGAGCGGAGCGCTCAATGTATCAGTGCAGGATATGAGCAGGCATGCCGAAAATACCTCTTTCCTGTCTACTGTGTCCACAAACTACTTTGATCTATGGAGGAGTAACCAGTGAGTGGCTGCAGCAAACAAGAGGGAGGGATTTTTGCACTCCAATACAGCAGTGTCAGTGCTCCCTTTGGGCGATAGGGCTGTCAATCAACAGACGGGGAGATGACAGGAGAGTTTGGTCACACTAAAGGTGCAACAAGCATCCTTATTTCCATGATTATTAAAGAAAATTTTCTGAATAAAGATAGCTGAGAAAACTAAACAACAACCGTAATTTTTACAAGAGATAAATTCTTTGTATAACTAATTAATTAAAACTTATTTTTGTGAGGGACAGACTCCCTTTAAAGTTTACCAATTTTTATGTAAATGTTCTTAGATATTTTAGATATTTTAAGTGCTGCTTAATGTTAGTTATCGGTGGTGATTCGGCTCCTTACCAATTAATAAAAAAAAATCTCTAAAGTGCTTTGAGAATGGTGTATGGGCTCAGTAGTAAGCCTATGGGTCTGTTCACTGCTCTGCAAGAGTGAATGTACAAGACAGTTAAGCGGGCTTTACACGCTACGATATATCTAACGAGATGTGAGCAGGGTCACGTCGTAAGTGACGCACATCCGGCATTGTTAGTGATATCGTAGCGTGTGACAGCTACGTGCGACAGTGAACGAGCAGAAATACTCACCTTCTCGTTCATCATTGACACGTCGCTCATTTTCTAAAAATCGAACGTCCAGTTGTTCATTTTTCCCAAGGCAGCACACATCGCTCCGTGTGACACCCCGGGAATGATGAACTGCAGCTTACCTGCGGCCGCCGCCAATGCGGAAGGAAGGAGGTGGGTGTGATGTTTACGTCCTGCTCATCTCCGCCCCTCCGCGTCTATTGGGCGGCCGCTGTGTGACGTCGCTGTGATGCCGAACATCCCTCCCCCTTTAGGAAATGGATGTTCGCCGCCCACAGCGAGGTCGTTTGGAAGGTAAGTACGTGTGACGGGGGGTTACAGCATTGTGCGACACAGGCAAAAAATTGCCCATGCCGCACAAACGATGGGGGCGGGTGCGATCGCAAATGCAATCGCACGATAAATAGACACATGTAAAGCAGCCTTTACACTTTGAGTCCTGGAATTAGACAAGATTCATTAACACTAATGTGAAAAGGTCAAGATTGGTTTTAATACAATGTTTTATTATGTAAATATCAACTAATATTTGTAAAATGTAAATTTAAAATATGTGGTTCAATTCTGAAAAGATGATAGCGTTTACACATTATACTCAAAATGACCACGGCTTCATCTACAGTGTCTTCTCCTGTGTGCTGCAATAATATTTTCTTTATACTTACCTCCTTATTCGATAACACACAGTGATGCTAATGTGCATTGCAGAGTGCAATTATATTAGTGTAATGGTTCATAGGATTTATGTTACGGTTTCATTCCAGAACATCATAACTAGTTTCACCAACTATGAACTAATGATCAGACTCTGACAAAGTCTGGAATATTCCTAATAATAAGTACACCAAAGATGTTTTTCAAATCATAAAATTGTACATTATTTCTTTATACACCATCAAGCATATGATTTCATTGTCTTGTGTTCTAAAATTGATATATCATGGAGGAGAAAGGTTTATATTTTTCCCACATGTCAGATGAAACAAAATGTTTTAGTTTTTCCTTTCCTATATTGTATTTCTATTTAGATCCCTCTTGGTTAAAGTTAAATGAGGTTATTCTTTTTACCTGGACAGATGGTACATAAAGATAAAACTTAAGTAAGCTAATTTTTGAATCAGTGGGAAGTACAGCTGTGTATTTAACTCCACGCAGGATCTGCAAAGGTGATTGAAGAGCATGGACATGACTCCAGAGGATGGCATAATCATGGAGTGAGATAAATCGAAATCTAGACTGTGCTGAATATAATAGACTTTGGTTCTCTTTCCTGTTTTAAAAAGTTTTCTGTTTGTCCCAATTAATAGCACTATACTTACAGTACTTTATACAAATATATGCCTTTGTATGTTAACCCTATAATGATGGCCTTATGACTTAAAACGTTGGAAAAGCAGGGTACTTATTCTGTTCCGACGCTTTAAGACATCATGCCAAAAAAAGACTGTAGCGCCCCCCAGCGACAGAAAATCTTGTGGGTTTCACCTACCGGAGGTAGCTGAGAACCCCCAGATTATGAACCGGGGTTTGTTTTTTTTGGACCCCGATAATGTGTTCGCTGGTATACACCATATACCGGCAATCACATTAAAAAAAAAAGAAATGGCAGGTAAAACTGATTTCTTTCTCATCTGACGTGATCAAACATGTCAGATGAGAAAGAAATATAAGCCCCTAGTGCCCCCAAGGCCCCCGATACTGGAGAAATCCCCCTCTCCAGAACATTCAAACTGGCGCTGGAGCGCGCCGAAAACTGCCGCCGCCGCCTCTGCATTCATTTCCCTCCGATCTGAAATGATCAAACATTTCAGATCATAGAGAAATGTCCTCCCCTTGAGCCCTCCTCTGGTACACCGGAGCTCTCTCTGGTCCCCCGGAGCTCCCTCCGATTCTCCAGAGCCCTCTGTCCGGAGCATCCAAGATCTGCAGCCACACTCCTCACATGGAGGGCCTGCTATTCTACAAAATGGGGGATACCCTTATATTCTGGAATGAGGTTACTGCAGGTCACTCTGCCCTAGGTTGGACCGGGGAAGTGTGAGTGCAGTATTGTCATATCACTGCACCCACACTGCTCATATGAAGAGCTTGATTTTCCAGAAAATAGAGGATACGTTCCCTGAGTGTGCCCCCCATATTCTAGAAGGTCCAGAGTCATCGTGGGACCTCCAAAATAAATTACAGCGGACCAGAATTTTTTTTCTTTTCAATAAACTGGAGAAAGAGGGAATGTGTTGGGGAGCTTTTTTCAAATAAATTTTTTTTGTCGTCTTTATTTTTTTCTATTACTGACTGGGTTAGTAATGTCGGGTATGTGTTTAGATGCCGTGACATAACTAACCTCTGGGTTTGATGACAGGTGACATTACGGCTGGTATCAACCCCGTATATTACCCCATTTTCCACCGCACCAGGGCAGCAGGATGAGCTGGATCGAAGCACCAGGATTGGCGCATCTAATGGATGCGCCTCTTCTGGGGCGGCTGCAGCCTGCTTTTTTTAGGCTGGAAAAAGCCAAATAACCATGGCCTTTCCCACCCTGATAATACCAGACCCTAGCTGTCTGCTTTACCTTGGCTGGTAATCCAATTTGAGGGGGACCCCACTTTATTTTTTTTTTAATTATTTATAAATAGTTATAAAAAACAGCTTGGGCTGACCTCCAAATTGGATCAATAGCCAAGGTGAAGCTTCCAGATGTGGTCTACAGGCTGCAACCATCTGCTTTACCCTAACTGGCTATGAAAAAAGGGAGGGAACCGACGTTGTTTTTTTAATTATTTATTTATATTTGGGCTAAATAAAAGGCTAAGCACAATGAAAGTCACTAACGGGCGCCAGCTTAGAATATGCAGGGGGTGGGACATTATATATGTGTTAGTTGTCTATCCATCCATCCATCCATCCATCCTAGCTTTTTAGGCTATGTGCCCACAATCAGGATTTGCAGCATTTTGGATGCAGAGTGATTTTAGATTTTAGAAATCTACTGCCCACGTCATTTCTTTTCTCTGCAGCATAACCTGACCTGCGGCGTGGCTTCCTAAGCAGCAGGATGTCAATTTATGCTGTGGAGACTAAAATGTTCTTCGGAGGGAGAATAAAGTCCGCAGCGGCCCGAACCCAGATTGTATGTACGGCCAGTTGCCTTCTCCCGTGGACAACACTCACATCTCTGCAGGAGAGCCGGCACTGGGTCCTAGACACAGTGTCGGCTTGATTGTGGGAACATAGCCTAAAGGCCCCATTACACGCAACGACGTATCTAACGATATATCGCCGAGGTCACGGATTCCGTGACACAGATTCGGCATCGTTAGTGACGTTGTTGCATGTGATACCAACGAATGGCCTTTAACGACCAAAAATACTCACCTTATCGTTGATCGTTGACACGTCGTTCGTTTTCAAAAAATCGTTGATTGTTGCAGGACGGAGGTTGTTCGTCATTCCCGAGGCAGCACACATCTCTACGTGGGACACCTCGGGATTGACGAACAACAGCTTACCTGCAGCCGCCGGCAATGAGTAAGGAAGGAGGTGGGCGGGATGTTACGGCCGCTCATCTCTGCCCCTCCACTTCTATTGGGTGGCCACTTAGTGACGCCACTGTGACGCCGCACAAACCGCCCCCTTAGAAAGGAGACGGTTCGCTGGCAACAGCAACGTCACTGGGCAGGTAAGTCCATGTGATGGCTTCTAACAATTTTGTGCGCCATGGGCAGCAATTTCCCCGTGATGCACAAAGAACGGGGGCGGGTGCTTTCACCAGCGATATTGCTAGCGATATCGCTGCGTGTAAAGCTCCCTTAAAACTGAAAAATTTGGCATGGCAACAACATTTTTGTGAAGTACCTGTAGATTCAAAATTCTCACTATACCCTTGAATATAGTGCTTGAAGGGTCTAGTTTCCAAAATGGGTTACTTGTGGGTTTCTGCTGTATAGGTGCCCTAGGGGCCATGCAAATGCGACATGGTGCCCACAATTTATTTCAAATTTTACAAAATTCAAATCATAACACCAACACCACAATATCAACAATTGCTTGCTACATAAAATAACACCAATCTTACAGCCAAAACAAGCAATATACACAGTATAAACTTCAAATTGCTTTAATAACAGTAGATTTAGGTAAAATGAATCAAATGGAACCACCCAGAAGACGGATGGAATTATTCACATGGGGAACACGGCACTAGTAGTGAAAAATACACACCAACATATACCAGCAGGATAGTAAGACAGATAATTATTAAATATGTGCTTAGCAGTAAGAGTCACAGTCAGTCTATTACAAGATATATAAATAAAAAGTTATTATGTATAAGGACAGTGAGGTTAAGATTGCAAGGCACAATTCATATTACCAAAGAGTAAAAAATCCAAGAAGGTATCAGTGCAGCAGCCCCCACGAACACTGACGCCCGTTTCGCAGCTACCGTGCTTCGTCACTCCTGGATAAAATTCAAACCATGCTCCTTCCATTCTGAGCCTCACTGTTTTTCGAAACAGAAGGGGTTTTTTTTCCCTACATATGGGGTATCACTGCGCTCATAAGAAATTAGATAACAAACTGTGTTGTCTATTTTTTGTATTTCCTCTTCAAAAAGTGAAGAATTTGGTGCTAAATAAACATTTCTCTGAAAAACAATTAAACTTTTCAATATGACTAGCTAAGGTTATCAAATTTTATGAAGTACCTGTGAGTTCAAAATGCACACTGTTCCCCTAGATAAATCCTTGAGGGGTCTAGTTTCCAGAATGGGGTCACTTGTGGATGAGCTCCACTGTTTAGGCACCTCAGGGGGTCTCCAAATGCAACATGGCATTCGCTAATGATTCCTGCCAATCTTGCAGTCAAATGGACAAATGGAGCTCCTTTCCTTCCGAGCCCTGCCGTGCACCTAAACAGTTGATTTCCACCACATATGATGTATCGGCAAACTCAGGAGAAATAGCAAAATAAATTTTGTGGTGCATTTTTTCCTGTTACCTTTGTGAAAAAAAGCTATCTGGTTGAAGTAATAATTTTGTGGTAAAAATTAATTTTTTTATTTTCCCGGCCCAACGTTATAAAAGTCTTTGAAGCACCCAGGTGGTCAAGGTGCTTACCAAACATCTAGATAAATTCCTTGAGGGGTCTATTTTTCAAAATGTGGCCACATGTTGGGTAGCTTCACTTTATAGGCACCTCAGAGGCTCTCCAAACGCAATATGGAATCCGCTATTGATTCCAGTCTATTTTTCAGTCAAAAGGCACTCCTTCCCTTCCGAGCCCTGCCGTGTGCCCAAACAGTTGATTTCGACCACATATAAGGTATTGCCAAACTCAAGAGAAATTGCACAATAAATTTTATTGTGATTTTTTCCTGTTACCCTTGTGAAAAAAAGCTACCTGGTTAAAGTAACATTTTTGTGGTAAAATTTTATTTTTTTATTTTCATGGCTCATCGATATTAAATTCTGTGAAGCACCTGGGGGTTCAGGGTACTCACCAATCATCTGAATAAATTCCTTGAGGGGCCTAGTTTCCAAAATGGGTCACTTGTAGGGGGTTTCTGCTGTTTACGTACCTTAGGGGCCGTACAAATGCAACATGGTGCCCGCAATCTTTTTCAGCCAAATTTCCTTTCCAAAATTCAAATATTGCTCCTTCCGTTTCAAGCCCTCCCATTTGTGCAAAAAAAAGTTTCTGACCACATGTGAGGTATCACCACGCTCAGAAGAAAGTGGGTAACAAATGTTGGGGTCCAATTTTTGGAATTACCTCTTGAAAAAGTGAGAACATTGATGCTAGCAACATTTTTGAGAAAAAAAAGGAAAATTTCCAATATGACAACGTAACACTATCAAAATCTGTGAAGTACCCGTGGGTCCAAAATGCTCACAATACCCCTTGATAGAAGCTTTGAGAGGTCTAGTTTCCAAAATGGTGTCACTTGTGAGGGGTTTCTGCTGTGTAGGTACTTTAGCGGACCTGTAAATGCAACATGGTGCCTGCAATCTATTTCAGCCAAATTTGCTTTCCAAAATTCAAATATTGCTCCTTCTATTCCGAGCCCTCCCATTTGTCCAAACAGTGGTTTATTACCACATGTGGGGTATTGGCGTGCTCATAAGAAAGTGGGTAACAAGTTTAGAGGTCCATTGTGTTGTGTTATTTCTTCTAAAAATTAATACATTTGGGGTAGAGCAACATTTTTAGATCAAATTTTATTTTTTGCTTTTTTTCATTCCACATTGCTTTAGTTCCTGTGAAGCACCTAAAGGGTTAATAAACTTCTTGGATGTGGTTTTCAGTACTTTGAGGGGTGCAGTTTTTAGAATGGTGTCACTTTTGGGTATTTTCTGTCACCTAGGCCTCTCAAAGTCACTTCAAATGTGATGTGGTCCCTAAAAAAATGGTTTTGTAAATTTTGATGTAAAAATAACTTCCTAACAAAAAAAAAATTGTTTCCAAAATTGCACTGATGTAACATGTAGGCATGTAGGAAATGTAATTTATTAACTATTTTGTGTCACAGAACTTTGGTTTAACGGTATAAAAATTCAAAAGTTGAAAATTGCAAAATTTTCAAAATTTTTGCTAAAATTAATTTTTTTTCATAAATAAATGCAAAAAAAATGTCCAAAATTTGGTACTAATATGAAGTCCAATGTGTAATGAAAAACCAATCTCAGAATTATTGGGATCCGTTGAAGTGTTCCAGAGTTAAAACCTCTTAAATTGCCATTGGTCAAAACTGCAAAATTTGGTCTGGTCATAAAGGTGAAAATTAGCTCTGTCACTAAGGGGTTATTTAAAGGTCTTAATTATTATTTGTGTTAATAAATATTATGTTGTTTATAAAATGCTTCTAATATGCTACATTAAACCCTTCACATCTTATGACGTACCGGAATATCATAGGTTGTGTTGTTCACTTTGATGTGGGGTCACAAGTTGAGCCCACATCTTTTCCTGCACATGTCAGCTGATCTGATCAGCCAATATGTGCCCCTATGAGTGGCAGGCAGATTGGAGATCCACCCTCCTCCATTAACTAGTTAAATCTGTCAATCTCTGGCAGCAGAATTTAACGCACACCAACGGGGAGAGAACCATTCCCTACTCCTATTGGTGGCCCCGTGATGTGATTGCAGGGTGCCGATGGGTTGTCTTGACAGTCAGGGTCAGCTGATGAAACATCACTGTCATGACGTAGTGCCTGTGATTGCCGGCTGAGTGTCGGCATTCACAGGAGATCAGCATTTCTGCTGTTCAGAGCAATGCTGAAGCACTGCTCTATACAGCACAAGCAGAATATCGCAGAGCTTCAAGTTCACTAAGAGAACTAGTAAAAACTGTTTTCTAGTATACTATATGGAAAAATTAATGGTTTCACTCAAAAGTACAATTGATCCCTCAAAAAAATAAGCCATCATTGCAATGTTGTTGTAAAAATAAAAAACCTATGGCTCTTGGAAGAAGATGAGGAAAAAACATGGCCTGTTGGTGGCCCTTGAGGACTGGAGATGGGGAAAACGCTTATATAGCACGTGTTCAGAAATAACAGCATGATAGAGAGCATCAATAAGCAGTACTGAGCTGTGCAGCTGTGAATCAATCACTGGTTTGTGATAAATAGATTTTAGAAAGGGCAACAAACTTTATCACTCTGCTTCTTACTATGCTGCATCCTCTAATCTCTCCATTCTTCTTCATAGCCTAAAATAGATAACTATATTTTACACCTCAATGATCAGGCAGCTTTGTTTGGGCCAATACTTATTTAGAAATTTTTCAGAGTGGACAAGTCAAGAAGATTAGGGAAAAATAATTGATCTGATATAATATATTACAAAGTTTATTTTATTTATGTGTGCTATTAATTTATGCAGTTTGTTGTAACAGTGACTAATTAAATGGACTTTTTACTGTATGTTTTTATTTAAATGATTTGTTTAGTACCTTTATGTTGATGGACTATCCTTAGAACAGTAGATATGATATTCATGAACTATTCTAAGTGCTGGCTGAATGTGATCAGTTAGAGCACAGCTCCATCAGCTCTATCAATGGTATTGTGGCTGCGGCCAGATGCTCCACAACCATCTCTATTTAAATAAGTAAGCCTGGATGTGGAGTCTCGCTCTGTGACTAGTTTACATTTGACGGAGCTATGCTCCTCAGTTCTGTTCCGCACACCAACTGATTACATTTGACCTCTTTCAGCACCCGGAACAGTTGATCAGTAGGGGTGCCGGGTGTTACAACCCCAACAATCTGATATTAAGATAGGACATCAATATACAAAAAGTGGATAGCATTGAGCTTATTTAGCTGATTGAAATTAATTCTACTCAAATTAAAAATAAAACTTTTCTCCAGAATAATTATTTTTTTTGTAATTTGCGCCATGTGAATTCAGCAAAATGGTTGTACCAATTTTAACCTTTTGCCATAAGGTTAAAAAATTATATAAAAAATTAAAACTCTCCTCTCTGTCATGCTCCACTATTTGCACTACCTCGTATGGTCCTCAAAGCCCTTTTTCACCACAATCTTCATACTGTGCTGGGATTTCTGGCCACAGCATGTCCAGGCCTTGTGGCAGCTTGAGGCCCCTGCCTATTATGCATATCTTACACATCACCACCTACATTGCATATGCACAGAGACATCCCAGGCTGAGTTGTTGCCAGAAGAGTGTGCCAGAAATTATCAGGTACACTGCCAGTTGGTTTTAAAAAATGTACATAAGTAATGCCAGGAGCATAACTTTGGAATTGGTAAACAAAGAAAAGAAAAAAGCTTCAAATGTAGGAGGTGCTCAGTATAAAGTAAAAAATTCAGTGACTGATCCTCTTTAAAGGAAAAACCATTGTCAATAATTGCATAATTGATAAACACAGTCATATGAAAAATTTGGGCACCCCTATTAATGTTAACCTTTTTTCTTTATAACAATTTGGGTTTTTGCTACAGCTATTTCAGTTTCATATGTCTAATAACTGATGGACTGAGTAATATTTCTGGATTGAAATGAGGTTAATTGTCCTAACAGAAAATGTGCAATCCGCATTTAAACTAAATTTAACAGGTGCATAAGTATGTGCACCTCAACATAAAAGTGACATTAATATTTTGTAGATCCTCCTTTTGCAAAAATCACAGGCTCTAGTCGCTTTCTGTAGCTTTTAATGACTTCCTGAATCCTGGATGAAGATATTTTTGACCATTCCTGTTTACAAAACAATTCCAGTTAAGTTAAGTTTGATGGTCGCCGAGCATGGACAGCACGCTTTAAATCATCCCAAAGATTTTCAATGATATTCAGGTCTGGGGACTGGGATGGCCATACCAGAACATTGTAATTGTTCCTCTGCATGAATGCCTGAGTAGATTTGGAGCGGTGTTTTGGATCATTGTCTTGCTGAAATATCCATCCCCCGCGTAACTTCAACTTCGTCATTGATTCTTGCACATTATTGTCAAGAATCTGCTGATACTGAGTTGAATCCATGCGACCCTCAACTTTAACAAGATTCCTTGTGCCGGCATTGGCCACACAGCCCCAAAGCATGATGGAACCGCCACCAAATTTTACTGTGGGTAGCAAGTGCTTTTCTTGGAATGCCGTGTTTTTTGCCTCCATGCATAACGCCTTTTTGTATGACCAAACAACTCAATCTTTGTTTCAGCAGTCCACAGGACCTTCTTCTAAAGTGTAACTGGCTTGTCCAAATGTGCTTTTGCATACCTCAGGCGACTCTGTTTGTGGCGTGCTTGCAGAAACGGCTTCTTTCACATCACTTTCCCATACAGCTTCTCCTTGTGCAATGTGCGCTGTATTGTTGACCGATGCACATTGACACCATCTGCAGCAAGATGAAGCTGCAGGTCTTTGGAGGTGGTCTGTGGATTGTCCTTGACTGTTCTCACCATTCTTCTTCTCTGCCTTTCTGATATTTTTCTTGGAATGCCACTTCTGGGCTTAACAAGAACTGTACCTGTGTTCTTCCATTTCCTTACTATGTTCCTCACAGTGGAAACTGACAGTTTAAATCTCTGAGACAACTTTTTGTATCCCTCCCCTGAACAACGATGTTGAATAATCTTTGTTTTCAGATCATTTGAGAGTTGTTTTGAGGAGCCCATGATGCCACTCTTCATAGGAGATTCAAATAGGAGAACAACTTGCAAGTGGCCACCTTAAATACCTTTTCTCATGATTGGATACACCTGCCTATGAAGTTCAAGGCTCAATGAGGTTACAAAACCAATTTAGTGCTTTAGTAAGTCAGTAAAAAGTAGTTAGGAGTGTTCAAATCAAGAAATTGATAAGGGTGCCCATACTTTTGCACCGGTCAAATTTTGTTTAAATGCGGATTGTACATTTTCTGTTAGTGCAATAAACCTCATTTCAATCCAGAAATATTACTCAGTCCATCAGTTATTAGATATATGAAACTGAAATAGCTATTGCAAAAACCAAAATTGTTATAAAGAAAAAAGGTTAACATTAATAGAGGTGCCAAAACTTTTTCATATGACTGTAAATAGTCAAGTGTTGCACATATTATATTTATTTGAAAAAATTATATATTTTTTCCCTATACTACTTATTGTTCAAACTAATTTTAGAAGTGACAAATGAGAAAATATTATATTGCATTTACAAATACATAAATTTAACTACAGTACATGACCAAAAGTATGTGAACATCTCACCATCACACATATAGTACTATAGTATTTTAACCTGTTGCACATTTTATTCCAAAATTGGGATCCTAGCCCGTTTTGTACCAATAGCAGTCTTCTATTTTCTGTAAAGTCTTTCCACTAGATCTTGGAGTGATTCTGATGGAATAGCTATGTGTAATAAGTAGAGTTGAGCGCGGTTCGTGGTTCGAGGTTCTCCAGTTCTAGGCTCGAGTGATTTTGGGGCCTGTTCTAGATCGAACTAGAACTCGAGCTTTTTGCAAAAGCTCGATAGTTCTAGAAATGTTCGAGAACGGTTCTAGCAGCAAAAAACCAGCTAAATCCTAGCTTGGTTTCCGCTGTAATAGTGTAAGTCACTCTGTGAATCACACTATTATGACATTTCAGTGTATAGTGTGCGTGAACAGCGCCTTCAGATCACTGCTGTTTCTATAATGGCGATCGCCATTTTTTTTTTTTTTCCTTGTCTTCCTTCCCTAAGCGCGCGCGTGTAGTGGGGCGGGCCAGCATGTCAGCCAATCCCAGACACACACACAGCTAAGTGGACTTTTAGCCAGACAAGCAACGTCATGTGTGATAGGATGTCCATGTCACATGTCTCTGCATTATAAAACCGGACATTTTCCTCCAGGACGCCATTATCTCTTCTGCGTCTTTGGTGTCAGACATCACTGTCGCAGCTCCGTCCTCCTGAGTCTTATCGCCGATACAGATGTATGCGCTGCATACACAGCGTTAGACAGCTTAGGGAGAGCACTTTCTAGCAGTCCTTTTAAGGGCTCAAACCGGCAGGGTCAGAGTTAAGGTGACAGGTCCTGAAAACAGCGACAGCGTCTGTGTAGCCAAGGTTAGGGATTTCCTCCCTGCATTTCCCTATTAGGAGGGAATAGAAAGGCAGGCTTCCATTCCTCTACCCAGACCCCACAATCCTGGCACTGTACCCTCCTGTCCTCTGCACACTCCAACTCATTATAACTAAGCCATTATACTAGCAAACACTCAGTGTACCTAGTGGCATCCTATACGTGGCTTTTGGACTTTGCTATAGTCCCACTAGTGCAAAGACATTTGCAGAGCGCGTCTGCCTGCATTGCACACTCCAACTCATTATAACTAAGCCATTATACTAGCAAACACTCAGTGTACCTAGTGGCATCCTATACGTGGCTATTGGACTTTGCTATAGTCCCACTAGTGCAAAGACATTTGCAGAGCGCGTCTGCCTGCATTGCACACTCCAACTCATTATAACTAAGCCATTATACTAGCAAACACTCAGTGTACCTAGTGGCATCCTATACGTGGCTATTGGACTTTGCTATAGTCCCACTAGTGCAAAGACATTTGCAGAGCGCGTCTGCCTGCATTGCACACTCCAACTCATTATAACTAAGCCATTATACTAGCAAACACTCAGTGTACCTAGTGGCATCCTATACGTGGCTATTGGACTTTGCTATAGTCCCACTAGTGCAAAGACGTTTGCAGAGCGCGTCTGCCTGCATTGCACACTCCAACTCATTATAACTAAGCCATTATACTAGCAAACACTCAGTGTACCTAGTGGCATCCTAAACGTGGCTATTGTACTTTTGTCTATTCACACTATTGTAAAGATATTTGCAGCACGTCTGCCTGCATTGCACACTCCAACTTTTTTAAACTAAGCCATTATACTAGCAAACACTCAGTGTACCTAGTGGCATCCTAAACGTGGCTATTGTACTTTTGTCTATTCACACTATTGTAAAGATATTTGCAGCACGTCTGCCTGCATTGCACACTCCAACTTTTTTAAACTAAGCCATTATACTAGCAAACACTCAGTGTACCTAGTGCCATCCTAAACGTGGCTATTGTACTTTTGTCTATTCACACTATTGTAAAGATATTTGCAGCACGTCTGCCTGCATTGCACACTCCAACTTTTTTAAACTAAGCCATTATACTAGCAAACACTCAGTGTACCTAGTGGCATCCTAAACGTGGCTATTGTACTTTTGTCTATTCACACTATTGTAAAGATATTTGCAGCACGTCTGCCTGCATTGCACACTCCAACTTTTTTAAACTAAGCCATTATACTAGCAAACACTCAGTGTACCTAGTGGCATCCTAAACGTGGCTATTGTACTTTTGTCTATTCACACTATTGTAAAGATATTTGCAGCACGTCTGTCTGCATTGCACACTCCAACTTTTTTAAACTAAGCCATTATACTAGCAAACACTCAGTGTACCTAGTGGCATCCTAATAGTGGTTATTGTACTTTTGTCTATTCACACTATTGTAAAGATATTTGCAGCACGTCTGCCTGCATTGCACACTCCAACTTTTTTAAACTAAGCCAATATACTAGCAAACACTCAGTGTACCTAGTGGCATCCTAAACGTGGCTATTGTACTTTTGTCTATTCACACTATTGTAAAGATATTTGCAGCACGTCTGCCTGCATTGCACACTCCAACTTTTTTAAACTAAGCCATTATACTAGCAAACACTCAGTGTACCTAGTGGCATCCTAAACGTGGCTATTGTACTTTTGTCTATTCACACTACTGCAAATCTATGTGCAGCACCTCTGCATGACACCCTCCTGCTCTGTTTTTAATAAGCTATAATGATAGCACAAAATACTGCCATTTTGTGGCATCATAGAACTGGCTGTTGTATTCCATTAGTGCCCCACTGGTGACAAGCTATTTATAGCACCTCTACATGACACCCTCATGCACATTTTGCTACGCTAATGTTATAGCAAACTCATGGAATTCATTGCTGCATTTCATAACTCGGAGGAATAGAAAGTCAGGCTTCCTTTAGCTTTTCCTTCTGTTCATAGACAGCATCTCCAAGATCAATTTCCCCTCCACGTCTAAGTGTGGAGAGGCAGCTAGTGCGCATGCTTGTGCCGATGTACCCCAGCTGCAGCATAATTACAGTGTTTCGCCTAGTGAGTATGCTCAGCCTGACTGTGTTATTCCTGACGCTAAGTCTTCTTTTCGGGATACAGCGCATGCTCCCACACTAAGTGTGAAAAGCCTCTTTGCACAGGTGCTTGCATTCCGTGCCGGGTCTAAGTCCTGTTTTGTGCCTAGACACCATGCTAAAGCTGATAGTCTTTTTTCAGAGACTGTATTTCATGCTACTGAGCATGCTCAGGCACTTCCTGCATCAGAGACTAGGTCCGGTAATTAACTCTTTGGCCCTGGCCCTGATGTGGGGGTCCCATATAGACCACAGGGCATCAGGTGTACTCCCAAATGGCTTGCAGATGCCCACACCTATGACTTGTCACCGCATTATTGATTGTCAGACGATGACTGGTGAGGTGTTTGGGTCATGGCAGCCATGAGGTCATCATTGAAGTTGCGGTTCCAAATAGGACGCTAGTTATGCCACTCATGACGTGTCACTCTACTTTTGTCTCCAGGAGGTGCATTGTGGGTCACCCTGGTTTGGGGCGGAGCCAGGTTATAAAAGGGGCGGGATCCAACAAGGAGGTGCGCAGTCTTCTATTATGCTCCGAAAGAGCACACCTCCATGTGTTGAACCCATTGCGGCTTTAGGCCAGAGGTAGGCAGGGATAGGGTGTCGATGCAGGCCACCACCACAGTTGGTAACGCAGAACGGTTAAGACCAGCTCCTGTCCTACCAGTCCTGCTTGTGCAGCCCAGTGGCATTAACAGGCCTGCTGCTGCTGATGCGCCTGCTGTCCACAGGTGTGCCCCTACGCACACGTTCAGCGTACTCAATGGCCCCTGTGTTGTTAACAGGGAGTTCCTGGGCTGGGTGGGCATGTGGACCCTGTGACGCTAACAGGGCTCACAGTCTCCAGATCCGAATGGCGTCTAACTCGGTTCAGGCTACTATTAGTTTCATAGCCATACAGCTCTGTATCCTCCACCAAACCTTCCAGTTGCCAACCTCTCCTTTTCCAACTGGGAGGACGGTGGACACTGACTGCTGATGGGGATATATACCTTTCTCTTTCTTTTCTTATTAATTTTCGTTATATAGCGGTCACAGATTATATACCACTTTATCCAAATCTGCCAGTCCCACTGTAACAGATGGTGTTTCTTCAGCAAATGTTACAGTTGCTTAACCACCAAATCCACGGACCAAATCTTTTTTCCCCTTTCCAACACACCTGTTCCCCTTTCCAACAGCATCTGTCCTTTTTCAACTCATTTTGGGATATGACCAAAAGTGCAACTGTGCAGGGACACCGTACTCAACGCCATCTCAGCACAGCAGCCATCCCTCGGTCCCTCCGATGTGGACAAGTAAAAGACCATTTCCTCCTATCCATGACAAAGCGTTGAGATTCACTCTGTGCAGCACTGGTGTTTAGTGGAAAAGTAGATCTAAGATTGCGTACCACATTCTGCAGATACTCCTGTATACGTGCGTCCATTTCTATGGCAGGAATTAGTTCGCCAAATTTTGTCTTGTACCGGGGATCTAACAGTGTGGCAACCCAGTATTCAGGATTACTTCAAATTCATACAATCTGAGGGTCATGTAGGTAGTGCAGCAAGAAGGCGCTCATGTGTCTTGTGCATCCAGGAGGACCAAGTCCTTGGTGTGTTGGTGGCAGAGAGGTGAGAATAGTGCATCCTTCCTCTGCCCTCTCCCCACAACCTCGCACAACCGAAATGTGAGCAAGCTCTCACTCATCTGCTGAGTCTTCCATGCCCATCGCCAGTTCATCCTCCATTTCTTCATGGGCTCCTGCACTTTCATCAACACTTTTTGCTGATACTATGCGCCCTTGTTAATCCCTCTCCCTCACCATGAATGCCGCATAGGTGCCGCTGACCATCTGGACCTCGTAGATCTTGTTATCCCTTCCGCATATGACTCCTCCTGTACTTCCTCCCCTTCCTCTTGTCCCAACACCTGACTCCGAATAATAATTACAGTGTGCTCCATCATGTAGATGACCAGAATTGTCACGCTGAGAATGACATTGCCAGTGCTAAACATCTTCGTCGACATTTGTAAACTGTGTAGCAGGGTGCATAGGTCCTTGATCTGACACCACTCCAGCAGCGTGATCTGCACCACCTCTTGATCAAGTTATCCCAGGCTATATGTCATACCGTATTTCAGCAGGGCTCTGCGGTGCTGCCACACACGCTGCAACATGTGCAGATTCCAATTCCTGCGTGTCGGAACATCGCATTTCCGGCGTTTAACTGCCAGACCCTAAGACTTCCGGAGTGATGAAAGTTGTTGAGCTGCTGTGTGCGCACGATGGAAGTGAGCACATAGCGAGCGTGCCCGCTGCACAAGGCCATGTAGGCCGTGATGGTGTTTTAAAAATTGCTGGAGAATTCGGTTCAACACGTGAGCCATACAAGGCACGTGTGTCACATTGCCCTGAGGATGGCCCGCAGCCAGGTTTGCATCATTGCCGCACACGGCTGTTAAGTCACCAACGGAGTCCGCTCCGTCAATTTGTACTCCGGTCGCCAGGTGACAACGTGTTCCTTTCATGAATAGTGCTGATGATGGGAGAGGAGTCGATGCCAGCGGCGCAGGTGGACGCAGGTTATGCTCACCCACTGGGCTGCATTACCTTGACAGATGCAGAATCTCTGGCTGAATGTAGCTGGTGGGTATATCACAAATGAAATACCATCATTCAGCTACAACCAATGGGAAGACACCACACCCTTTTTTATGCACATCCTGTCTGCAGACCACTGCCAGACGTAGCTATGAACCTCTGGTTACTTTTACCCCCAGTTCAGTTTTATGATTTTGTGTGCTTGTTACCTGACTACTTTTCCTGCTTGCTGTTTATGTACCTTGTTGGCCGATCCGCATTTCACCTCTGCTTGTTTTCTGATTAAGTCCTGGCCGTCCCATTCTGTTCCTGTTCCTCAATTAATGTTTTGACCCTGCCTGACTACTATTCTCTGGAATAGCGGTGTGACTCACATTTCCCATACATTTCAAAGTAAAACTTTGACCGCCTGATGGCATTGAGCTCTGCTGCCAGCATAGTAAGGAGGTGTGTGGTAGTCCTTGTGCGCAGTTACAAGGAAGGGTTGCCTGACCACACAGTGTTTGCGCCAAGGTGGAGGACCCACACGAGGTTGAAGAGGCAGAAGCAGTGTATTAACTTCTACATACAGAAGAAGGATTGAAACAACTCGTGGGGACGGCAAGACTTGTACAGCAGACCCTTCTCCATCTCTCACCATAGTTTGCCAGTGCCCAGTCAGTGACATGTAATGACCCTGTCTATGCTTACTGGTCCAAGTATCTGTGTTGAAATGCACCCTGTCGCACACAGATTTTCTCAAGGAAGTGGTGATGTTGTGTGCGACATGCTGGTGTAGCGCGGGCATGCTTTTCTTGGAGAAGCAGTGGTGATTGGGCATCTGGTAGTGGGGCACAGCGACAGACATAAGGTCTCTAAAATCCTGTGTGTCCACTAGGCGGAAAGGCAGCATTTCGGTAGCCAATAGCTTACAGAGGGATAGAGTCAACCACTTAGCTTTGTCATGGGTCGCAGGAAGTGGCCTTTTATTTGACCACATCTGAGGGACAGAGATCTGGCTGCTGTCTGTAGACGGTGTTGAGTAGGGTGTCCCTGGAAAAATGCAGGTTTGTGAGGAAAGTGCAGGCGGAGACATGATGTTGCCTTCATCTTGCCTTCAGATCTGTTCATCTTGTATCATTTTTAAAAAACACAGCAAGCAAGGGTTACTCCAAGCGGAGTCTCCCTTTTTTCCAAAAATTGGGCACACAGACACCTCATCAGTGGCAGCACTTGTGCCCTAGTTGCAAACAGGATGTTTTGATTTGCATCAAGCACATTCAAAAATACGCCATAATTAACCGTCCCCAGCATGACACCGGGGTAGGTAGATAAAGTCTTTGCTGAACCATGACTTGGTCATCTTGGCTCCTTTTAAAAACAATGTAAGCAAGGGTTACTCCAAGCGGAGCCTCCCTTTTTTCCAAAAATTGTGCCCCACACACACCCACCCCTTCAGTGGCAGCAGTTGTGCCCTAGTTGTACACTTCACAGCTAGATTTGCATCAAGCACATTCCAAATCCACAAGCATTTACTCTCCCGAGGATGAAACAGGGGTTGTAAATTCCTTCTGGATCCATCACTTGTTCATTTTGATGAACGTCAGTCTGTCCACATTGTCACTGGACAGACGCGTGCGCTTATCTGTCAGCACACACCCAGCAGCACTGAAGACACGTTCAGAGACAACGCTGGCAGCTGGACACGACAAAATCTCCAAGGCGTAACTGGATAGCTCTGTCCATTTTTCTAGATTTGAAGCCCAAAATGAGCAAGGCTCTATTTGCAAAGTCATGGCATCGATGTTCATTTGTAGATACTCCTGTATCATCCTCTCCAGCCGTTGACTATGTGTCAGACTTGTTGTCTCTGGTGGCCTTGCAAAGGAGGGTCTAAAAAAATTATGAAAAGATTCAATAAAATTGCTGTTACCAGCACCAGATACGGTGCTACTGGTACGTGTAGACTGTTGAAGATGACGAGACCGTCCCATGTTTGTCAAGTTACAACTGGGAGATTCACTCCCTGCACCTGCATGGTTGTTTGGTGGAAAAGCGGATCTAAGATCGAGTAACAGCTTTTGCTGATACTCCTGCATAAGTGCGTCCCTTTCTATGGCTGGAATTATGTCACAAAATTTGGACTTGTACCGGGGATCTAATAGTGTGGCAAGCCAGTAGTCATCATCACTTCTAATTTTGACAATACGAGGGTCATGTTGGAGGTAGTGCAACAAGAAGGCACTCATGTGTCTTGCGCAGCCATGCGGACCAAGTCCACACTGTGTTTGTGGCATAGAGGTGCTACCCGTTCTTTCTTCCTCTGACATCTCCCCCCAACTTCTTTCAACTGAAATTTGACCAAGGTCCCCCTCATCTGCTGAGTCTTCCATGTCCATGGACAGTTCGTCCTCCATATCTTCATGTCCTCCTGCACCTTCCTCAACATCTCGCCTGCTACCATGCGCCCTTGTTGATCCCTGTCCCCCATGGTCCCATGCCTGGCGCCTTGGTGATGATGAACGTCTGGACCTTGGTGATGTTGTTGTGTCTTGCGCATATGAATCCTCCTGTAGTTCCTCCCCTTCCTGTTGTCCCACCCCCTGACTCCGAATAGTGTTTAGCGTGTGCTCCAGCATGTAAATGACTGGAATCGTCATGCTGATAATGGCATTGTCAGCGCTAAACATATTCGTCGCCATGTCGAAACTGTGCAGAAGGGTGCATAGGTCCTTGATCTGAGACCACTCCATCAGGGTGATCTGCCCCACCTCTGCATCTCGTTGGCCCAGGCTATACGTCATGACGTATTGCACCAGGGCACGGCGGTGCTGCCACAGTCGCTGTAACATGTGGAGAGTTGAATTCCAGCGTGTCGCCACATCGCATTTCAGGCGATGAACCGGCAGGCCGAAAGACTTCTGGAGCGATGCAAGTCGCTCAGCTGCGGCGCTTGAACGGCGGAAGTGAGCAGACAGTTTTCGTGCCCTGTTCAGAAGGCCATCTAGGCCGGGATAGTGTGTTAAAAATTGCTGCACGACAAGGTTCAACACGTGAGCCATACAAGGTACGTGTGTCACCTTGCCCAGGTAAAGGGCCGCACCCAGGTTTGCAGTATTGTCGCACACGGCCTTACCAGGCTGCAGGTTGAGTGGAGACAACCATTTATTAAACTCGGACCGCAGAGCTGACCACAACTCCTCAGCTGTGTGACTCTTATTCCCAAGACATGTCAAGCTAAAGACCGCCTGATGCCGTTGCGCTCTGCTGCCAGCATAGTAATGAGGGGTGCGTGATTCCTTCTGCGCAGTGAGAACGCTGGTGGCCTGACCAGGCAGGCTTGGGGCGGAGGTGGAGGACCCAGATGAGGTGGAGGATGCAGAAGCAGTGGCGGAACTTGGACAGACAGAGGATTGACACACAAGTCGTGGAGACGGCAAGACTTGTGCAGCAGACCCTTCACCATCTTTCACCATAGTTACCCAGTGACCAGTCAGCGACATGTAACGTCCCTGTCCATGCTTACTGGTCCAAGTATCGGTGGTGAAATGCACCCGTTCACACACAGAGTTTCTCAAGGAAGCGGTGATGTTGTGTGCGATATGCTGGTGTAGCGCGGGCACACCTTTCTTAGAGAAGTAGTGGCGACTAGGCATCTGGTACTGGGGCACAGCGACAGACATAAGGTCTCTAAAATCCTGTGTGTCCACTAGGCGGAAAGGCAGCATTTCGGTAGCCAACAGCTTACAGAGGGATAGAGTCAACCTCTTAGCTTTGTCATGGGTCGGAGGAAGTGGCCTTTTATTTGACCACATCTGAGGGACAGAGATCTGGCTGCTGTGTGTAGACGGTGTTGAGTAGGGTGTCCCTGGAAAAATGCAGGTTTGTGAGGAAAGTGCAGGCGGAGACATGATGTTGCCTTCATCCAACGTTGGTGCTATCGATGTTTGAGAGAGCTGTACACAATCACTTGTTTCCCCTTCCAAACCAACTGACGACCTACCAAGCAAACTGCCTGTTTCGGTTACAGTGGTGGAAGTTGTGGGTGGAAAAACAGGTGTGACAGCTGTCCCCACAGTCCTAGAAGATGACGAGCGCGCGGATGCACTGGAAGGGGCAGGCGGTGGATGGTTGGCTCCGCTAGGCCGCACTGCAGCACGGTGAGTTTCCCACCAGGCCATATGATATTTATTCATGTGACGATTCATGGAAGAAGTTGTCAAACTGCTGAGGTTTTGACCTCTACTAAGAGAACCATGCCAAATGTTACAGATCACATAATTTGGGCGATCTTTTTTTATGTCAAAAAAGGACCAGGCTAGGCAAGGCTTAGAGGACATGCGACCTGTTGATCCACCCCGAATAATGCTCAGAGGCAGAGTGGTGGCTGAGGATGCAGTTGTAGACGTGCTACCAGTGCTCCGACTGTGTCCAGGAAGGCGCAAGGTAACTTCGTCGTCGGTTGCATCCTCCTCCACCGCCTCTGTTGACCTCCTCGAGTGTCTGACTGTGGGTTGACAGTGGGTGGGATCTAGAACTTCATCATCAATTGTTGTGTTTGCACTCCCCTCCCCCTCAGACCGAGCCTCTTCTTGCCCTGACCGAATATTTAAGTTGTCATCCCAATCGGGTATCTGCGTCTCATCTTCATCAGTATGTTCCTCATTGTCTATAACCACAGGTGTTGGAAAGGCAGCATTTTGGTAGCCAACAGTTTGCAGATGCTGAAAGTCAACCTCCAAGCCATGTCATGCCCTTCTAAAAGCATGTAAAACACAGCGAGGGGACTCCAACCACAGTCTCCCTCGTTTAAACTAACTGTGCCACACACACCCCACTTGACTGGCATCGGTTGAGCCCCCTTTTGAAAAAGAAAAAGATGCTTTGCATGAAGCACTCTCAAAAATACGCGTGCCTTTCCCGTCCCCTGGCTGACCCAGGGGAAGAAAAGTCCTCTGAGAGCCATGACTTGTTCATCTTGGTTCTTTTAGAAACACAGCGAGGGGACTCCAACCACAGTCTCCCTCGTTTACACTAACTGTGCCACACACACCCCACTTGACTGGCATCGGTTGAGCCCCCTTTTGAAAAAGAAAAAGATGCTTTGCATGAAGCACTCTCAAAAATACGCGTGCCTTTCCCGTCCCCTGGCTGACCCAGGGGAAGAAAAGTCCTCTGAGAGCCATGACTTGTTCATCTTGGTTCTTTTAGAAACACAGCGAGGGGACTCCAACCACAGTCTCCCTCGTTTACACTAACTGTGCCACACACACCCCACTTGACTGGCATCGGTTGAGCCCCCTTTTGAAAAAGAAAAAGATGCTTTGCATGAAGCACTCTCAAAAATACGCGTGCCTTTCCCGTCCCCTGGCTGACCCAGGGGAAGAAAAGTCCTCTGAGAGCCATGACTTGTTCATCTTGGTTCTTTTAGAAACACAGCGAGGGGACTCCAACCACAGTCTCCCTCGTTTACACTAACTGTGCCACACACACCCCACTTGACTGGCATCGGTTGAGCCCCCTTTTGAAAAAGAAAAAGATGCTTTGCATGAAGCACTCTCAAAAATACGCGTGCCTTTCCCGTCCCCTGGCTGACCCAGGGGAAGAAAAGTCCTCTGAGAGCCATGACTTGTTCATCTTGGTTCTTTTAGAAACACAGCGAGGGGACTCCAACCACAGTCTCCCTCGTTTACACTAACTGTGCCACACACACCCCACTTGACTGGCATCGGTTGAGCCCCCTTTTGAAAAAGAAAAAGATGCTTTGCATGTTTTGCACGTTCGACGAGCCGAACTCGAACGGGACCTCCGTTCGGCGAACCGGCCTCAAGCCGAACCGGGACCGGTTCGCTCATCTCTAGTAATAAGTATAAAGAGAATTTGTGAGATCAGATACCCGATTTGGACAAGAATATCTCTCTTAAAATGACTTGTCGTGATTCACCTTTGGCTCTGCTTTTTGCAGAGTCATTTGGTTTTGACTTTTGCTTGTTTTTTTGTATTCCCAGGGTCCTTGCCAGTAGGTGGGCTTGTTTGGTGCCTCATTCCGGTAGTCACCTTGCTTTATCTTTGGGCTGTTCCACCAGAATTTCATGAGTAATAGTTCCTGCTCTGCAGTGTGCACTTCTGATTCCCATGAGTCCATTCTGATCTTTGTCTCACTACACCGACTCCTCTCCCTGTCCATTGCTCTGTCCATCTTGTCTGTGCTACCTAACTACCTGATCCTCCACTTGTCTTGTTCCCTCAATCCCACTTCCCACTTTGTGCTGACCTTCCCCTTTGGCTTCTGACCCCAGCTTGCTATTTGACTACGTTTCTGCTTCCCATCTGTACCTGACACTACCACCTTAGGCTTCCATGTGACTTCAGCTCCTCTTATTGCTTTGCACTGACGTGACCTCCAGACTCTGATTCTTGCCATGTACGACCATTCTGCTACCTCCCCATCTAGATACTGGTGACATCTAGTGGGAAGATGCTGCATTACACCTAGGCACTCTACATCTCTCCTGTGTACCTGCGCCCCTTGGTGTTAGCATTACATGACTGTTCCAATTCATTACAAGTTTGTCTGGACAGATTTTCCTCTGTGCATGATAATAAAGTTCCTCTACACAAAACTAGTTAAACTCAGTTTGTGGATAGGGGCACAGTCATGCTGGAAGAAGAAATGAACCTTATTCTGAAATGGCTGAAAGCTGTAAGCATACACCTGAAATGTCCTATCCTGCAGTAGTACTATAGTGGCTATTCAGGCATCTAACATTGGGCATTAAGAGAGGCCATTGACTGCCTGATTGCACAAAAAGCAATAGAGCTAGTTAAAAAAATTGACTGATAGCCTTGAATTGTTCCGTTCACTAAAGTGTTTCACTGTTGTTTTTTCTCCTTCTCATTAATATTTATTTAAAATTATAGTGTTACACCCAGTGCTTAGATATAATCTAGTGTTCTAAAGTGTTATCAAAGAAAGTTAGGCAAAATGTTAATAGAACGAGAACAACATGTAATTTAATATGATTAAGGATCTTTTTCTGTATGCAACACCCAATAATGTTGGCAGCACAATAATGTAATTTTAAGAGTCCTTATAGGCACTTTAATATGTCCAGCTTTACTGATAAGAAACTAGTTCTACTATGCTTGATTATTTTATCTGTTTTTAATTCCTCATTACTATTGCAATTATTATTTATTGTGCAATTTGCATAATTATTTGTTGTGACTATACAGTACATGTTGCAATATGGTTGCTTTTACAGAAACATTAAATGCCAATATGACAGTTGGCATACATCGAAATCCCCGAAGCAATGCTTTGATGCTTTTAGCTTCAAAGCTCTTTGATACCATGTCAGTCCTATCACTTACTAATTACCTTTTACGTAACGAATGGACAGAATGTCATTTGATAATCCTTGTCTGATTAGAATAGCTATACAGTATTCTATATTTATAGGTTCTTTAAATTCCCATGATGACTGAAATAAACATTTATTGATGTAATAGTTTATTTGGGGAATGTTTTAATGACTAATAATATCTGAAAACATCTAGTTTGTTCGAAATGTCACACATATTCTTACAAAGGTTTTACTTTTGGATATTTTTACTTAAGTAAAATAACACATTTAATTGTGCAGATTTCCAAAGGAATTTGAAACAATCATTTCATGAGGATTAAATGACAGGTGGTGCTTGCTAGATAGTTTTTTTCATTTTGTGAGAACGCTAATTTGCATAAATATTGAAGTAACACCTCTTCTATCCCACATTATAAGTGTTCTATTATTTTTTTTGTCAATGAAAATTTGCTTCTCAGAAGATTATTCTTCTTTCAACAATATAAGATATTGAAAATTCCAAACAATGAGCTGAACCATATATTCAGGTCTAAGTCAAAGAAAATACTCATGAAAGGATTTATAGAGCAAATACTTGGCACTCAAATAGTTGAATAAACTGGTATTTTATTGAGTAAACTTGACCAGATACAGCACGTGCTGAATCTGGTTAAGTTTACTCAATAAAATACCAGTTTATTCAACTATTTGACTGCCAAATATTTGCTCTTTGCTCCATATGGAACTGGATCCTACTGGAGCATCTAGCACACAGAATTGCCTTTTTTATCCACAATCATGAAAGGATTTAGGCTGTGCCCAGTACAGTGGTATGCATGTCACAGGCAGTGCTCAAATTATGCTCGAATATAAGAATTTACTGTCAATAGCTTTATATGATCTGCAAGATATGTGTAGCAACCTGGATTAAGAGACCTATGTAAGTCTGCAACAGCTAAGAAGAGACCAACTATACAAAGAGGAAAGAAGGGAGAGTCGAAGACCAAGCACAGGATCTACATATAGTGGGGAATATAAGTATTGGTTTCATTGCCGATTTTGAAAGTTTTCACACCTACAAAGAATAGAGACGTCTGTAATTTTTATCATAGGTACACTTCAACTGTGACAGGCAGAATAAAAAAATCCAGAAAATCCCATTGTATGATTTTTAATTGATTAATTTGCATTTTATTGCATGAAATAAGTATTTGATATAATAGAACAACAGAACTTAATGTTTACACAGAAACCTTTGCAATTACAGAGATCACACATTTTCTATAGTTGTTGATCAAGTTTGCACACAAATTCAGTAAGAATTTTGGCAAACTCTTCTATACAGATCTTCTCCAGAAAGGTCAGGTTTAGGGGCTGTCACTGTGCAACATTGAGTTTCAGCTCCCTCCAAAGAGTTTCTATTTTGTTCTGGTTTGCACACTTGCTATACCACTTCAGGACCTTGAAATGCTTCTTTCAGAGCCATTACTTAGTTGCCCTGGTTCTGTGTTTTTGGTTATTTTCATGCTGGAAAAGGCAGTCATGACCCATTTTGAATGCTCTTACCAATGGAAGGAGGTTGATATCCAAAATCTCACGATACATGATCCCATCCATCCACCCTTCAATACAGTGCAGGCATGCTTTCCCCTTTGCAGAAAACCCCCTCTAAAGTATGATGTTTCCACCTCTATGCTTCATGATTAGGACGGTGTTCTTGGAGTAGTAATCATCCGTCTTCTTCCTCATCCATACTTTGACAGTGAAGTTGATAAGTTGTTATAGTGATAGTTGAAAACTTCTATTTTGGGCTCATATGACCACATGACGTTCTTCCATGCTTCCTCTGGATTATCCAGATGGTCATCATCTAGATGAACTTCAAATGGGCCAGGAAATCTTCTGGCAGGTGCAGGGGGACCTTGTGTGCCCCACAGGATTTTATTCCATGATGTTGTAGTATGTTACTAATGGTAATCTTTGAGGCTGCGATCCAGCTCTCTCCAGGTCATTGTCCAGGTCCTCTCATGTAGTTCTGGGCTGATACCTGACCTTTTTTCCAATCCTCCTAAACCACGAGGTGAAATCTTGCATTGAGCCCCAGACCAAGTAAGTTTGACAGCAATTTTGTGTTTCTTCCATTCTCTAATAATTGGTCCAAAAGTTGTTGCCTTCTCATCAAGCTGCTTGCTAATTGTCCTGTAGTCCATCCCAGCTTGTGCAGGTCTACAATTTTGTCCCTGATGTAACTAGATAGCTCTTTAGTCTTTTCCATGGTGGAGAGGTTGGAACGTGATTGATTGTGTGAACAGGTGTCTTTTATACAGGTAACAATATGAAACAGGTACAATTAATACAGGTAATGAGTGCAGAGTAGGAGAGCCAGAATTCTTGCTGGTTCATGTGTGATTAAATACTTCTTTCCTGCAATAACAACAAATTAATTATTTAACCCCATTACGACAGCCTTACGGAGATAAACGGCGGCAGAATCAGGTCCTTATTCTGATCTCCCATTTATAAACGGCTGGCAGAAATAAGTGAATAGCGCCCCCCAGCGTCAGAAAATCTCCGGGGTTTCAGCTGCCGGTGGTAGCTGAGACCCTGGAGATCATGATTCAGGCCGGTTTTTGCGGTCCCCGCTCACGTGATGACCGGTATACACCATATACCGATCATCAGGTTACAGTAAATGACAGCGCCGGTAAAAAATGATTTTATCTCCCATCTGGCATGATCAAGCATGTCAGATGGGAGATAAATCTCTTCCCCGGTCCCCTCCCGGTCCCCTGGTGTCGTCAAAGTGCCCCCCCCTGATCCCCAACCCCATCCCAAAAATCCAAGATGGCGGCGCGTACCGGCGAGCACAGCAGCACGCCGCCCGCAATCTCTGGTTTGTGTCGCATGTGCCATAACACATGTAACAGAAACCTGCTCCCTAGGCCCTGCCAGGTCACCCCCTGTCCCCCCGGTGTTTGCCGGTGTCCCCAGTACCTTTTCCAGCCCTCATCCCCCGCGATCCCTCCTCCTTCACAGCAGACGCCGGTCAGTGCGGTCACATGTGCAGAGCAGCTGAGCTCAGCTTCCTGTGTTCAGAGAGCTGCGCTGGCTGCTGCTGCTGCTGCTCGGCACTTTGGAGCTGTGACCTGGGTAGGGTGAGTGCAGATTCTTTGCACCCACTCTCCTCAAATGGAGGGTCTGCACTCCTAGAAAATGGGGGACATGTTCCCTGAACGTGCCCCCATATTCTAGAAGGTCCAGAGTCAACGTGGGATGTCCAAATGGATTATAGGGACCCGATCTTTTTTTTCTTTTCTTTTCAATACATTAGTGAAAGAGGGAATGGTTGGGGAGTGTTTTTTCAAATAATTATTTTTTTTTGTTGTCAATTTTTTTTTTATTACTGTCAATTAGTTATGTCAGGTATCTGATAGACGCCATGACATAACTAATTGCTGGGCTTGATGCCAGGTGACATCACACATCTGGTATCAACCCCATTTATTAACCCGTTTGCCCCCGCACCAGGGCAACAGGATGAGTTGGGGCGAAGCGCCAGGATTGGCGCATCTAATGGATGCGCCACATCTGGGGCGGCTGCGGCCTGCTATTTTTAGGCTGGGAAGAGTCCAATAACCATGGTTCTTCCCACCCTGAGAATACCAGACCCCAGCTGTCAGCTTCACCTTGGCTGGTAATCTAATTTGGGGGGACCCCACGTTTGTTTGTTTTTTTAATTATTTATTTATAAATAATTAAAAAAAAACAAACAGCTTGGGGAGCCCTCCAAATTGATCACCAGACAAGATGGAGCTGTCAGCTGTGGTTTGCAGGCTACAGCTGTCTGCTTTACCCTTGCTGGCTATCAAAAATAGGGGGGACCTCACGTCATTTATTTTAATTATTTTTTTTCTTTTTGGGCTAAATATAAGGCTAGGCATCCTCTAGTGCCACATGAAAGGCATAAAGGGCGCCAGCTTAGAATATGCAGGGGGTGGGTTGTTATATATATTTGACATCTATCCATTCATCCATTGTAGCATTTTAGGCTATGTGCCCACAATCAGGGTTTGCAGCGTTTTGGGCGCAGAGTGTTTTCCCTGCGTCCATAATGCTGAGTTGTGCAGTCGAAGCACAGTGGAATAATTTTTAGAGATCCCAGACCTACTGTCCTTCTTTTCTCCGCAGCATAAACTGACGTGTGGTGCAGCTTCCTGAGCCTCAGCATGTCAATTTATGCTGCGGAGACGAGAGTGTTCTCTGCACGTAGAATAGAGCTAAAGTCCACAGCAGCCTGAACCCAAATCGTGGACATGGGCAGCTGCGTTCTCCCATGGACACCACTCACATCTCTGCAGGAAGGCTGACACTGGGTACTACCCGCCGTGTCACTGGATCATGGCCACATAGCCTAACAGTGAGAATATTGTTGCTACAGCAACATTTTTGTGAAGTACCTGTGGATTCAAAATGCTTACTATACTCATGAATAAAATCCTTGTGGGGTCCAGTTTCCAAAATGGGGTCACTTGTGGGGGGTTTCTGATGTATAGGTACTTATTAACAAATGGGGTGTTACATAACAAAAATCATATAGCCCCACCCAGGAGTTAATATCAATGGGACCCGTCAGAAAGCTGGCCATAATAAATGTACTTATTAACAAAGGGGGTGTTACATAACAAAAATCATATAGCCGATTTAAATCATATAGGCGATTCTGGGGCATCTCTGGGACGCACACATGACCCCTTACACGATAAGTGTTTGACTACCTCCTCATGATTAATTGTTTGACTTTATTTGGTTAATCCTTGTTACGCATTTGCACTTTGGTTATGCGTTGACAGTTTATTATTAGACTGGCTTCTTGGGGCAGGTGAGCTGTCTGACCAATTGCACTTTATTTGCTCTTGAAGCCGGCCTGAGATTATATTTTTTGCACCTTATATTGCGCCATGCACTTTATTCTGATGACCATTTGCATTTTATCAAATATGCGTACTAAGTTGCCATCTGGGCATTAATTGTATGTATCTAATTACTCTGGATACTCCTGGTCTTTGATGTGTCTAATTATCATGGATATTTTTGTTCTATAATCACTCCAGGATATGCCAGAGTTAATTGAGGTTAGTCTGAATTTTTTGGTCATGTGTGATTGTCCCAATTTTTTTCTGTACACTTAGTTTGAATGTGCCCTTTCCATGACCCCTTACTCTATCATTCATGACTGTTTTGAGGGTCTATTAGGGATTCTATAGGGACAGCCACCGCTGAGTGGGGGCGCCATTTTCGTAGATATCAGGGTGCCGACCCCCGCGGTAGGTAGTGGACAGGAGGGAGGTTCATCGGATAGGGTGAGAATCTTTCCTTCCTCCCTTTCTTTTTCGCTTAGAATTGCACAGAGTTTTTGGATATTTTTAATCAGTAATTAATAAAATTTGTGTTTTAAAGGGCTATATGATGTATAGGTACCCAAGAGGCCCTGCTAATGTGACATGGTGCGTGCAATTTAGTTCAACTTTATCAAAATTCAAATGGTGCTCCTTCCATTCCAAGCCCTCCAATTTATCCAAACAGAGGTTTTTGGCCACATATGGGGTGTCCCTGCACTCACAAGGAATTGGATAACAACCTGTGGGGTCCACGGTTTGTTGTTGCCTCTTGAAAAAGTGAGAAATGTGATGCTAAATCAACATTTTTGTGAAAAAAATGAAAATATTCACTATGGCAACCTAAGCTTATCAAATTCTGTGAAGTATTCGTGGATTCAAAATGCTCAACATACACCTAGATAAAAGCCTTGAGGTGTCTTGTTTTCAGAATGGGGTCACTTGTGGGGGACCTCCACTGTTTAGGCACCTTAGGGGCTTTCCAAATGCAACATAGCGTTCACTAATTATTCCAGCCAATTGTTCAGTCAAATGGCACTTTTTCCCCTCCGAGCCCTGCTGTGCACCCAAACAGTTGATTTCCACCACACATAAGGTATCAGCATACTCAGGAGAAATTGCACAATAAATTTTATGCTGATTTTGTTCCTTTTACTCTTGTTAAAAAAAAGCTATCTGGTTGAAGTAACAATTTTGTGGTAAAAATGTATGTTTTTTATTTTCACAGCTCAACATTATAAACTTCTGTGAAGCACCTGGGGGTTCAGGGTACTCACCAAACATCTAGATAAATTCCTTGAGGGGTCTATTTTCCAGATTGGGGTCACTTGTGGGGGACCTCCACTGTTTAGGCACCTCAGGGGCTCTCCTAATGCAACATGGCGTCCGCAATTGATTCCAGCCAATTTTGCAGTCAAATGGCACTCCTTCCCTTCCGAGCCCTGCCGTGTGCCCAGACAGTTGATTTCCACCACATATAAAATATCACCAAACTCAGGAGAAATTGCACAATAAATTTCTTGGTGATTTTTTTCCTGTTACTCTTGTGAAAAAAAAGCTACCTGGTTGAAGTAACAATTTTGTGGTAAAATTTTTTTTTTTATTTTTATGGCTCAACGTTATAAACGTCTGTGAATCACCTGGGGGTTCAGTGTACTCACCAAACATCTAGATAAATTCCTTGAGAGGCCTAGTTTCCAATATGGGGTAACTTGTGGTGTTTTTTTTTGCCGTTTACGTACTTTAGGGGTCCTCCAAATGCGACATGGTGCTTGCAATCTTTTCAGCCAAATTTCCCTTCCAAAATTCAAATATTACTCTTTTCGTTCCAAGCCCTCCCATTTGTCCAAACAAAGGTTTCAGACCACATGTGAGGTATCGCTCATAAAAAAGTGGGTAACAATCATTTGGGTCAAAATGTTGGAATTGCCTCTTGAAAAAGGGAGAAAATTGATGCTAAAGCAACATTTTTGAAAAAAAAATGTCAATTTTCAATATGACAACGTAACGTTAATAAAATCTGTGAAGTACCTGTGGGTCCAAAATGCTCACTATATCCCTAGATAGAAGCCTTAAGGGGTCTAGTTTCCAAAATGGGGTCACTTGAGGGGGGTTTCTGCTGTTTAGGTACCTTAGGGGATCTGTAAATGCAACATGGTGCCCACAATCTATTTCAGCCAAATTTGCTTTCCAAAATTCAAATATTGCTCCTTTGTTCCAAGCCCTCCCATTTGCCCAAACAAAGGTTTCTGACCACATGTGGGGTATTGGCGCGTTCATAAGAAAGTGGGTAACAAAGTGTGAGGTCCAATTTTTGGTGTTATCTCTTGAAAAAGTAAGAAAATTAGTGCTAAACAACATTTTTAGGTAAAATGTTAATTTTTTTTTCATTCCACATTATTTTAGTCCCTGTGGAGCACCTGAAGAGAAAATACACTTCTTTGATGTGACTTTGAGTACCTTGAGGGGTGCAGATTTTAGAGTGGGGTCACTTTTGGGTATTTTCTGTCACTTAGGCCTCTCAAAGTCACTTCAAATGGGATGTGGTCCCTAAAAAAATGGTTTTGTAAATTTTGTTGAAAAAATGGGAAATTGCTGATGAACTTTGAACCCTTCTAACTTCCTAACTCCAAAAAATTTTGTTTCAAAAATTACGTTGATGTAAAGTAAACATGTGGGAAATGTTATTCATTAACTATTTTGTGTGACATAACTCTCTGGTTTATGGGCATAAAAATTAAAAGTTTTAAAATTGCAAAATTTTAATTTTTTTTGTCAAATTTCAGATTTTTTCACAAATAAAATAAGAATATATCATCCTAAATTTACCTCTAACATGAAGCCCAATATGTCACGAAAAAACAATCTTAGAATCACCAGGATCTATTGAAGTTTTCCAGAGTTATAACCTTGTAAAGTGACACTGGTCAAAATTACAAAAAATAGCCTGGGCATTAAGTACAAAACTGGCTTCGTCGTTAAGGAGTTAAAACTCATACAATGTGATTTTCTGTATTTTTGGGGAGAATACTGTCTGTCACAGTTGAAGTATACCTATGATAATAATCGAAGACTTCTCCATTATTTGTAGGTGGGAAAACTTTCAAAATCGGCAGTGAATCACATACTTATTTTCGCCACTGTATATGGAACCTGGGTTCTGACTTATTTTCTCTTTATATAGTGGATCTCCTCTTAGCTGTTGCAGACTTACATAGATTTCTGAATCCAAAATTGGCAGTGTATCAAATACTTATTTTCCTCACTGTATGTGAACAAGCAATATTAATCTAATTGATAATAGTTATAATAAAGTTCCCAGTGGGTAAAGTATACATATTGTAAAATCAGAATGAGGGAGCCAGCATAATTTCTAAACTGTACTTACTAATAATGGAGATTTTTGGCAAAACATTGCAATATTTTGAGCTACTCCGCCACGTCATGACAAATCACAAGGGGCAGTCCTACACTATTATTTTATTTTATCTGAAGGGTGTCATGCAGCCTCACACATTTAAAAGCAGAACTATTTAAAACAGCACTTACCTGATGCTCATTCTGATTTTTCTACTGGCAGGTGGTTAGCCTCCACCAAGCCGTGCACCCTATTTTGGTCATTCTATCTGTCTGATTTTGACAAGTGGTGACTGTTTACACTCAGCCATCAGCCCTGTCCACAGGCTCTTTAATCTAAGCAGCACTTGCCTGGGCCTGTCCCGCCCACAGCTGTGATTTCGTCACAGGTACAGGAATGTAAAGCATCAGGTAAGTGCTGTTTCAAATAGTGCTGCTTTTAAATGTGTGCGGCCGCATGGCACCCTTCAGATAAAATAAAATAATAGTGTAGGACTGCCCCCTGAGATTTGCCGTGGAGTGGCGGGGTAGCTCAAAATATTGCAATGTTTTGCCGAACATCTCCATTTATGAATAAGTACAGTTTAGAAATTGTGCTGGCTCCCTCATTCTGATTTTTCCACTGGCAGGTGGTTAGCCTCCACCAAGCCGTGCACCCATATTTTGGTCGTCCTACCTGTCTGATTTTGGCAAGTGGTGACTGTTCACGCTCAGCCATCAGCCCTGTCCACAGGCTATTTAATCTAAGCAGCACTTGCCTGGGCCTGTCCCGCCCACAGCTCTGATTTAGTCATAGGTACGGGAATGTAAATCATTAGTTAAGTGCTGTTTCAAATAGTTCTGCTTTTAAATGTGAGGCCGCATGGCACCCTTCAGATAAAGTAAAATAATAGTGTAGGACTGCCCCTTGAGATTTGCCGTGACGTGGCGGGGTAGCTCAAAATACTGCAATGTTTTGCCAAAAATCTCCATTTATTAATAAGTACAGTTTAGAAATTGTGCTGGCTCCCTCATTCTGATATACAGTTTGTATTGTACTAAAAGATGAGGATGGCCCTTAGTTAAGAATAGTAATTAAAATGAATAATAACAAATCAAAATGTATAAATACCAATAAGCACATAGCAAATGCATAATACATTGTACAGATCACATATATGTTCATCCATGAAGTAAACAGCTCACAATACAATAAAGTGCAACTAAGTCCCATATAATAATGAATTCAATAGTAATCAGCAAGAGGTCCTGAGCCATGCAGTGCATCAAGATAATAAATATCCGCTAAGATTTAGGGAAATATACATAGAAATATCTACAGCTTGCTTACACCCCAACAAAGTTTCGTTGTACGTTTGTCAGAGGGTCTGAAGGTACGCCAAAATGTGCATCGGGAATATTCTGTGGATACTGCTGGGTACATTTTAATCAGGTATATTTCCCCATATCTTACCACATTTTACTATCTTGACACACTACATGATTCAGGCCCTCTTGCTGACTCCTATTGAACTCAAATGTTACCTACTATCTATTCACTAACAATAGAACCTTTCACATTGTACGTACTGTTGGTGTTTTAATTTTTATTCATATACAGTAAGTCATATTGATATGTAACCTACTGCCTTATTTATACAATTTATACCACATGTGGTGCTACAACTATACATATGGTAATCTATATCATACATCCATTATAAGATAATGGGTATTTATAATACACAATAATTGTGATAAATATAAATTTTCTACACTCTTGTAATTATTAATTGTTCTAACTATTCTTACACTTATGTCTCTTTTTTACTTAGCTGCAGGTTCACTGCAAATGTCTTGATATAATTTGATTAAGGAAGGGGGCCAAAACGCGCGTCAGATACCAGCCCAGTCTGAATCTATCTGCAGTACTTAAAGGAACTTCTAACTATCTGGCACATTTAATGGACATCCATGTGGCAGATGATTTGCCTGGATAATCCAGAAGCACCTACACCCCAGGAAGATGATCGGACCTGTTTCACCTCGTTCACCCCAATTACTCATCAACAGGAACATTCCTATCCTGCTGGCAGGCTACACATGCCCCTTCGCACCCAGCAACCGGACATCACTGTACAGGTAACCGGTCAAGTTCACTGAATCCCTGAAACCTCGGCTAGCCAACAAACTGTCGAGTATAGGGTCTCTGAGATCAAAGTAGCAGCACCGTCGAGGTCTTCAAACTGCTTTGGGTAAGCACACAAATTTCCATCACTTACATCTACCTGTCTTGACTGATTTAGGGTTTCTTCCTTTTTGGGCTGAATAACTTGTTTGAATACTAGTTTTCGTATGTAGCCAGATCTAACCAATATTGCAGTGGATCTATCTAATTTTTGAGACTAAAGGCCCTGTCACACACAGAGATAAATCTTTGGCAGATCTGTGGTTGCAGTGAAATCATGGACCAGCCACAGATCTGCCGCAGATTTATCTCTGTGTGTGACAGGGCCTTTACAATCCCTACAAACTTTATATCTTATGGTAGTGAGCCACCGGCCAGGGAAACTTACAGACTGAGCATTAAAAAAAGAACTTTACCATATTTTTACCATATTTAATCTTGAGAAAATTGAATGGTTACAATGAATTTATGAATCTTGGGAAATTAAATATTTTTTTTATTTTACTTTTACATTCTGATGCACCTTAGGATCCTATGTGTATACTGGTGACAGTATTATTAGTTTTTTTAGTACTATTAATCAACCCTAGCAGGCTGGTTGAGGGTAATGTTCCAGTGTGATATTTACTGTTACATTTTAGTGATGAATTTTTAGTGCTGATATTAATCTCTAAAACTCTTCGATCAAAATAAAATAAATTATCTACTTCAATAGCGCAGATTTTTAACTTATTTATTTAGTCTAGATATTGTTTTCCAATAAAATCATATTTTAAAATATTTTGTGACCGTGTCTTGGTTCTCTTTTTTTTCGCTTTGCATTACGAATAGGAAAGGAACAGTTAAAGGTGTTATCCAACTCTAAATCCATAAGTCTGCAGTCACTCTATGTGTCCCTATGTGTAACTTCAGACCTGCAAATCCTCACATTGCGTGCACTGTGCACTCTGATGATTCTCCAGTGTCAGAGCTGGGAATAACAGTCATGTGGCTGTGAATATGCAATAAGCATACTCTGGCCACATTCCGACTAGAGGGGCACATCCTTGCTCAATGCAAATGTATTGTGGGAGGCCACACCAATTTAGTTAGAATGTGGCTGGGAATCATCATATTGCTCAAGAGACGATTTTTGACCACCATTCCCGCCACTTACATTGGAGAATCCTTACACTGCACTGTGTGCGCAATGTGAGGATTCTCAAGTTTGTATCCACATAGAGCTATGCGGACTTATGGATTTAGACAACCACTTTAAGGATGACTAGTTGAATAAAGTACTGAATAGGCTATCAATACAAGCTTTGCTGTGGACTTTGCTAGGTTTCTGCTTTGTGTATTAACCCTCTGGTGGGAGCAATATCTTTAATAACGAGTTTGCGAATAATGTGCCTGTGAGGCGCAGTCTAGAAAAATACCAATAATATCTAATTTTTGTAATTTCCGTGATCTAAAAGTGATCAGAGACCTTCATAGGGATGCAATAAAAAAGACTACACATTATCAGGTGGAAAACAAACCCATTTACTCAACATAAAAGTAATAACTCTAAAATACACACATTTCAAAACTCCCACCAAATAGCCCCCAGTTATAACACATAACGATTTTTAAAAAGAGAAAAATTTGGCAAATAAACATAATTTCAAGGCACCTAAAATAATATTACACACATAATTATTCAGAATTAGATCCTGAAGTTTCCCAAGAAAAAACACATTTGCAGAGCAAAGAGCAAGAGCAACCTTATAAAGTGTGATGTGTTCGGGAACAATGAGCCTGAGAAGCCAGCACAGGTATATCTGCCCTCCTGAAGCTCTGCAGACCAACTGTGGTATCAGGTTACACACAGGAGCTAGAGCCAGGAGACTACCTGGAGAGAGGGGATTTCCTGAAAATCTGGTGAGGAGGGAGAAATGAAAGTAAAAGAGAAGTGCCTGCAAGGCACATTAATCCCATCCGAGGGTTAACCAATATCTTCAGCATTATTCCAGCACTTTGATTTCATTGTATTTCCCTGTGCTATGACATCATTCTATGCTTTATAACTACATTGCGACATCAATATATTTTTTATTTTGCTGTGTTGTCTTGTTGATCTGTTCATTATACTTGCACTTTGACGTCACTAACAGTACTGCTCCTGTGCTGTAGCTTCACTTAGTAGAGTACCCTGCATTCCAATATTACTGGGTAAATTATCCATATGCTTTAATATCACTGTCTGTATTAATGTTCTGTGACATCATTGTGCACTTGAGTATTGTGCAGAAAAATTATTTATTTATAAAGACCCTGTTATATACCAAATTGCTATTTACCTCTTGAATTATTAGTCTTCTGCTTGCAAATAGCATTTAAATCCTGACTGGCAATGTAACTGGAACAGCGAGTGACAGTGGGAAGAATATTGAGGCATTCTCTCCCTCCAGCTGCATTCCCAATAATCCAGCATAACAATTTAGATGCTATTTACTTTATACCACAATATATACAAGCAAATATTGTTTTTGTAAGTGACTGTTTCCCTTTAAGTCTATGTTCACACAGGACATTTTTGGAGTGCTTTTTTCCTGACCAAAACTTGACCGATACCTAATCTTGTGGCAGGATGTCTCCTGGAGGTCATATGTGGTTTTGGTGCATTTTTGGTGCATTTTTTGTGGCAATTTTACAGCATTTTTTTATGTGCTGTCAAGACCTACATGGGTTCATAAATACCCGAGTGCTGGGCCGGGCCGAGATTGACCTGGATTCAGTACTCGGGTAGTAAAAAAAAGGTAGAAATAAAAAAAAAGTAAAGCAAGAGCTCTATACTTACCAGTCTCCAGTAGATGCTAGAGTGTATGGGCTCCTTCCAGGTATGATGTGTTCAACAGACCCTTATCACACGGGGTGCAGGGGGGTGAAGTATGATTGTACTGACAGGGAGAAAATATCTCCAAGTTAACTAACCAAACGTTCACGCCCACTAATCCAGATAGCCATGCCCACTAATGTGGAAGGAGCCCATACATTCTAGGATCATCGTACCAGCTCCCGCGACCCCACCTACTTCCGGTGCTGCTCATTAGCCTCAGGCATATTCACTGTTTCCCCTGCCTCCCCTCCACTGGAGTCTGTGGGTCTATCATACAATAAAAAATAAATAAATAAATTAAAAAAATGACATAGTGTCCCCCATATTATGCTACCCAGCACAGATAATGCCTACAGCTACAGGCTGCAGCCCCCAGCTGTGCTTATCTTGCTTAGTATCAAAGAAAGTTATTTATTTAAATAAATAATTAAAAAAACAGCGTGCAGTCCCCCCAAATTTTGATACCCAGCCAAGATAAAGCCCCCAGCTGAGGTCTGGTATTCTCAAGTTGGAGCCTCCCAAACTAAAAATATCAACCTGCAGCCGTCCAGGATTGTCGCAGCCATTAGGTGTGACATTCCCAGCACTTTACCTGGCTCTTCCTGAATTGCCCTGGTGCGGTGGCAATCGGGGTAATAAAGGGTTAATCACAGCTCGTAGCTGCGACTAAGCCCTAGATTGGTAATGGCAGACACCCCCATCACCAATCTGTTAGTGAAAAGAAATAAACACTAACACCGAAAAAATCCTTTATTTGAATTAAAATACAAAAAACCCCACACTGAGCCGCCATAGAACAGAAGTGCTCGCTGTGAGCTTCAGAGAATGAATGAGCTGCACGATCAGCAGTCACTTCACTCAGGTAATTCCCAGTCACAGCTGATGACAACTATGACCGGGAATAGCCTGAGTATTGTGACCGGTGATCATGCGGCTCAATCATTCTCTGTATAGACCCGCAGGCTGGGTATGTGATTGGTTGCAGTCAGATGCTGGGGGTGTATCTGACTGCAACCAATCACAGATGAAAGCAGGGAATATGGAATGAGCGGGGAAGTGGAGGAGCCAAGGCAGGTACAGCCGCGCCGGAGATTCGGTAAATATAGCGTGCCTGCTTCAATCCCCCTATCCCCAGCACCATTTAAGTGCCGGTCAGATACCCTGGATCAATTCCAGGTATCTAGTGACAGGTGGACTCGCAGGGTATCTGCGAGTCCACCTGTCACTAGGGTGAAAACTGTAGCAAAAGCGCTGAAAAGAATTGACATGTTCATTTTTTTCAGAACGCAGCAAAACCGGAGGTATTTCACAAAACCTGAAGGAAAAAATCCTGACATGTTTGTGTGTGTGCATTAGATTTCAGAAATCTCATAGACTTTGCAGGGACTGTAAAAAGCAGTGTTTTATTAGCATGGATTTGCATAAAACCAAGGCAAATCTGCAGCTAAAAAATGCTGCAAAAATGTGCCCATTGTGAACATAGCCTAAGTATCTTTTTACTTTGACTATTCTGTGTGTTGGCTAAACACATTCAGCATACAAGAGATTTTGACTACTCAATAAATGAAACATTGGATGACATGCTGACATGCCACTGAGATAGTTTTCCATGCATGTAAAATAAGTTTTATACACGTTTTATGTTATTTCTGCTTTAGCATTAGATCTTGATGTATTTTATCTTTTATTGTAACTAGACATTAGCAGTTCTGTGGAGCTTCAGTTCGCCGGCAACCAAAGAGCCGAGCCTCTGCTGGCTCGAGCTTGACCCGAACCTTGGAGCAAGTAACGGATTGGCAGTTTGAGTCGTCGTCCACAAACAGCCAGCCATAAGCAGATCACTTATGGGGGAGGGTGGCCGGGCTATTTCAAACATTTTTTTGGGTTGCCCACTACATGAAATTATGCTGATACAGTCATATGAAAAAGTTTGGGCACCCCTATTAATGTTAACCTTTTTACTTTATAACAATTTGGGTTTTTGCAACAGCTATTTCAGTTTCATATATCTAATAACTGATGGACTGAGTAATATTTCTGGATTGAAATGAGGTTTATTGTACTAACAGAAAATGTGTAATCCGCATTTAAACAATATTTGACCGGTGCAAAAGTATGGGCACCTCAACATAAAAGGGACATTAATATTTTGTATATCCTCCTTTTGCAAAAATAACAGCCTCTAGTCGCTTCCTGTAGCTTTTAATGAGTTCCTGGATCCTGGATGAAGGTATATTCGACCATTCCTGTTTACAAAACAATTCCAGTTCAGTTAAGTTTGATGGTCGCCGAGAATGGACAGCACGCTTCAAATCATCCCACAGATTTTCAATGATATTCAGGTATGGGGACTGGGATGGCCATTCCAGAACATTGTAATTGTTCCTCTGCATGAATGCCTGAGTAGATTTGGAGTGGTGTTTTGGATCATTGTCTTGCTGAAATATCCATCCCCTGCATAACTTCAACTTCGTCACTGATTCTTGCACATTATTGTCAAGAATCTGCTGATACTGAGTTGAATCCATGCGACCCTCAACTTTAACAAGATTCCTTGTGCCGGCATTGGCCACACAGCCCCAAAGCATGATGGAACCTCCACCAAATTTTACTGTGGGTAGCAAGTGCTTTTCTTGGAATGCCATGTTTTTTTGCCTCCATGCATAACGTCTTTTTGTATAACCAAACAACTCAATCTTTGTTATCTTTGTTTCATCAGTCCACAGGACCTTCTTCCAAAATGTAACTGGCTTGTCCAAATGGGCTTTTGCATACCTCAGGCGACTCTGTTTGTGGCGTGCTTGCAGAAACGGCTTCTTTCGCATCACTTTCCCATACAGCTTCTCCTTGTGAAAAGTGCGCTGTATTGTTGACCAATGCACATTGACACCATCTGCAGCAAGATGATGCTGCAGGTCTTTGGAAGTGGTCTGTGGATTGTCCTTGACTGTTCTCACCATTCTTCTTCTCTGCCTTTCTGATATTTTTCTTGGCCTGCCACGTCTGGGCTTAACAAGAACTGTACCTGTGTTCTTCCATTTCCTTACTATGTTCCTCACAGTGGAAACTGACAGTTTAAGTCTCTGAGACAACTTTTTGTATTTTTCCACCTGAACAACTATGTTGAATAATCTTTGTTTTCAGATCATTTGAGAGTTGTTTTGAGGAGCCCATGATGCCACTCTTCATAGGAGATTCAAATAGGAGACAACTTGCAAGTGGCCACCTTAAATACCTTTTCTCATGATTGGATACACCTACCTATGAAGTTCAAAGCTCAATGAGGTTACAAAACCAATGTAGTGCTTTAGTAAGTCAGTAAAAAGTAGTTAGGAATGTTCAAATCAAGAAATTTATAAGTTTGTTCATACTTTTGCACCGGTCAAATTTTGTTTAAATGCGGATTGCACATTTTCTGTTAGTACAATAAACCTCATTTCAATCCAGAAATATTACTCAGTCCATCAGTTATTAGATATATGAAACTGAAATAGCTGTTGAAAAAACCCAAATTGTTATAAAGAAAAAAGGTTAACATTAATAGGGGTGCCCAAACTTTTTCATATGACTGTATTACCCCCCAGTGCGAGCCATTAAAACACTGCAAGGAGCTCACACTAGTGTGAGCACCAAGTTATGCTTGTGCGAGTGAAGTTCGCACATAAAGAATCTGAACTCTGAACCCGAACCTTGATTTTTTAAGTTGATGTTAAGTTCGAAAATCGAACCTCAGGTTTGCTCATCTCTAATTTTCCCAGCTTTCCCTTAAAATTGTATCATTATACATAATTTCTAGGGAATATAGAGATGACTTACAGGATCTTGCATTTACTTGCTATATCTCTGTTGTCACAGTAATGTCTTACAAATAAATTGCTGTATTTACCTGTTATTATACTGTAAGGCTATGTGCACACAGTGCGTTTTTCTCGGCGTTTTTGGCCTCAAAACTGCATGAATTTGCTTCCCCAGCAAAGTCTATGAGTTTTCATTTTTGCTGTCCCCACAGAGCGTTTTTTTTCAGCTGCGTTTTTGTGGTGACCACAAAAGCGCAGCATGTCAATTATTCCAGCGTTTTTCACCGCATTTTTCATCCATTGAGAGCAATGGGATGTTGAAAGACGCAATGAAAAACGCAAATAGCTGCGTTTTGGTGCGTTTTGGTGCGTTTCTAAGACCAAAAACGCAGCTATAAACGCAGGAGGTGGGTAGTAAAGTGACGTGTACAGGAAGAGGATTCCTTCTGTCAGTATATACAGAAGCGTGAATCCTCCCGGTACCGTCACCGCCGCTTCCACCTCCAGTCCTGTGCATGTATGCTGCCGTCTGGGCGGGAGGTGGAAGCGGCTGCGAAAACAAAAGTTAACAGTAGAAAAAAAAAAAAAAGTTATACTCACCTGTCTGCAGCCTCCCGGTGCCATGCCCGCTCCCATCTCCTCTCACGGTATCGCCGCTCCGGCTGTGTGCAGACGGCCGGGAAACCTCCGCTGGATGCAGGATCAGGCGATGGATCACCTGATGCAGTCACCTGACGCATCAGGTGATCGTAAGTATCGCGGTGATGCGGGCGCCCGGCCGGTATCAGCAGATGCGTCAGGAGACTTCATCCCTGATTACCGGCAGCGGCTGCAGCGATCGGACAGGATCAGACTCCCGCCCCATCGCTGCAGGAGCTGCCGGTAATCAGCACATAAGTGAGTATTATTTTTTTTTTTTGCACCGATGCATCAGCTGATTGTATAATCGGCTTTTATACAATCAGCTGATGTGTGATGGGATTCAGGCACTTGAACCTGACACATCATCTGATCACTTTGCCTTCCAGCAAACCAATCAGATGATATTGGATCCGGATTGGACGGCGCGGGACCCTTGACCCAGGATTACTGCGGAGGGGGGGTTCTTTATTTCAATAAAGATGGAGTCACTAATTGTGTTGTGTTTTATTTCTAATAAAAATATTTTTCTGTGTGTTGTATTTTTTTTTTATCTTTACTAGAAATTCATGGTGGCCATGTCTAATATTAGCGTGACACCATGAATTTCGGGCTTAGGGCCAGCTATACAGCTAGCCCTAACCCCATTATTACCCGGCGAGCCGCCCGGCTTCAGGGCAGCTGGAAGAGTTGGATACAGCGCCAGAAGATGGCGCTTCTATGAAAGCGCCATTTTCTGGGGTGGCTGCGGGACTGCAATTCACAGCGGGGGTGCCCAGAAAGCATGGGCACCCTGCACTGTGGATTCCAATCCCCAGATGCCTAGTTGTACCCGGCTGGACTTAAAAATTTGGCGAAGCTCACGTCATTTTTTTTTTTAAATTATTTCATGAAATTCATGAAATATTTTAAAAAAAAAGGGCTTCCCTATATTTTTGGTTCCCAGCCGGGTACAAATAGGCAGCTGGGGGTTGGGGGCAGCCCGTACCTGCCTGCTGTACCTGGCTAGCATACAAAAATATGGCGAAGCCCACGTCATTTTTTTTGTTTGGGGGGGCAAAGAAATCCCGCATACAGTCCTGGAAGGAGGATGCTAAGCCTTGTAGTTCGACAGCTGCTGTCTGCTCTCCTGCATACACTATTGGATGGAGGATGCTGAGCCTTGTAGGTCTGCTCCCCCTGACTCTCCCTCAAGCATACAGTCTTGGATGGAGCATGCTGAGCCTTGTAGTTCTGCAGCTGCTGTCTGCTCTCCTGCATACACTATTGGATGGAGTATGCTGAGCCTTGTAGTTCTGCAGCTGTCTGCTCTTCTGCATACACTAGTGGAGAATGAAGAACACATTGAAGAAGGAAATTACATCAGACCTTTTTTTTTTTGTTCACTGATAAAAAACGCATAAGGACGCAGTGAGCAAAAACGCAGCAAAACGCAGCAAAAAAATGCACCAAATCGCGGCAAAACGCGTGCGTTTTTTGCCGCGTTTTTTCAACGCAGGTGCGTTTTTGTGCGTTTTTAGCGGCCAAAAACGCACAAAACGCAGCGTCAAAAAAACGCAGTGTGCGCACATAGCCTAAAGCGGGCTTTACACACTGCGATATCGCCCGAATTTTGTCGTTGGGGTCACGGTTTTGGTGACGCACTTCCGCAATCGTTAGCGATATAGCTTTGTGTAACAGCGTTCAGCGATGTAAAATCGTCGCAAAAGCGTGATTTATCGCTAATCGGCTACACGGGTCCTAATTCCCAAAAATCGTTACTTCAGCAGTAACGAGGTTGTTCCTCGTTCCTGCGGCATCACACATCGCTGCGTGTGACGCCGCAGGAGCGAGGAACGTCTCCCTACCTGCCTCCCGGCCGCTATGCGGAAGGAAGGAGGTGGGCGGGATGTTACGTCCCGCTCATCTCCGCCCCTCCGCTGCGATTGGGCGGCGGTTCAGTGACGTCGCTGTGACGCCGCACGGACCGCCCCCTTAGAAAGGAGGCGGTTCGCCGGTCACAGCGACGTCGCCGGACAGGTAAGTATGTGTGACGGCTCTGGGCGATGTTGTGCGGCACGGGCAGCGATATGCCCATGTCGCGCAACAGATGGGGGCGGGTACGCACACTAGCGATATCGGGACCGATATCGCAGTGTGTAAAGTAGCCTTAACTCTAAATGAGACTGTTGGGTTTACCATTCTAAAGTTGCATAGAGCTACTAGCAATAACAGTATCCAAACTATTGTGGAAAATTATAGTCATTTGGGAAACAGAAATAAGTAGACAAATATTTGTGTAGGATGAGGGGGTCTTGGCACTCACTCCAGCCTTGATTGATGAATGAGTTCTTCAGTACATCTTGTATGACTAATAATGCATATCTATGGGAAGGGAATTGTGGGGTGTTGGATCTAGGTGGGGCTAAAACATCTGAAATCAATAATTAGGCTAGTTGCCCAAATATTTTTGGTACATGGATTATATGCCATGTATAGCGGTGATGCATGATAGCTGTACCAAATGCAGGATTTGTTGGATTAAGAAACTTAGGATTTCAGGTTTAAAGTTTCATTGTAGGAAGTTCACGAATGATTATAAACTAATATGCGTTATTTCGAAATCAAAATAACATTTAGATCATGTTGCATTATTACTATTGCTCTGTTACAATCTACTTGAAATCCTCAGCATGTAGGGAAGATGTTCACTGTCAAACTTTATGCTTCTAGCAACCTTGACATGTTTTCCTGTCTGTATATCGTATCATTTTCCACAAACTGTGATTTTCGACTTTGACACTGGGTAAACCTTTGCACTTGTAATCAATCATGTTCCAAGTTTCAGAATGTTATATTTTAGTTTTTGTTTTTATTTGTAAATGGAGCAGAACTAAGGCTAATCCTGGTCCTGGATAACTCAGCATCATATAGCTCAGCAATTATCTTTCTTTAAATGTATTCTATCACTACCATCCTATTTTGACAAGACCAGTATGGTCTATACAAATGAAAAACACTAGCGAACGTACAGTGAACCAACCTCTATAATTCATATTGTCCAGTGCTTTATCCCTCATTGACTTACTGGTCACAATACAGTCTTATAAGGAAGTTGGAAGGAAAAGTAAAGGAAGTGTCAGAAATTGGTGTTAATGAATTGTGAGTAATAATATGTTACTAAGAAATATTGTATATTTTCAAAACATAAGAATTGAAACTTAAGGATGACATTTGAAGAAGATTCTAATTTGTTTATTTGATGATGCTTTTGTAGCACCCCTGAGGTATCAGGTGCTACAAAATGTGAACGTGGAAACCCAAACCCCAGAATATCCGTGCCAGCACCCTCAGGCCACATACATAATGCCAATTACAGACTGGGAGACTGCCTAGCAACAGGTAAAAGGGATGGGCACTTATTGGCTAATTGCCACCCAATCTGTAGGGAGAGACCCAGCAAGGGGAGAGGCCACTGGTCAGTTGGGAAGTTGACAGGAGGAAGAAGGGAGAAGTAGTCGGAGAAAGTTGGAAGTGTAGGAGAGAGGAGTGAGAGAGTGAAGTAAGGAAGCACAAGTGCAACAACCTAAAGTAAGAACGGGACGCTGTAAAGGAGAAAATGACTGTGGAGTAAGGAACCAGGACTCCAGGAACCATGAGTTACCTGTGGAAGTATAAGACTCCAGGAACCGCGGGGCACCTGTGGAAGTCTGGAACCTAGGCTCACAGGACTCAGCACAAGGCGGGGTTCAGACCCTAGGACAGCGGGACACTTTATGGTCAGCTGTTAAATCTGCCAGATGAGGGGATCTCCAGGGTCCCTCACCAACCAAAGAGTCTGAAGCATCAGCAACAAAGAGGGAACCTGGGACAAGAGACAGAGGTCCACCCATTAAATAGTCCAGGTAGGACCAAGACTGAAATAGGGGCTCCCCCAGAAGCTCTAAGTTGCGGGAGTCCAATACAAATGAGTATGCATGGAGGACAGCTACCCCACGTCACAGCTGGCACAGAAAACAAAGGGAGCGGGAACACCTGAAACCGGCACCAGCGGGTCCAGGTACCAAGCCACAAGTAAAAAAAAGAAAGTTAAAACTGCAATACCGGTGTGGACTGTTTCCTTCTTGCTTCCATACACATACATTGACTGTCCCCTACTATTGCCCCCCCCCTCGTCATCCACTGCTGGGGCCTAGCCCTGCTTGTGGAGGACCCAAAACACCTAAGCTGCATTACTCCACAAGCCCCAGCAGGACCCTGCAGCAGCGTCTTCAATAACCTGGCCGCAAACCGCAAGTGGCATAGTCAAAAACTCTTTTATTTATTTTTCTTCTTTTTCCATCCCCCCTCCCCCTTTTATCAGTACGACCCCCAGGGTCATGGAATCGGACATCGGCCGCAACCACGAAAGATCCCCCCTGCGCACCACGCGCCCAGGACCGAGTAACCCAAAGCCCTAGGGCGTCACACTTTCGTAAGGCAATCTGTCAGCATCACTGCACACCCCAAGCTATTTATATTTGCATGTTGCTCTTTCAAAAAAAAGTCCACCAATACCTGTATAAAACCAGTCCATTCCTCCAATATGGAGAAATTGGCTTTTAAATTTTTAGACAAATGAAGTTGTAGATCTAAACCTCTGTCATTCCAGCTCTATTCCCCACCAAGCGCAGCCTCAATCTGCTTGATTGACAGCCTATGTGACTTAAGGTAAATGAGCTATCACTCAAGCAAGAGGTGTTGCAGGGAGAGGAATAGAGCTGGAGTGACAGAGTTTTCAGAGCTACAGTCTCATTTGCATATACATTGAAATGCAGATTTCTCAGTAATAGAGGAACAAACTGACCGTACACAGGTGTAATGGGCAATTCTTTGAAATTACATGAACCAGGCTTAATGTTGATTTGCCTCACCAAGCTATAAGAGCCACTCGCTATTAACTATTATAATAGTTGGGTGTACAAACATTTCCGAAATACAAAGTTGGCAGCCACTATTGCTAGACCACTAGGCAAAAATAGAATTGTTAGAGAGAATATAATAATGGATATAGGTGCACAACTGCGTAATTTCCAGTGAATCTGAAAATTGTAACAGTGTATCCCTTTGGGATATAGTGTGCCCTAGCATAGAAAAGAAGTTTGAGTATTTTGTATGCCTTAAAATACATGTTTGAAAGTTCAAAGTGGAGATTTCTTTTCCAGCACAGCATGTGCTATTATAGAAACAAAGATACAAATATCTACCCTTTCTTCTTTACCTTGCTCGGCGAATGTCTTATTATTATACTTCCTATTTACTGTCAGTATAGAACCTTGGAAAAGTGAAAAATAATTGCTGAAGGAAAACACATTATGTATTTAGAATGATCCTTTTGCACTGTTATTTTATTCTCATCATTTACGATGGCATGCAATAAAATACACAAGAGAAAGTCAAATTGTTGTAACTATTTCCATATGGTTTCAAAAATAATAATGGAAAGTAATTTATTTAGATTGTGAGCCCCAATGGGGACAGTGATAATGATATCTGTAAAGCGTTATGGAATTAATAGCACTATATACATAAGTTAAATAAATAAATGTGTAATAATGATTAAAGACAATATCACTTTCGTCAAACACCAACGTTAGACATCAAACTGCAGATGTAGTTTATATGAAGTTGAACTGTAATATGTTATAAACACAGAAATAAGTTTTTGCAAATATAACCTGGCAAATAAAATAAAGTTGTAGGAATTGTAAAGTTTGGAGGAATTTTATAAAAACAAGCAGAACTTTCCTGTTCTATTCCACCTTTAAATTTTAATTCTACCTTGAATTTTTTCTCATACTCCATATCATTCTTGAAAATATTTTTTTATAGTAAAAGATGTCACTGTAACTAGGGTATACCATTAGCATGAATCGCCTGCAATATTGTTTATGTACAGTAGATGATATGTGTGAAAGCTATTGGTGTTTGTTAAAGGGAAGGTGCCATAAAAATATAAATTCAAACACTGAAAAAAATAAAATTATTCATATTTTAATGTTTTATTTAAATATTATAATTTGTTTTTAACTAAGCAAAATATATTAAAAAAAAATTAAAAAGTAATTTCCACTATTTCCACTCTTAAACACTAGGGGGAACAGATGATTAAAACCTAGTGTATATCTAGCTCACATTACAACTGCAGTAAAAGTGGGTGAAATCTGCTCTCAAGTGTGTGATGTCACGTCTTCCCCTCCCCTTCTGGGTGTTTGCAACAGGATTAGTGAGGATGAAGTTTAGGATCACAGTGTGGAGCCATTTTGTTGGTGACTGCAAAGTGATCCTAATATGTGGAAAGTGTCACAGAGGACGGCTGGCTTAGTTCTCCACTGTATGATGTGCCTCATATACTCTGCCACCATAATACAGTGCCCTTGGTAAACTTTGCCCCATAATCCTGTGTCCCCATATTCCTGCATCCCCCAGTGTTCTCTGTACTCCCAGTGCTCTTTGTATACCCAGCTATCCTTAGATATCGCTATTCCCTCAATGCTCTCTGTGCCTCAGCGTCCCCAGGTCTGGCTATGTGCACAGCATCTCCCAGTGCTCTCTGTGCCCCTCCAGCATCCCCCAGTGATCTGTGCCCCAACGTTCCACAGTCTTCTCTACTCCAATGTTCCCCAGTACTCTGTACCCCCTGTGCTGAGGACAGAGCTGAAAGTAAGAACTACTGGGAGCAGACGTCTGAGAGCAGCAATCTGCAGCCTGAGCCTGGTATTGTGCTATATCATGCTGTATCTGTGCTCACTACTCTGCTGTCAGTAGACAGACAGAAGAAGCTGCCAGGAGCAGAGGTTCTGAAGTGCATTACCTGCGGTGGGCTGGAAGAAAGCGATGAGTGCAGCGTGACATCTGTAGTACAATACCTTCCTCACACTGCAGATCACCGCTTGCACCCGTGCTCAGGGGAAAAGTGAAATACACACTATGGGCTCCACAAAAATGGCGGTAGTCTCCTCCCATATCTGTGTTCTTGTCAGCCAAGAGGGCATGTCCAGGTCACATCAGGGAGCCCTACACTGTAAAAGATAGGGTCAGATGCCGACCACTATCTCTTATGCACAATGACCGCAGTATTTGAGGTGTGTAATTTGTTACAGCAAATCAAAGATGGCAGCCCCTAGTGTTTGAGTAAAAATAGAATTAAATAAAAACTAAATAAACAATTAATTTAATTTTAGATTAAAAAGAATTAATTCCATAATCAGTATTATTAATACAAAAATTAAAAACTGCGGCACCTTCCCTTTAAAGCTAAAGGTATTTTATTAGGCAATTGTCCGTTGTACCTGCCCTTTGTGGTGGAGATGGGTCAGCATGAGAACGCTGATCTTCCCCTGGAAATCCAGCTCTATGTCCAGCTGGCAATGTTTTGCTACACCTTCCTATCATAACATTAACTTATGGACACATTGACCATGCTGCTGGTACATGGTTTGCACTTCTTTAGGAAGTATTTGGAAGGTACCAACCCCAGTCCACAAGACCTCGTATTTGGGAAATATTCTGATCCAGCATTCTAGCAAACACAATTTGATATTTGTTATTGTCGCGAGGATTCTTATATTTTCCCATTTTTATAGCTTTAAAACCATCAACTTCAAAAATGTTTTTTCACTGGTTACTTGAACTTACAGAATTTGCACAGAACTGAAGACAAAATTAAAGAACATGTATATATTTAGATTATACTAACAGAGGAGTTCAAAGAAAATTCTAATGTGGTAGGATATTAATTTACATTGTCTAAAAAAATAGGGACCATTAAGGGCTAAACTTTAGAGCCACATTTACCTTAAGACTTGGGCCACACAAACATTACTGTGAATGCATCGCATGATGCGCTCTGCTGCGAGTGTAAGCTGAGTTTCATGCCACTGGGATGCAATCCTGCGATCAGAGAATAGCTGCGGACGAGAAGGTGGGCGGTGTTGAGGATAGGGAAGGACTAATCTCCCTATCTCCTCCATTATCAACTGATACGTAAATAACACTGCACTCTGATGTAATGCGAGTGCAGTGTGATTTTTCTAGACTTGTATGGGAGTGAAAACAAGTTGGATTCCACCCTCAGCATGCTGCGATTGTTTTCTTGGTCCGATTAGGGCTGAGAAAAAAAAACGCTCATGGGAGCCACCCCATAGACTAACATTGGTCCGAGTGGAATGTGATTTTTTTTATCGCATTCCACTTGCTCCATGTTACTCGCTGTGTCTTTAGACTCAATTTTTCAGATGGCTTAGGTATGTTTAAGATATCATGCACCTCTTAATTAATTATCTTTATAAATAACTTCTTATGATATACAATTTACTTTTTTTTTCTATTTTTCTTATATGAGAAGTATTACTTAAGCCATTACTTAAAGGCTGCTTTACACATATCAATTTATCGTGTGTTCGCATGTGCGATCGCACCCGGGCCCCATCGTTTGTGCGTTACAGGTAATTTGTTGCCCGTGTCGCACAAACTCGGTAACCCCCGTCACACGCACTTACCTCCCAAACGACCTCGCTGTGGGTGGCGAACATTCTCTTCCTGAAGAAGGAGGGATGTTCGGCGTCACAGCGATGTCACACAGCGGCACCCAATAGAAGCGGAGGGGCGAAGATGAGCGGGACGTAAACATCCCGCCTACCTCCTTCCTTCCGGCGGCCGCAGGTAAGCTGCAGTTCATCATTCCCGAGGTGTCACATGGAGCGATGTGTGCTGCCTCAGGAACAATGAACAACCGGCGTGCAGAAGGCCGTTCGATTTTTTGAAAATGAGCGACGTGTCACCGAGCAACAATAAGGTGAGTTTTTTTGCTTGTTCACAGTCGCTCATTTGTGTTACAAGCTACGATATCTCAAACAAGGCCGGATGTGCGTCACTAACGACGTGACCCCGACGACAGATCATTAGATATATCGTAGCATGTAAAGTGGCCTTAAGTCTATAAAAAAATAGCAATTACACATAGACTATACTGCATTTTATAGAAAAGTATGGTGTACCTTAAAATGTAGATTATATGTATCTTGTTGGACAATTACTGATACACTGAAGAAAGACATTTAGTAAATCAAGCTTACTTGCCCCAGAGTATGAACATCAAGTGAACTGAATATCACAAGTTTTGAGAGCCCAAAACCCATAATAGATTGAACAAATCAATTGTCTGCCCTGTTAATAAAGCCACGGGAGACACCTATCTAGCATTTCCTCTGAGCAATTAACAACTGACAACAGCAGCTAATAAAAATACAAAGTACTACAGAGGTGGATAACAAATGGTCTGTGAAACTATTTGCAAGCTGGGAGTAAGTTACTTTCAGATCATATGCTGTTCATAAAAATTAATAATGATTTATTTTTCAGAATCTTGAGCATTTATAATGATGGCTAATAAAATGTCAACTCCCCAAGCAGCAATTACACAATATAACTCTAGCACTCCAATGTAGACAATGATTATTCATTATACATGACTTTGATAACAATTATTCCCCCCCTTGAGAATTTATCTGTCATTTATATTAACATCTTGGAGACCTTTCATATTTCCAGTAGTTTCACATTTATTGAAAGTTTTATAGTACTAAGCATTGCTTTGTTATATGAATACAGCAACATCATGGACACAACATAGTATTGGCCATGATACTATACAGAGGTATACAAAATGCCGCACTTTAATTATGCTCTCCCATCAAAGTTTTTATTCTGTTAAATATTACATATTATATAGCCTTATGTACTTACAATTGCTCATTTTGCCTTTCTACCAGATTCATTTTTCTTTTTCCAGTAGATCTATAACATCACGTGATTAAAAACTGACTAGCTGAATCATTCTAAGCTCTATGTAGAAAAAGGAAGTCACTTTTCTCTATATAAGTATTCCCTTCTTCCACTTCTGACCCAGCTCCTCCCCCTGCCATTGACTTTTGCAGTGATGACTCATGTATACCAGTCATCATAAAAATGTTTGATATATAAAAATATGAAAACAATAAGTAGAAAAAAGCAGAAAGGTAGTATACTTAAAAGTTCTATATAAGAAAGTCTTTTTCTTCTCCTAGGTACAGAATGTCTACAGAAATCCAATTGACTTATATGTCCTCAACTTGTGACACAAGGTGAATAGTCCATTGATTGTTTAAAATCCAACATTGGAGATAGTTTTAAACTTGCGTGAAAGATATTACAGTCACAATATATCCATGATTTTGATTTTTGGGGCAGCAGTCATATGTTTCTACTACATTAAATTCTGAATTACCATAGTGAAGGTGATATGAAAGGCGTCAAAGTTGAAAGTCATGTGTTAATTGTGTTAATAGTGTTACAAAAAAACCAGGATGAAGGAGACATTTATATTTCACACAGTTCAATATACATTCAGGAGTCCATAAAAAATATGGGGATTTAGAATTGACTAATATTTCTGCACAAAATAATACACATGAATTTCAGCAGTGAAAGAAGAAAAAATGCAGCAACCATAAAAAAAGGAAAAATGAAAGATAAAAAAACCTATCACTTTGAATTCATCACTTTAACCCCTTCATGTACCTAATGGTACATCTTAAATCATGAAGAGGTGATCACTGCTGGCTGCTGCGGTGAGCCAGCGGCAATCCCCACACATGTCTGCTGATTTACACAGCAGACGTGTGCGGCTATAAGGCATGGGTGGATCTGTGATCGACCCATTCCTGTTAAACCCTTAAATTACACTGTCAAAATGTGACAGCACAATTTAAATGGCCTTGGCAGGGAATTTCCCCACCACCATCAGAGGCCTTGTGATGCAATCACAGGGAGACGATGGTTGCCTGTGATGGGTCATGTGATGACTCCTGCCACTATCATGATGTAGTTCCTGTTACAGCTGACAGAGTGCTGGCTGTAACAAAACACAGCATTTCTGCTGATCAAAGCGGTGCTGCTCTGATCTGCAGAAATGAATGACTAATCAGACTGCTGATTATTAAAGCCCCCTAGGGGGACTAGTAAAATAAAAAAAGTTTTAAAAAAATGTTAAAAAAATTAAAAAACCTAAAAGTTCAAATCAGCCCCTTTTTACCCCATTGAAAAATAAAGGGTTAAAGATAACAAATATACACATATTTAATATTGCCGAATTCAGAAATGCCCGATCTATCAAAATATAAAATCAATTAATCTGATCGGTAAACGGCGTAGCGGAAAAGAAATTTCAAATGCCAAAATTATGCTTTTTGATCTTCATAAATTTTGTGCATAATGCAATAACTAGAGATGAGCGAACCGGTCGCGGTTCGGCTCGAGGTTGGTTCGCCGAACGGACCTCCCGTTCGAGTTCGGTTCGTCGAACGTTCGACGAACCGAACTCGAACTGCATAGGAAACAATGGCAGGCAATCACAAACACAGAAAAACACCTAGAAAACACCCTCAAAGGTGTCCTAAAGGTGACAAACAACTCAAACACATTAGAAAGTGACAAGGACATATACTCATGCGAAAACAAAACAGCTGGACAAGGAAAAAGAGGAGGACACACAGATATAGGCATGGCACGCCCTTCTAAAATCATGTAAAACACCGCAAGGTGACTCCAAGCGGAGTCTCCCTTTTTTCCAAAAATTGGGCCACACACACACCCACCCCTTCAGTGGCAGCACTTGTGCCCCAGTTGTACACTTCACAGCTACATTTGCATCAAGCACATTCAAAAATACGCCATTCTTATCCGTCCCCAGGATGACACCGGGGTAGGTAGCAAAGTCTTTCCTGATCCCAGCTCTGTTCATCTTGGCTTCTTTTAAAAACACAGCAAGCAAGGGTTACTCCAAGCGGAGTCTCCCTTTTTTCCAAAAATTGGGCCACACAGACACCCACCCCATCAGTGGCAGCACTTGGGCCCTAGTTGCAAACAGGATGTTTTGATTTGCATCAAGCACATTCAAAAATACGCCATTCTTATCCGTCCCCAGGATGACACCGGGGTACGTAGATAAAGTCTTTGCTGATCCATGACTTGTTCATCTTGGCTTCTTTTAAAAACAATGTAAGCAAGGGTTACTCCAAGCGGAGTCTCCCTTTTTTTCCAAAAATTGGGCCACACAGACACCCACCCCATCAGTGGCAGCACTTGGGCCCTAGTTGCAAACAGGATGTTTTGATTTGCATCAAGCACATTCAAAAATACGCCATTCTTATCCGTCCCCAGGATGACACCGGGGTAGGTAGCAAAGTCTTTCCTGATCCCAGCTCTGTTCATCTTGGCTTCTTTTAAAAACACAGCAAGCAAGGGTTACTCCAAGCGGAGTCTCCCTTTTTTCCAAAAATTGGGCCCACACACACCCACCCCTTCAGTGGCAGCAGTTGTGCCCCAGTTGTACACTTCACAGCTAGATTTGCATCAAGCACATTCAAAATAACGCCATTCTTATCCGTCCCCAGGATGACACCGGGGTAGGTAGCAAAGTCTTTCCTGATCCCAGCTCTGTTCATCTTGGCTTCTTTTAAAAACACAGCAAGCAAGGGTTACTCCAAGCGGAGTCTCCCTTTTTTCCAAAAATTGGGCCACACAGGCACCCACCCCATCAGTGGCAGCACTTGGGCCCTAGTTGCAAACAGGATGTTTTGATTTGCATCAAGCACATTCAAAAATACGCCATTCTTATCCGTCCCCAGGATGACACCGGGGTACGTAGATAAAGTCTTTGCTGATCCATGACTTGTTCATCTTGGCTTCTTTTAAAAACAATGTAAGCAAGGGTTACTCCAAGCGGAGTCTCCCTTTTTTTCCAAAAATTGGGCCACACAGACACCCACCCCATCAGTGGCAGCACTTGGGCCCTAGTTGCAAACAGGATGTTTTGATTTGCATCAAGCACATTCAAAAATACGCCATTCTTATCCGTCCCCAGGATGACACCGGGGTAGGTAGCAAAGTCTTTCCTGATCCCAGCTCTGTTCATCTTGGCTTCTTTTAAAAACACAGCAAGCAAGGGTTACTCCAAGCGGAGTCTCCCTTTTTTCCAAAAATTGGGCCACACAGACACCCACCCCATCAGTGGCAGCACTTGGGCCCTAGTTGCAAACAGGATGTTTTGATTTGCATCAAGCACATTCAAAAATACGCCATTCTTATCCGTCCCCAGGATGACACCGGGGTACGTAGATAAAGTCTTTGCTGATCCATGACTTGTTCATCTTGGCTTCTTTTAAAAACAATGTAAGCAAGGGTTACTCCAAGCGGAGTCTCCCTTTTTTTCCAAAAATTGGGCCACACAGACACCCACCCCATCAGTGGCAGCACTTGGGCCCTAGTTGCAAACAGGATGTTTTGATTTGCATCAAGCACATTCAAAAATACGACATTCTTATCCGTCCCCAGGATGACACCGGGGTACGTAGATAAAGTCTTTGCTGATCCATGACTTGTTCATCTTGGCTTCTTTTAAAAACAATGTAAGCAAGGGTTACTCCAAGCGGAGTCTCCCTTTTTTTCCAAAAATTGGGCCACACAGACACCCACCCCATCAGTGGCAGCACTTGGGCCCTAGTTGCAAACAGGATGTTTTGATTTGCATCAAGCACATTCCAAATCCACAAGCATTTACTCTCCCCAGGATGACACAGGGGTAGTAAATTCCTTCTGGATCCATGACTTGTTCATTTTGATGAACGTCAGTCTGTCCACATTGTCACTGGACAGACGCGTGCGCTTATCTGTCAGCACACACCCAGCAGCACTGAAGACACGTTCAGAGACAACGCTGGCAGCTGGACACGACAAAATCTCCAAGGCGTAACTGGAGAGCTCTGGCCATTTTTCTATGTTTGAAGCCCAAAAGGAGCAAGGCTCCAGTTGCACAGTCATGGCATCGATGTTCATTTGGAGATACTCCTGTATCATCCTCTCCAGCCGTTGAGTATGTGTCAGACTTGTTGTCTCTGGTGGCCTTGCAAAAGAGGGTCTAAAAAAATTATGAAAAGATTCCATAAAATTGCTGTTACCGGCACCAGATACGGTCCTACTGGTACGGGTAGACTGGTGAAGATGACGAGACCGTCCCATGTTTGTCAAGTTACAACTGGGAGATTCCCTCCCTGCACCTGCACGGTTGTTTGGTGGAAAAGCCGAGCTAAGATCGAGTAACAGCTTCTGCTGATACTCCTGTATACGTGCGTCCCTTTCTATGGCTGGAATTATGTCACAAAATTTGGACTTGTACCGGGGATCTAATAGTGTGGCAATCCAGTAGTCATCATCACTTCTAATTTTGACAATACGACTGTCATGTTGGAGGTAGTGCAACAAGAAGGCACTCATGTGTCTTGCGCAGCCATGCGGACCAAGTCCACGCTGTGTTTGTGGCATAGAGGTGCTAACCGTTCTTTCTTCCTCTGACATCTCCCCCCAACCTCTTTCAACTGAAATTTGACCAAGGTCTCCCTCATCCGCTGAGTCTTCCATGTCCATGGACAGTTCGTCCTCCATTTCTTCATGTTCTCCTGCACCTTGCTCAACATTTCGCCTGCTACTATGCGCCCTTGTCGATCCCTGTTCCCCATGGTCCCATGCCTGCTGCGTTGGTGATGATGAACGTCTGGATCTTGGTGATGTTGTTGTCCCTTGCACATATGAATCCTCCTGTAGTTCCTCCCCTTCATGTTGTCCCACCCCCTGACTCCGAATAGTGTTTAGCGTGTGCTCCAGCATGTAAATGACTGGAATCGTCATGCTGATAATGGCATTGTCAGAGCTAAACATATTCGTCGCCATGTCGAAACTGTGCAGAAGGGTGCATAGGTCCTTGATCTGAGACCACTCCATCAGGGTGATCTGCCCCACCTCTGCATCTCGTTGGCCCAGGCTATACGTCATGACGTATTGCACCAGGGCTCTGCGGTGCTGCCACAGTCGCTGTAACATGTGTAGAGTTGAATTCCAGCGTGTCGCCACATCGCATTTCAGGCGATGAACCGGCAGGCCGAAAGACTTCTGGAGCGATGCAAGTCGCTCAGCTGCGGCGCTTGAACGCCGGAAGTGAGCAGACAGTTTTCGTGCCCTGTTCAGAAGGCCATCTAGGCCGGGATAGTGTGTTAAAAATTGCTGCACGACAAGGTTCAACACGTGAGCCATACAAGGTACGTGTGTCACCTTGCCCAGGCGAAGGGCCGCACCCAGGTTTGCAGCATTGTCGCACACGGCCTTACCAGGCTGCAGGTTGAGTGGAGACAACCATTTATTAAACTCGGACCGCAGAGCTGACCACAACTCCTCAGCTGTGTGACTCTTATTACCAAGACATGTCAAGCTAAAGACCGCCTGATGCCGTTGCGCTCGGCTGCCAGCATAGTAATGAGGCGTGCGTGATTCCTTTTGCGCAGTGAGAACGCTGGTGGCCTGACCAGGCAGGCTTGGGGCGGAGGTGGAGGACCCAGATGAGGTGGAGGATGCAGAAGCTGTGGCGGAACTTGGACAGACAGAGGATTGACACACAAGTCGTGGGGACGGCAAGACTTGTGCAGCAGACCCTTCACCATCTATCACCATAGTTACCCAGTGCCCAGTCAGCGACATGTAACGTCCCTGTCCATGCTTACTGGTCCAAGTATCGGTGGTGAAATGCACCCGTTCACACACAGAGTTTCTCAAGGAAGCGGTGATGTTGTGTGCGACATGCTGGTGTAGCGCGGGCACACCTTTCTTAGAGAAGTAGTGGCGACTAGGCATCTGGTACTGGGGCACAGCGACAGACATAAGGTCTCTAAAATCCTGTGTGTCCACTAGGCGGAAAGGCAGCATTTCGGTAGCCAACAGCTTACAGAGGGATAGAGTCAACCTCTTAGCTTTGTCATGGGTCGGAGGAAGTGGCCTTTTATTTGACCACATCTGAGGGACAGAGATCTGGCTGCTGTGTGTAGACGGTGTTGAGTAGGGTGTCCCTGGAAAAATGCAGGTTTGTGAGGAAAGTGCAGGCGGAGACATGATGTTGCCTTCATCCAACGTTGGTGCTATCGATGTCTGAGAGAGCTGTACACACTCACTTGTTTCCCCTTCCAAACCAACTGACGACCTTACAAGCAAACTGCCTGTTGCGGTTACAGTGGTGGAAGTTTTGCGTGGAAAAACAGGTGTGACAGCTGTCCCCACAGTCCTAGAAGATGAAGAGCGCGCGGATGCACTGGAAGGGGCGGGCGGTGGATGGTTCGCTCCGCTAGCCGGCATTGCAGCACGGTGAGCTTCCCACCGGGACTTATGATATTTATTCATGTGACGATTCATGGAAGAAGTTGTCAAACTGCTGAGGTTTTGACCTCTACTAACAGAATCATGACAAATGTTACATATCACATGAGTTGGGCGATCTTTTTCGATGTGAAAAAAGGCCCAGGCTAGGCAAGGCTTAGAGGCCATGCGACCTGTTGATCCACCCCGAATAATGCTCAGAGGCAGAGTGGTGGCTAAGGATGCAGTTGTATACGTGCTACCAGTGCTCCGACTCTGTCCAGGAAGGCACAAGGTAACTTCGTCGTCGGTTGCATCCTCCTCCACCGCCTCTGTTGACCTCCTCGAGTGCCTGACTGGGGGTTGACAGTAGGTGGGATCTAGAACGTCATCATCAATTGTTGTGTTTGCACTCCCCTCCCCCTCAGACCGAGCCTCTTCTTGCCCTGACCGAATATTTAAGTTGTCATCCCAATCGGGTATCTGCGTCTCATCTTCATCAGTATGTTCCTCATTGTCTATAACCACAGGTGTTACAGTTTGTGACAAAGGGTCAACATTATGCTCAGAAACTTGGTCCTCACGGCCTGAATCTGAGTCACAAAGGTTCTGGGCATCACTGCAGACCATTTCCTGTTCTGTACTCACTGTAGCTTGGGAGCAGACCTCTGGTTCCCAGGCTATAGTGTGACTGAACAGCTCTGCAGACTCAGCCATCTCAGTTCCACCATACTGTGCAGGGCTGATGGAGACTTCAGAGCTGGGAGAAATCAAGTGTGATTGGGATGACAACTCAGAGGAATGGTGTTTTTTGGATGCGGTACTTGAAGTGGCTGAGAGGGCACTTGTTGGACCACTTGAGATCCATTCAAGCATTTTCCTTTTTTGCCCATCATCTACCTTTGTTCCTCTTGTTCGTGTCCGTAAAAAAGGGAGCACATCGGATTGTCCACAATAAGTAGTAGACATCTTACTTTTGCTAGTAGATGGTCTATCTTCAGCAGATGATAATGGAGCTTTGCCACCTTCCCCACTGGCAAAACATTTTTTGCCTTTTCCACCACGCCTCTTCCCCTTTCCACCAGCATCTGTCATTTTGCCACTCATGTTGATTGCGACAAGATTGTGGACTGAAAATGTGGTAGTAAAAATTGAGAGGTGGTGAAGATTGCAGTGGTGGTCTAGCTTAACAGCAGAATAATAAAGAATAAATATCCCTGACAATGTAACTTAGTTATAATTCGTTGGAGTGTGCAACGCAGGCAGACGTGCTGCAAATGTCTTGGCACTAGTGGGACTATAGCAAAGTCCAATAGCCACGTATAGGATGCCACTAGGTACACTGAGTGTGTGCTAGTATAATGGCTTCGTTATAATTAGTTGGAGTGTGCAACGCAGGCAGATGCGCTCTGCAAATGTCTTGGCACTAGTGGGACTATAGCAAAGTCCAATAGCCACGTATAGGATGCCACTAGGTACACTGAGTGTTTGCTAGTATAATGGCTTCGTTATAATTAGTTGGAGTGTGCAACGCAGGCAGATGCGCTCTGCAAATGTCTTGGCACTAGTGGGACTATAGCAAAGTCCAATAGCCACGTATAGGATGCCACTAGGTACACTGAGTGTGTGCTAGTATAATGGCTTCGTTATAATTAGTTGGAGTGTGCAACGCAGGCAGATGCGCTCTGCAAATGTCTTGGCACTAGTGGGACTATAGCAAAGTCCAATAGCCACGTATAGGATGCCACTAGGTACACTGAGTGTTTGCTAGTATAATGGCTTCGTTATAATTAGTTGGAGTGTGCAACGCAGGCAGATGCGCTCTGCAAATGTCTTGGCACTAGTGGGACTATAGCAAAGTCCAATAGCCACGTATAGGATGCCACTAGGTACACTGAGTGTTTGCTAGTATAATGGCTGAGTTTAAAAAACTTGGAGTGTGCAATGCAGGCAGATGTGCTCTGCTAATGTCTTTGCACTAGTGGGACTATAGCAAAGTCCAATAGCCACGTATAGGATGCCACTAGGTACACTGAGTGTGTGCTAGTATAATGGCTTCGTTATAATTAGTTGGAGTGTGCAACGCAGGCAGATGCGCTCTGCAAATGTCTTGGCACTAGAGGGACTATAGCAAAGTCCAATAGCCACGTATAGGATGCCACTAGGTACACTGAGTGTGTGCTAGTATAATGGCTTCGTTATAATTAGTTGGAGTGTGCAACGCAGGCAGATGCGCTCTGCAAATGTCTTGGCACTAGTGGGACTATAGCAAAGTCCAATAGCCACGTATAGGATGCCACTAGGTACACTGAGTGTTTGCTAGTATAATGGCTTCGTTATAATTAGTTGGAGTGTGCAACGCAGGCAGATGCGCTCTGCAAATGTCTTGGCACTAGTGGGACTATAGCAAAGTCCAATAGCCACGTATAGGATGCCACTAGGTACACTGAGTGTGTGCTAGTATAATGGCTTCGTTATAATTAGTTGGAGTGTGCAACGCAGGCAGATGCGCTCTGCAAATGTCTTGGCACTAGTGGGACTATAGCAAAGTCCAATAGCCACATATAGGATGCCACTAGGTACACTGAGTGTTTGCTAGTATAATGGCTTCGTTATAATTAGTTGGAGTGTGCAACGCAGGCAGATGCGCTCTGCAAATGTCTTGGCACTAGTGGGACTATAGCAAAGTCCAATAGCCACGTATAGGATGCCACTAGGTACACTGAGTGTTTGCTAGTATAATGGCTGAGTTTAAAAAACTTGGAGTGTGCAATGCAGGCAGATGTGCTCTGCTAATGTCTTTGCACTAGTGGGACTATAGCAAAGTCCAATAGCCACGTATAGGATGCCACTAGGTACACTGAGTGTGTGCTAGTATAATGGCTTCGTTATAATTAGTTGGAGTGTGCAACGCAGGCAGATGCGCTCTGCAAATGTCTTGGCACTAGAGGGACTATAGCAAAGTCCAATAGCCACGTATAGGATGCCACTAGGTACACTGAGTGTGTGCTAGTATAATGGCTTCGTTATAATTAGTTGGAGTGTGCAACGCAGGCAGATGCGCTCTGCAAATGTCTTGGCACTAGTGGGACTATAGCAAAGTCCAATAGCCACGTATAGGATGCCACTAGGTACACTGAGTGTTTGCTAGTATAATGGCTTCGTTATAATTAGTTGGAGTGTGCAACGCAGGCAGATGCGCTCTGCAAATGTCTTGGCACTAGTGGGACTATAGCAAAGTCCAATAGCCACGTATAGGATGCCACTAGGTACACTGAGTGTTTGCTAGTATAATGGCTTCGTTATAATTAGTTGGAGTGTGCAACGCAGGCAGATGCGCTCTGCAAATGTCTTGGCACTAGTGGGACTATAGCAAAGTCCAATAGCCACGTATAGGATGCCACTAGGTACACTGAGTGTTTGCTAGTATAATGGCTTCGTTATAATTAGTTGGAGTGTGCAACGCAGGCAGATGCGCTCTGCAAATGTCTTGGCACTAGTGGGACTATAGCAAAGTCCAATAGCCACGTATAGGATGCCACTAGGTACACTGAGTGTGTGCTAGTATAATGGCTTCGTTATAATTAGTTGGAGTGTGCAACGCAGGCAGATGCGCTCTGCAAATGTCTTGGCACTAGTGGGACTATAGCAAAGTCCAATAGCCACGTATAGGATGCCACTAGGTACACTGAGTGTTTGCTAGTATAATGGCTTCGTTATAATTAGTTGGAGTGTGCAACGCAGGCAGATGCGCTCTGCAAATGTCTTGGCACTAGTGGGACTATAGCAAAGTCCAATAGCCACGTATAGGATGCCACTAGGTACACTGAGTGTTTGCTAGTATAATGGCTGAGTTTAAAAAACTTGGAGTGTACAATGCAGGTAGATGTGCTCTGCTAATGTCTTTGCACTAGTGGGACTATAGCAAAGTCCAATAGCCACGTATAGGATGCCACTAGGTACACTGAGTGTTTGCTAGTATAATGGCTGAGTTTAAAAAACTTGGAGTGTGCAATGCAGGCAGATGTGCTCTGCTAATGTCTTTGCACTAGTGGGACTATAGCAAAGTCCAATAGCCACGTATAGGATGCCACTAGGTACACTGAGTGTTTGCTAGTAAAATTGCTTAGTTTAAAAAACTTGGAGTGTGCAATGCAGGCAGATGTGCTCTGCAAATGTCTTGGCCCTAGTGGGACTATAGCAAAGTCCAATAGCCACGTATAGGATGCCACTAGGTACACTGAGTGTGTGCTAGTATAATGGCTTCGTTATAATTAGTTGGAGTGTGCAACGCAGGCAGATGCGCTCTGCAAATGTCTTGGCACTAGTGGGACTATAGCAAAGTCCAATAGCCACGTATAGGATGCCACTAGGTACACTGAGTGTTTGCTAGTATAATGGCTTCGTTATAATTTGTTGTAGTGTGCAACGCAGGCAGATGCGCTCTGCAAATGTCTTGGCACTAGTGGGACTATAGCAAAGTCCAATAGCCACGTATAGGATGCCACTAGGTACACTGAGTGTGTGCTAGTATAATGGCTTCGTTATAATTAGTTGGAGTGTGCAACGCAGGCAGATGCGCTCTGCAAATGTCTTGGCACTAGTGGGACTATAGCAAAGTCCAATAGCCACGTATAGGATGCCACTAGGTACACTGAGTGTTTGCTAGTATAATGGCTTCGTTATAATTAGTTGGAGTGTGCAACGCAGGCAGATGCGCTCTGCAAATGTCTTGGCACTAGTGGGACTATAGCAAAGTCCAATAGCCACGTATAGGATGCCACTAGGTACACTGAGTGTTTGCTAGTATAATGGCTTCGTTATAATTTGTTGTAGTGTGCAACGCAGGCAGATGCGCTCTGCAAATGTCTTGGCACTAGTGGGACTATAGCAAAGTCCAATAGCCACGTATAGGATGCCACTAGGTACACTGAGTGTGTGCTAGTATAATGGCTTCGTTATAATTAGTTGGAGTGTGCAACGCAGGCAGATGCGCTCTGCAAATGTCTTGGCACTAGTGGGACTATAGCAAAGTCCAATAGCCACGTATAGGATGCCACTAGGTACACTGAGTGTTTGCTAGTATAATGGCTTCGTTATAATTAGTTGGAGTGTGCAACGCAGGCAGATGCGCTCTGCAAATGTCTTGGCACTAGTGGGACTATAGCAAAGTCCAATAGCCACGTATAGGATGCCACTAGGTACACTGTGTGTTTGCTAGTATAATGGCTGAGTTTAAAAAACTTGGAGTGTGCAATGCAGGCAGATGTGCTCTGCTAATGTCTTTGCACTAGTGGGACTATAGCAAAGTCCAATAGCCACGTATAGGATGCCACTAGGTACACTGAGTGTTTGCTAGTAAAATTGCTTAGTTTAAAAAACTTGGAGTGTGCAATGCAGGCAGATGTGCTCTGCAAATGTCTTGGCACTAGTGGGACTATAGCAAAGTCCAATAGCCACGTATAGGATGCCACTAGGTACACTGAGTGTTTGCTAGTATAATGGCTTCGTTATAATTTGTTGGAGTGTGCAACGCAGGCAGATGCGCTCTGCAAATGTCTTGGCCCTAGTGGGACTATAGCAAAGTCCAATAGCCACGTATAGGATGCCACTAGGTACAGAGTGTTTGCTAGTATAATGGCTGAGTTTAAAAAACTTGGAGTGTGCAATGCAGGCAGATGTGCTCTGCTAATGTCTTTGCACTAGTGGGACTATAGCAAAGTCCAATAGCCACGTATAGGATGCCACTAGGTACACTGAGTGTTTGCTAGTAAAATGGCTTAGTTTAAAAAACTTGGAGTGTGCAATGCAGGCAGATGTGCTCTGCAAATGTCTTTGCACTAGTGGGACTATAGCAAAGTCCAATAGCCACAGATAGGATGCCACTAGGTACACTGAGTGTTTGCTAGTATAATGGCTTAGTTAGAATGAGTTGGAGTGTGCAGAGGACAAGAGGGTACAGTGGCAGGATTGTGGTGCTCTGGGTAGAGGAATGGAAGCCTGCCTTTCTATTCCCTCCTAATGGTGAAATGCAGGGAGGAAATCCCTGACCTGGGCTACACAGACGCTGTTGCTGTTTGCAGGACCTGTCACCTATGGCTCTCTGACCCTGCCGGTACGAGCCCTTAAAAGGACTGCTAGAATGTGCTCTCCCTAAGCTGTCTAACGCTGTGTATGCAGCGCATACAGCTGTATCGGCGATAGGACAAAGGACGGAACTGCGACAGTGATGTCTGACACCAAAGACGCAGAAGGCAGATAATGGCGATCGTGAAGAAAATGTCCGGTTTTATAATGCAGGGACATGTGACATGCAGATCCTATCACACATGCCGTTGCTTCTCTGCCTCAAAGTCCACTTAGGTGTGTGTGTGTCTGTGATTGGCTGACATGCTGGCCAGCCCCACAAGACGCGCGCGCTTAGGGAAGGAAGACAAGAAAAAAAAAAAAAAAATGGCGATCGCCATTATAGAAACAGCAGTGATCTGAAGGCGCTGTTCACGCACACTATACACTGAAATGTGATAATAGTTTGATTCACAGAGTGACTTACACTATTACAGCAGAAACCAAGCTAAGATTTAGCTGTTTTTTGGCTGCTAGAACCGTTCTCGAACGTTTCTAGAACTATCGAGCTTTTGCAAAAAGCTCGAGTTCTAGTTCGATCTAGAACATGCCCCAAAATCACTCGAGCCTAGAACTGGAGAACCACGAACCACGAACCGCGCTCAACTCTAGAAATAACAGACGATCAAAATGCAGCATCTGCGGTAAAATAGTACCATTAAAAACGACAGCTCAAGACGCAAAAAAATAAGCCAACACTGAACCCCAGATCTCTAAAAATGAGAATACTATGAGTCACAGAAAATGGCACAAATAGTGCGCCACTTTTTTGGGACAAACTTCTGAATTTTTTTAACCCCTTGGATACAGATAAACCTATATATTTTTGGTGTCTACAAACTCATACCAACCTGAGGCATCTCAACGACATGTCAATTTTACCATTTAATGAACACAGTGAATAAAACACCCTAAAAACAATTGTGCAATCGCACTTTTTTTTGCAATTTTTCCACACTTGGATTTTTTTGCCATTTTCCAGTGGACTATATTGTAAAACTCATGGTTTCATTTAAAAGTAAAACTCGTCCCTCAAAAAGCAAGCATTCATATGGCAAGATTGCCAGAAAAATAAAAAAGTTACGGCTCTCGGAAAAAGGGGAGCAAACAACACAAAAGAAAAATGGAAAATTGCCCAGGGATGAAGGGGTTAAAAACAAGGAATATGTAAAATCATGAAAAGTAGGGGAGACACCAAGTCTACTCGCTTCCAGCTTTAAAAGCTTAGTCTTGACAAAGGCTGTCTTGAGGGAATGCAAATAAGTATAAAAATACATCAGTAACATAAGTATTTTGCAAATTCATAATAGTGTAATTGCATAAGAATGAATGTAATTTCTTGTAGGAAAAAAATATATATTAGAAGGAAAAAATTATATTATATGACCAAAAATACAATGTTCTGTTCAGAATTAAAACCAAGCATAATAAGGTGTAAAGGTGAGGGAAAAGCTTGTTTGTGGAACTTCGGAAACACATGGAGAAAAGGATGGACCAAATTGTCCACCAAAAGATATTCCTGCTCTTTTTCAGGAGCAAATCTTTGTGCTGTTCTGTCTTCCAGTAATTTAGCCAAATCTGTAGAAATGCAGGTAGTAGATTAGATGTGACAGTTTTTCATAAATAGAAGAATCTGAACCCATGTCCAAAACTAAATTGTTGTATAGTATTTTATCCAAGATCACTATCGAGCCCCTTATCTAATATTTGGAGTATCCCTTAACTGGGCAATAGCTTGTCTTTGCTGAAATTTAATATTTGATGTAACATTCCTTTATTGGTGAGAAGAACATTATTCATATCCCGTTCCATAATTTGTTAAAGGGTGTCCATAATAGGTGCTTTTGATTAAATTGGATAAAAGCATGGGTTATTTGTATTCTTTGCAATAAACTCTCATACATTCATGACTTTTTCACCACTAACAAACTCTCTTTCCTCAGCATCACTGAAGCCTGCCTCACCCCCTCTGTCACAGCCTCTCCTGCTTCACTTTCTTATGGTGGCTTCAATCTTACACACCATGCCCCAGTAACAAGCATGGTGAAGGAGTTGGTTTTCTCATGTCCAAAAAATGCCCCTTCACCACAAATCTTCTACCTCCCGCCTTAATTCTCCCATCTTGTGAAGTGCAATCCGTCCACATCTAGTCCCCCTACAACTTTAGCTGCTGTTAACTTTTAACACTCACTTTCTCTTTTGGCCTCACACTGTGGTCCTTTACAGTTACTCACAAAGTTGTCCACATGCTGGACCTCATCTTCACCCAATTCTATTCCCTATAAAACCTCTCAAACTCACTTCTCCCCCTGTCTGACCACAACCTACTTACATTCTCTTTCCACTCTACTCCAAGTACACAACCTTACTCCACAAACTTTTACAATCTTGCAGAAATCTCAAACACCTTGATTTACATTCACTTTGTCAGTCCCTTCTCCCTCTTTCAGGCATAGATTCTTAAATTATGCAGATGCTATACCACTTTATTTAATACCAAAATCTCTGCAGCTCTCGAATCAGACCCTGGCTCACGCATACCAAAATTTGCACAATCAACAGGCAACCTTGGCACACAGACCAGACTAAAGGACTGATATGGGCTTCCAGGATTGCTGAATGTAGATGGAAGAGGTCTCATTCCACCGAGCACTTTATCATATACCAACAGTCTGTCAACACTTTCAAGTTTGCACTCAATGCAGCAATACAAACCTACTTCTTATCTCTCATCCACCCTGTCTCTCAACCCAAAACAGCTATTCAACACTTAACTCCTTCCTCCATTCCCGGTGCCTCCTCCCTCTCCTCTCATCTCAGCTGAGGACTTTGCCTCTTTCTTCCAGCAGAAGATTGACAACATTAGTGAAAGCTTTGACCCACAATCCCGGCAGCCCCTCCTCATAACTATTCAGCCCTCTTTTCCAAATCCTATTTGTCTACCTTTACAAAAGATCACCTTTCCTCTCTACTCTCAAGATCACATCTCATCACCTGTCCATATGACCCGCTCCTGTCCCACCTCATCCCCAATCTCACCACAGTCTTCATCCCAACCCTAACTCTTCTCTTCAACCTATCACTAACAACTGGTCTATTCCCCTCATGCTTTAAACATGTCTTGATCACACCCATACTCAAAAAGCCTTCCCTTGACCCTTTCTCTGTGTTGAGTTATCTCCCCATATCACTTTTCTTCTATGCTTCTAAACTACTGGAACAGCATGTCCATCTTCTTGAACTGTCCTCCAATCTTTATTTCTGCTCCCTCTTGACCAGCTACAATCTGGCTTCCACTGAAACTGCCCTAACTAAAGTCACCAATGACTTACTAACTGCCAAAGCCAAGCAAGATTCTCTGTCCTCCTCCTCTTGGACTTGTCTTCTGTCTTTGACACAGTGGACTATTCCTTTCTACTACAGACTCTCTCATCTCTGGTCATCACAGACTTGGCCCTGTTTTGCATCTCCTCATACCTAACCAACGGAACTTTCAGTGTTTTCCACTCTCACAACATTTACTCATCTCTCGCCCTGTCGATGACCCCAAGGTTCAGTTCTTGAACCACTGTTGTTCATCATCTACACCTTAATCCTGGGACTGCTCATAGAGGCTCACGGCTTTCAGTATCATCTCTATACTGATGATATGCAGAACTACTTCTCTGGACCTAACATCAGCTCCTTACTAACCAGAATCCCACAATGTGTGTCTGCTATTTCATCCTTTTTCTGTGCTCTACTTCTAAAACTTAACATGGACAAAACAGAATTTATTATCTGTCCTCTTCACTAAACCCGCCTAACAGATGTATTTATCAAAGTTGATGGCTGCTCACTCTCCCCAGTCCCACGTGTTCACTGCCTGGGGGTAACTTTCGACTCTGTTCTCTCCTTCAAGCCACACATCCAAGCTTTCTTCACCTCCTGCTGCCTCCAATTCAAAAATATTTCCTGGATTCATACATTCCTTAGCCAAGAAGCTGCAAAAACACTATTGACCATTACAACCCCCTGCTCTGTGGCCTCCCTTCTAACACTATTGCACCCGTACAATCTATTACACTATGCTGCCCAACTAATCCACCTGTCCACCCACTACTCTCCAACCTTTCCTCTCTGCCAATTCCTTCACTGGATTCCCATTGCCCAACGACTCTAGTTCAAAACCCCAACAATGACATACAAAGCCATCCAAAGCATGTCTCCTCCATACATCTGTGACCTAGTCTCCCAATACTTACCTACACATAATGTCTCATCCTCACAAGATCTCCTTCACTATTTCCCTCATGTCTCCTCTTCCCACAATCACATCGAAGATTTCTCCCGTGCATCTCCCATACTCTGGAATGCTCTACCACGAAGTATCAGACTCTTACCTACTTTGCTTCAAAAGGATCTTAAAGACCCATCTCTTCTGACAATCTTGCAACCTGCAGTAACCCTTAGTCTATTGTAGCGCCGCACAACCATCTCCACCTTTACCTACTGTATTTTCACCCATCCCTTGTGGACTGTGAGCCTTTGGTGGTAGTGTCCTCTCTCCTCCTGTATTGTTTATAATTATTGTACCTTGTTGCAGCTTATGGAGAGCTGTACCTAGTAGCACGAAAAGTGGAATGGTGCATGGGATACAGCTGATTACATATATACTGTATAGAATATTAAATCATTTTTAAAATGTAATTCCACATATGTTATATATTTAGGAGAATGTAACATTTGCTCTGTGCCATACATACTGTAGGATATACTAAATTGAAAATTAAAAACTAAACTAATGGAACACATTCATAATGCCATTACTATCTGTTTGAAAGCCAAACATTCTATGCCAGGACTTTCCAGGTATTTTTTTAGACAACAACCAGGGGAAGAAGAAGACAAAAAAACAGGCTCACCACGTAATTTTATTTAAATAGCAGGGGAAAATGTCTCCGTCGGGTGCCAATACTAGCTGGTGAACACAGCGATTTCTATGTAGAGTAGAAAGACAATTTCCTGCACAATCCATACGGTAATAAAATCAAAAGTTTAAGGGCGGCTTTGCACACTACGACATCGCAGGTGCGATGTCGGTGGGGTCAAATTGAAAGTGACGCACATCCGGCATCGCATGCGACATCGTAGTGTGTAAAGCCTAGATGATACGATTTACGAGCGCAAAATCGTCATAATCGTATCATCGCTGCAGCGTCGGCGTAATCCATAATTACGCTGACGCGACGGTCCGATGTGGTTCCTCGTTCCTGCGGCAGCACACATCGCTGTGTGTAAAGCCGCAGGAGCGAGGAACATCTCCTACCGGCGTCACTGCGGCTTCCGTAGGATATGCGGAAGGAAGGAGGTGGGCAGGATGTTTACATCCTGCTCATCTCCGCCCCTCCGCCGCTATTGGTCGCCTGCCGTGTGACGTCGCAATGACGCCGCACGACCCGCCCCCTTAGGAAGGAGGCGGGGCGACGGCCAAAGCGACGGTCGCAGGGCGAGTGAGTGCATGTGAAGCTGACGTAGCGATAATTTTCGCTACGCCAGCTATCACACGATATCGTACCTGCGACGGGGGCGGGGACTATCGCGTGCGACATCGCAGCATCGGCTTGCGATGTCGCAACGTGCAAAGCCCGCCTAATTCAGGGATTAAAATTTAAGCAGGATCCATTTTAAAGCTGACATGTTTTGGGCAATGTGTGCCCTTACTCATAGCATAAACATAAAATGGAAGACTGATTTATATACAAATATATTAAGCAACAAAAAACACAGACTAATCATTGCATAGGATAAATCGGTTAATTTATGCAGTAAATTGCCTTTCTACTCTAACCAAGGGAATACTGTATGTTTGACTATTGATGGTCTGGAAAGGGCTATCCGCCCTTCTAGAGGCGTAAACTTGGCAAATTTACTGCTAAAACGTGAAGCCCACTGGATTGTACGTTTAAACAACAGATTTTCCAATAGATTACATTTGAAAACAGATCTCATGTATCTATATTAGTACTGTAATTTGGTTCATATAATTTTGTTCATTCTATTATATTTTTTTTACCTTTTCATTTTTCTTTTGTATATAACAAGAAATTACATTCAGTCCTATGTAATTATACTATTATATATTTACATATTTTTTATATATTACTGATGTATTTTTTTTGTTTATATAATTATGGAATTGATTTAAACATCTGATTAATTCCATAGATGTGTGCAGGACATTGACCTTTACACCAATGACTTTCTCTCAGGATTGTCTTATAAATTTTATTTCTCTTAAGATATACTATACTTTGTGCAATATAAGAGCTTTTAAAGCTCGAAATGTGTAGACTCAGTGTCTCCCCTATTTTTCATGGCTTTATATATTCCCTGTTTTTAAAGTGGTAAATTAAAAGTGATGTTTTATTTTTATTTTTGATATTTTCTTCTTTTATTTTGACAATTTTATTCTTTCACTGTTTATAATTTCCCAAGAGCCAGTCTGAAGCTTCCTTGCACAGCACCCTAATGATGGAATTTTACTACCGGTGAGCTGATGTAACACTATTTTGTTTTTACATGAATTAGAGCAGCTTATCTTCACTACAAATAGTGTTAGACCCAGTGGACCATTGCTTATGCAATGTCTTTTTTCAAACCATGTTTGTATGAACTAGTGATGGGCGGACTCGCATATACCCATGATTGGCAGGTCTAACTGCGTTTAAAAAAAACCCGGTTAGGGTCCAGAATTGATCCCGGATATCTGTCCAGATGCCGGCCCCCATATAAGTCCATGGGGACTAGAATCTAGTTCTTTAAGATAGTGGTACAAGGTATGGGGGATTGGAGCAAGTGCGTTATACTTATAATGTCTCCGCTGCATTCCTCTTATGCTACTTCTAGGGCCGCTCATTATCCCTCATGCATATGCACTGCTTCCTCTGCCTACTGGCACTCCCTGAGTCTGTTATTGGTTGCAGTTAGATGTGCCCCCACTCTATGTCACAGCGTGTTTAACTGCTTTCAATCAGAGGAGTTGTGTGTGTTTCTATTTCTGTAAAAATAAATAAATTAAAAAATTGGTGAAGGGTCCCCCCATAATATTATATTCAGCCATGATAAAGCATATGGCTGTAGGCTGAAGCCCCCAGCTTTGTGTTTATCTTGCCTGTGTATCAAAATAAGAGGGGTTGCATGCGGCTTTTTTTAAGCATTATTTTTAATAAATAATTTAAAAAACTTGCATGAGGTCCCAACAAATTTTGATATCCAGCCATGATAAAGCCAACAGCTGGGAGCTGGTATTCTCAGGCTGGGGAGACCCATGATTATTGGCCCCTCAGCCTAAAAATAGCAGCCTGCAGCTGCCCAGGATTGTTCCATCTATTAGATGTGATAATCCCAGAACTTTACGCATCTCATTGCCCTGGTGTGGTGGCAATCAATTTAATAAGGGGTTAACAACAGCTTAAGGCTGCCTCTAAACCCTGGATTAGTAATGGGAGGCATCTGTGAGACCTCCCCCATTACTAATCAGTAAGTGAAAAAAATAAACACAAACAAAAAAAATCTTTTATTTGAAATAAAAAACAAAAAACACCCTCTTTCAGCTGCCACTGAGGCCCACATTAGTAGTTTGGAGGATCTATGAGATGCCCCATTACAAATCTGCAAGTGAAAAGAAATAAACACAAACACTGAAAAAAAACTTTATTTCTTTAATTAAAATACAAAAAACACCCTCTTTCACACTTTTATTAAACCCAAAACACCCAGGTCTGACATAATCCCCACAAGCTTCCACGATGTTTCCAGCTCTGCTATATGTGAAGTGAAAGCACAGAACATGACCACACTCTATAAGCTTCAGGCAGAGAAAGACTGAGCCTCAGCAATGATCGGTGATGTAATTCAGTTTATTTGCCGTCACTGCTGTGTGTTCCCACAGTCCTCTACCTGTGATCACAGGTAACCTGGCCTCAGGTGACCTCATTGAACTGAGTGACCTCACCACAGGTCCTCAGTTGATGGCATTCAGTTCAATGAGGTCACTTGAGGTTAGGTTACCTGTGATTACAAGTGGAAGACCATGGGAACCCCCAGTTATGACTGCAAATAATCTTAGTGACATCACCACTCATCGGCGGCTCAATCTCTGCCTGAAGCTCAAAGTGGGTGGTCATGTTCTATGATTGCGCACTGTTATTTCAGATGTTGTAGAGCTGAGATCGCCATGGGACCTTATCTCGATTATGTTGGACCTGGGTGTTTTAGAGTTAATAAAGGGGTGAAAGAGGGTGTGTGTTTTGTATTTTACTTCAAATAAAAAGATTTTTATCTGTTTGTGTTTATTTCTTTTCACTTACAGATTAGTAATAGGGGGATTTTATAGATGCCTCCCATTTCTAATCTAGGGCTTAGTGGCAGCTGTGAGCTGTTATTAACCCTTTATTACCCTGATTGCCACTGCACCAGGGCAATAGGGATGATCCTGGTAAAGTTCCAGGATTGTCGCATCTAATGGATTCGACAATCCTGGGCAGCTGCAGGCTGCAGCAGGCTGATCATTTTAGGCTAAGGGGATGCAATAACCATGTGCATCCCTAGCCACAGAATACCAGTTCCCAGCTATCGGCTATGGCTGGATATCAAAATTGGGGAGATCGCACACATTTTTTAAAAATTATTTATTTAAATAATTTTTAAAAAAATTGCATGCAGTTCTTCTGATTTTGAAAATAATGCAACCACTGGTATGGTATATATATTAGAAAGAACCAGAAATTACAGCAATAATACCTAAAATATAACTTTTAATAATTCCTCTAAAAATAGGGAAGGGTTCACCTTGCCTATGCATAAAATTCAGAATATTGCGAGATCCTCTACAGAACCTGGGGAACTGGCAAATCCTATAACCACACAAAAACACCTAACAGTATGATTGGTGCTGGCAAAAATAAGCAAATTTAACCGAAATGGTCATGATAATTTATACAGGCATTCACCTAGATCCCATTGACATTTTGAAAATGGCGCTATTTCACTATAGTGACTAAACACCCACAGGTATGTGACTAGAATGCTGCACATTCGGTTAAACAATTCAACATCAACCAGGGATTCAAAAAAGCCAAGTTATTGACCTGGTTATATCTGATAGGGAACAATCTCACCCATTTGCTGGTGTCTTGTCTCCCAAAAATGGTCAGTAAGTCCTCATATTCGGCGTATCCAAAGCAGACCCTCACCAAACAGGTCCTGGATCCCTTATGAACGGACTAACTGTCCTCTCCCAGAATCTCCTTCTCCCTTCTCCCGACGCGTTTCCTATACATCATTCATCAGGGGAGTCAATGAGGAGACAACCTCTACTGGGTTAATCTAGAAAAAAAGTGTGAGAACATGGGGAAAGTAAAGGGGGGGTGCTCTTTTGATATGTATACAGTAACCCCCAACAAACCTCACCCTATTAAAGAAGAAAAAGAAACCAACGACTTACCAGACGGTGACAGCACAATTCTTATAAGCTGTACACCGCTGCCCAGTCAAAGTACTCTTAAGTAGTCGCCGTTCCCCTGCCGGCGTCTGACGTCACACCCATGCCTGCACCCACCACTTCCGCCCAGTGTGGTGGAGCGCATCAGTGGAACGCACAGCGTCCCACAGGAAATGACGTCAGTTCACATCCGGCGCGCTCCTAACATCGCACTCGCGATGTAAGAGTGGGACGCGTCAGCGTCCGGCAGCCCGCCCCCTCAACCAGGTAGGACAGCCCAACGCAGTGTACTTCACCGCGCATGCGCCCATCCGTTATACGGACACAACAGAAGGTGGAGGATAAATTCTTATATAGTAACATACTGTTCATAAGACGGGCGAAAACCGCCAATACCATATAATATGAGCAGGTCTCAAGGGTGCATTTCAATAGAAGAAACATGAACCAGAAAACAGATCAGATGTAAAGTCTCAGAAAATGATAAGACCAGAAATACCGGAGGACATCACAAATCTAGGAATAGATTCAAGCCCCTATAATGCAGATCAGCTAAAAGAGAGGTACTGAGGGTAAATAACAGTAGTTCAGGACTGTAACGATCACTAAGATGAAAACCTTTAGGACTGGAATTACCAACATATAAGAAACATATAGAGAGAGATAGTAGAGAAACTAACTAATTCCACCACCAGCTAAGCTAGACTGGTACATCTGACCCTACCTAGCTGCGGGGGTTGGCACCCTAAAGCACGGTGGTTGGCGCCCCCACTCGTCCGGTGGCTTTCCCTCCTAACTATCACTATAGCCTTCACCTAAAGAAAGGGTGTAAAGGAGATACATTTGTTAAGACCATGAGGATGAATTGTTTTTAGTCGAAAGATCCACCTGCACTCTTTCTGGAGGATTTTCTTGTCCCAATCACCTCCCCGTCTAAGTGGTGGAATTACATCAATACCTTGGAAGGTGATTTGGTTTATATCCCCCTCATGGAAGATGTTCAGATGTTTTGCCAGTGGGGTATCATTCCCAATCCTGACATCTCTCAGATGCTCTCCTATCCTCCTCCTAAATTCTCTCTTAGTCTTGCCTATATATTCAAGTCCACATGAACATGTGACCTTATATATGACACCTCTGGTGCGACAGTTGACAAAACAGCGAATATCAAATTCTTTCCCTATGTTGGTGCTCCAAAATTTCTTTCCTACCTTCAAACTGCTGCAAGCCACACACCCACTACAGCGAAAGCAACCCTTAGGACTGCTTCTGAGCCAATCACAGCCCGTGACCCTATTGTCAACAAAGTGACTATGGGTCAATCTATCCTGTAGTGACCTAGCTCGTCTGAAGGTGATCTGTGGTTTCTCTGAAACAAATTTACCAATATCAAGGTCCATTTTTAAAATGGGCCAATGTCTTTCCAGTACCTCTCTTACAGCTTTGGAGCCATTATTAAATGTTGTGATGAACCGGACTAGATCAACTGCATCATCCTGTTTAGGTGCCGGATATAAAAGAGCCGGTCTGCTGATCACATTGATCTCCTCACGTGCCTTTTTTATGACTTTGTTTGGATACCCTCTTTCACAAAACCTTTTTTCCAGGTCATCAAACTGTATTGCACACTTCTCCTTATTGGAGCAATTCCGTTTTACTCTAGAAAATTGCCCCTTTGGGATCCCTTTCTTTTGAGACAGAGGATGACTACTCTCCCACCTTAGTAGCGAGTTGGTTGCTGTCTCCTTACGGTGGGTACTGGTGGCAATACATCCTTCAAAAGTTTTTTCTATGAGGACATCCAAAAACGGCAACTTAAATCTACTCACTTCAGATGTAAAAAATAATCCAATATCATTAATGTTCAATTGTTCCACAAAAAGAGACAGTTCACTTTCTGAGCCTTTCCACAAAATAAAGATATCATCTATAAACCTGCTCCATAGCAGGATTTTGTCTGTGGGAAAGATGGAATCATCCCCAAAAACCACAGTCTCCTCCCACCAGCCCAGGAGCAAATTTGCATATGAGGGCGCACAAGGGCTGCCCATCGCAGTGCCCCTGAGCTGGTGGTAGAGCTGATTTCCAAATGTAAAGATGTTCCGTGTGAGGCAAAATTTCAAAGCTTCTAATAGGAAGGCATTGTGTTCATTGAACTGTCTCCCTCGGCTGTTTAAGAAGTGCGCTACAGCTTGCATGCCAACATCGTGTCTTATCAATGAGTATAATGATTCTACATCAATACTGGCTAAGATGACATCTTCATCCAGTACAACACCCTCAAGTTTCTTCAAGAGGTCAGTTGTGTCTCTTAGGTACGAGTTGAGAGAGATAACAAAAGGTTTGAGGAGTTCATCTAAATAGATTCCCAAATTTTGGGTAAGACTACCTACACCGGAAACTATCGGCCTCCCTTTTAAAGGGTCCACCCCCTTATGTATCTTCGGGAGACAATAAAAAGTTGGAATCACCGGGAATTTAGGAAGAAGGAAGTCATACTCCCTTTTATCAATCAAACCCTTATCTCTTGCCCTCAGCAGGATCTCTCTCAACTCGTCCGTGTGAACCTTTATGGGGTTATTTGCAAGTTTGTCATACCCCCTGACGTCATTCAAAATACTCAGGCACATATCCCTATATTTATCAATGTCCATCAAGACAACATTGCCACCCTTATCTGATTTTTTTATGATCAGCTCTGGAGAACGTTCCAGGGACAACAAACCCCCCATTTCAGCCTTGGAGAGGCTATTGAAATGCACCCTTGAGACCTGCTCATATTATATGGTATTGGCGGTTTTCGCCCATCTTATGAACAGTATGTTACTATATAAGAATTTATCCTCCACCTTCTGTTGTGTCCGTATAACGGACTGGGCGCATGCGCGGTGAAGTACACTGCATTGGGCTGTCCTACCTGGTTGAGGGGGCAGGCTGCCGGACGCTGATGCGTCCCACTCTTACATCGCGAGTGCGATGTTAGGAGCGCGCCGGATGTGAACTGACGTCATTTCCTGTGGGACGCTGTGCGTTCCACTGATGCGCTCCACCACACTGGGCGGAAGTGGTGGGTGCAGGCATGGGTGTGACGTCAGACGCCGGCAGGGGAACGGCGACTACTTAAGAGTACTTTGACTGGGCAGCGGTGTACAGCTTATAAGAATTGTGCTGTCACCGTCTGGTAAGTCGCTTGTTTCTTTTTCTTCTTTAATAGGGTGAGGTTTGTTGGGGGTTACTGTATACATATCAAATGAGCACCCCCCCTTTACTCTCCCCATGTTCTCACACATTTTTTCTAGATTAACCCAGTAGAGGTTGTCTCCTCATTGACTCCCCTGATGACTGATGTATAGGAAACGCGTCGGGAGAAGGGAGAAGGAGATTCTGGGAGAGGACAGTTAGTCCGTTCATAAGGGATCCAGGACCTGTTTGGTGAGGGTCTGCTTTGGATACGCCGAATATGAGGACTTACTGACCATTTTTGGGAGACAAGACACCAGCAAATGGGTGAGATTGTTCCCTATCAGATATAACCAGGTCAATAACTTGGCTTTTTTGAATCCCTGGTTGATGTTGAATTGTTTAACCGAATGTGCAGCATTCTAGTCACATACCTGTGGGTGTTTAGTCACTATAGTGAAATAGCGCCATTTTCAAACTGTCAATGGGATCTAGATGAATGCCTGTATAAATTATCTTGACCATTTCGGTTAAATTTGCTTATTTTTGCCAGCACCAATCATACTGTTAGGTTTTTTTGTGTGGTTATAGGATTTGCCAGTTCCCAAGGTTCTGTAGAGGATCTCGCAATATTCTGAATTTTATGCATAGGCAAGGTGAACCCTTCCCTATTTTTAGAGGAATTGTTAAAAGTTATATTTTAGGTATTCTTCTGATTTTGATACACAGAAATGATAATGTGCACGCCTGGGGGCTGTAGCCTGTAGCCGTATGCTTTATCATGGCTGGGTATCATAATATGGGAGAGACTACACCAATTGTTTTATTTATTCATTTTTCCACCAATCTAGAAGCAGACACGGCACCTCTGATTGGTTGCAGTCAGACACGTTGTCACACAAGCTGAGGGTGCTGTCTGACTGCAACTATTTAGAGTTGCTGGGACTGCCAATGAGCAGGGAAAGCAGTGCATATGCCTGAAGATAATGAGCGGCCCTGGAAGTAGAGTAAGTGGCCTTGAAGCTGAGTTACAGCCGCACTGAGACTGGAAAGAATAAAAAGATTGCTTTATTATAATTTTCTTTAATGTTTCTTTAATTTTTTTTTTATTACCCAGGTGGCTGGACTTAGATTGTTACCTAAAGTTCCCTGAAAACTCTAGGCCGAAAGTCAGTGCTCGAGTTCTTTTGAAACTCTCACTGATCCGGAATTTTACAGTTTTGGTCGGCCCATCACTAGTATGAGCGTGTATGTTAGTTTATAATATTTGCATTTTTAAATATATATATATATTATAGTATACTACATGTGAATAGATACAATGTATATATAAAGGGCTGACAGATTGTAATTCTACTTGATGCCATTCTATAGACTCAATTTCTAAAGTTTTATCTTGGGCTTGTTTTAGTGACACTACATTACTAGATTTAGCTTACCTGGAAGTTAATTCTATTCTGTTACATGGTCAAGTGTTTGTAATTATAGCAGCAAAGAAGGGTGCATGCATTTTAAATTCCCTTAAAAAGATATATTATAGAGCCAAGAAGTCAAAGAGGCAGCTCATCATAAACTGGTAACTGGATGTTAGGTTCAGAATTGCTCACTCGCTCATTTCTCAGCAATAAGTGAAAACATCATTTCACAACAATTAGCCTTTCTGAATGCCTAAGGTTTTCGGAGATCATCTCTCTAATTTTAAACTCTGCCATTCCAGTTCATAGCACACAGCATTGCAGATGCAGAGCTGACAAACAGTTTTGCAAGTTTACTATATAAAATCCAATTAATCACCCAAAACACTTTGACATTGGTTGCAACATAACGCCTTACATGACCTTAAGCATTTCTTTGGACAAACAGAAAAGATCCTGGAAATTTATCAGAATATATTGTACCTTTTTTGTAACTGCTGAGCATGAATTATTATTTTGACAGCAGTTGTATAACTGTTAAAGGTAAAATAGAAAGTTTATGTAATCATATTATGTATTCAAGTGATTAAGCGACTTCTCAGTGTTAAAACTGCTGAAAAGTTGGGAAATTGTGAAAACCACAGGGTCAATAGATATGTTAATGATATGCAAATCATGGAAAAAAGGAAACAAAATATTTTGATTTATTCAAAATCAAGTATAAGCAGGCAGAAATACATGCATCCGCATGTCTTGGCTGCTATCAGTGATGCTTGTTGGTGGAATATTCTGCCACACTGAAAGCACTTGGGCAAGAAAATCATGTTCCTTATTTTTCACACTATAAGATGCACCAGACTATAAGATACACTTAGGTTTTAGAGGAGGAAAATAGAAAAAAAAATGAGCCAAAAAAGTGGTACAATATGTAATAATTATGGATGATCAAATACCTCAAATATTCGGCTTCGCGAATATTTGCCGAATAGGTCGCCGCTATTTGACTATTCATGAATATTCAATGCGCAATGTAAGTCCATGAGAAATCCTAGGCTTTGCTTGGTTACCCGATATTTACCTTGGTTACCAGCATCCGCAGCTTCTAGAAGCTGGCTCCCTGCTCCCTGCACACGTAGCCAAGGTACACATCGGGTAAGTATAAGCAAAGCGCTTTGCTTAGTAACCCGATGTGTACTATGGTTACCAAGCACAGCGTCGTTACACGGGTCACTGGTGGCTGGTGGCTGATCTCTGATCGCTGCGGAGATCTGCCTGATTGACAGCTCACCAGCGACCATGTAGCGACGCTCCAGCGATCCCTGCCAGGTAAGATCACTGGTGCAATTGCTGGAGCGTCGCTTAAGTGTGACGGTACCCTTAGAGCCAGCATCAGTGATAGCAATAATCTTCACAGTCATTTACTAACATTCCTCTCAGTGCCAAGAGGTGGGCAGGATTATGGGCGTGGAGAGCAGTAAATATTCATTTTGGATTTACTATCACTGATGCCGGTAACCCTCCTTCCTCCCTTGTTTTGCACCGCTGAGACAGCCCTCCTCCCTGCCCAGGGCTTGCAGCATTGCTTCACTCCTGCCACCACCAGTATCCTGCGACAGTGACACTGCTTCTTCCTCCTGTGACCCCATTCCACCGCCGCTGCCTCTCCACAGCAAGCTTGGTAAGCTACATTAGGACTATAAGACACACCCATATTTATCTCCTAAATTTGGGGGAAAAATATAGTGCTATAGTCTGAAAAATATAGTATATCTGCTTTTGACTTCTCTCTTCACAATTGATGACCATACACATTCCAAATGTGCTCGAAGGGAGATAAGTCCATAGATGCTGCTGGCTATACTGGCACATGTAGGCAACACATTCAGCTCACATTAGCATAAGTAACATGTAGCCTGGCATTGTTGTATTTAAACACGGCAACTTGTTAGGACTTCTTAATGGATTACCCATGTGGTGTCCAGACAAATCTCCAGATATGATTGTGTTCTCGATAAAAGAAACTCATTTTTTAAAAGGATGGACCACATTACAGCCTACATTGCCATCTTGCTTTCCACCATGGTAGCTTTTGAGGGGTTGTGTGAATTTAATGAAACACCAATATCTGGACATACGGCTCATAGCCAAATGTACTGCAAATGTTTTCTGATGGATTGTGTAGACAGTCACTGTTTGATACCTTAGGCTCTACATGTGATATCTACGTTCACTTGCAGTACAGAATGGTTCATTATATGTCATTCTTCAAATCAGACAAGACTACGTAGGCAAGGCCATGAAGAGGCCTTTGCAAGGCAATGTCACACAGGTCATAGTCCAAGTATTATGGTGTTGTATAGCATAATGCATGTTTAGCAGCCCTCTCCATTCTTCAATCCAGTTCACTACCTGTGGATTTTGTTGTGAAACCAAAAGTACAGCCTTTCCTCCAAAGTGTGCTAGGAACTAATTTTTAGTATAAGCATGCATTTGTTTTTTTTGTTTCTGACAGTAGTCTACTTGGTTCAAAGATGCTACCATAGCCTAGTGTATTTCAAGAATTCTCGCCAGTGAAGAACTTCTAGAATATCATTTATCAGAAGTTGTAAGGAAGCTGCTAGCAGTGGATGTTGATTATTTGCATGCCCAAGTGCATGATCGCACATTCAATAGACAACCATTTATAAACTCATTGATAGCATGTCAAGGTGTGTAATTATTTCACGGCGTGGTGCTGCTCATACTCAATGCTAAATAAATCATATTATTTCTATTCTTTCATCATTTGATTTTCATTAACACATCTAGCAAGCCTTTGATTTGCATACTTTAAATTTTCTTTTTTGGTGTTCCAATTTCAATGTTTAGGAGTGTACAAATATACACACAGCTAGTCTATATATATATATATATATATATATATATATAAAAAATATATATATATATATATGTATATATATATATATATATATATATATATATATATATATATATACATATATATATATATATATATATATATACATACAGTTAGGTCCAGCAATATTTGGACAGTGACACAATTTTCGCGAGTTGGGCTCTGCATGCCACCACATTGGATTTGAAATGAAATCTCTACAACAGAGTTCAAGTGCAGATTGTAACGTTTAATTTGAAGGTTTGAACAAAAATATCTGATAGAAATTGTAGGAATTGTACACATTTCTTTACAAACACTCCACATTTTAGGAGGTCAAAAGTAATTGGACAAATAAACCAAACCCAAACAAAATATTTTTATTTTTAATATTTTGTTGCAAATCCTTTGGAGGCAATCACTGCCTTAAGTCTGGAACCCATGGACATCACCAAACGCTGGGTTTCCTCCTTCTTAATGCTTTGCCAGGCCTTTACAGCCGCAGCGTTCAGGTCTTGCTTGTTTGTGGGTCTTTCCGTCTTATGTCTGGATTTGAGCAAGTGAAATGCATGCTCAATTGGGTTAAGATCTGGTGATTGACTTGGCCATTGCAGAATGTTCCACTTTTTTGCACTCATGAACTCCTGGGTAGCTTTGGCTGTATGCTTGGGGTCATTGTCCATCTGTACTATGAAGCGCCATCCGATCAACTTTGCGGCATTTGGCTGAATCTGGGCTTAAAGTATATCCCGGTACACTTCAGAATTCATCCGGCTACTCTTGTCTGCTGTTATGTCATCAATAAACACAAGTGACCCAGTGCCATTGAAAGCCATGCATGCCCATGCCATCACGTTGCCTCCACCATGTTTTACAGAGGATGTGGTGTGCCTTGGATCATGTGCCGTTCCCTTTCTTCTCCAAACTTTTTTCTTCCCATCATTCTGGTACAGGTTGATCTTTGTCTCATGTGTCCATAGAATACTTTTCCAGAACTGAGCTGGCTTCATGAGGTGTTTTTCAGCAAATTTAACTCTGGCCTGTCTATTTTTGGAATTGATGAATGGTTTGCATCTAGATGTGAACCCTTTGTATTTACTTTCATGGAGTCTTCTCTTTACTGGTGACTTAGAGACAGATTCACCTACTTCACTGAGATTGTTCTGGACTTCAGTTGATGTTGTGAACGGGTTCTTCTTCACCAAAGAAAGTATGCGGCGATCATCCACCACTGTTGTCATCCGTGGACGCCCAGGCCTTTTTGAGTTCCCAAGCTCACCAGTCAATTCCTTTTTTCTCAGAATGTACCCGACTGTTGATTTTGCTACTCCAAGCATGTCTGCTATCTCTCTGATGGATTTTTTCTTTTTTTTCAGCCTCAGGATGTTCTGCTTCACCTCAATTGAGAGTTCCTTAGACCGCATGTTGTCTGGTCACAGCAACAGCTTCCAAATGCAAAACCACACACCTGTAATCAACCCCAGACCTTTCAACTACTTCATTGATTACAGGTTAACGAGGGAGACGCCTTCAGAGTTAATTGCAGCCCTTAGAGTCCCTTGTCCAATTACTTTTGGTCCCTTGAAAAAGAGGAGGCTATGCATTACAGAGCTATGATTCCTAAACCCTTTCTCCGATTTGGATGTGAAAACTCCCATATTGCAGCTGGGAGTGTGCACTTTCAGCCCATATTATATATATAATTGTATTTCTGAACATGTTTTTGTAAACAGCTAAAATAACAAAACTTGTGTCACTGTCCAAATATTTCTGGACCTAACTGTATATATATATATATATATATATATATATACACATAGTTTCTTAGACAAAGCATAACGGCTGTGACCATGATATTAGTCATAGTAGTCTGTAGAGATCATTCTCATAATGATCATCACCCCTGCATTTCTTGAGAATAGTGCATTATTAGCAATTTTGAATTATTAATAATGTCTTGATTCTCATTCAGTGTTGAGACAATCACTTTGCTTAAGATTTATTTTGTCCATAGAGTCTAATGGTATAAGCAATTAATTATTTTTGTCCTCAACAGATGTTAGGCAATTCTTAGTGGGAAATAAATTATTTTACATTGAGATCTCTTAAACTGAACCTATTGCATGAAGACATGGAGCAAATTTATTTTAAATATTTTAGACAGCTACAAAATACCAATTCCAAATATACTATTTATTATTAATAATATTAATATTTATTTATAGAACATCTTTGATTCCATGGGGTTGTACATAAGAAGGGGTTATATGCAAAATACAGATATAAGTTACCGTGAACAGATTGGTACACAAAGGAGAGGGTCTTGTAGTTGCAGGCTTACATTCTATAGGATAATAGGGAGACTGTAGATAGGGTGGGTACTTAACATATTGCACTATGTATTACTGTAATAAGGCTTCCTTTTAATATATAGCATACTGGACATACAGAACAGCAGATAATCTCTGATTAGTAACATGCAAGTCATAACATATTAAATATTGCTGCAGATGTGCAGTGATTCAAAGAATACAAGTCACTTAAATGGCTTCCTATAGTAACTAATCTCTAAAATAAATTGTGATTTTGGAATTCCTTAAAATATTTTATAAACTGGTTAAAACCAAGCTTAACTTTCAAATCATTAAACTTAAAATTGATTTGGCTTATACATTCATGCCTTACATCAAATCTTTGATAAAATATTGTAATTGATCATATAGCAAATTTACCAACTGGCTATTACCGTGACACTGAATTTAAACGTGTTGTTCTGAATGTGTTGTTGTACAAGTAACTATATATTAACTTTTTCCAAAATGTATTAATTTGTAATTGTAGTAGTGGCATAGAAGAGCAGAGATATGATTGGTGAGCCTAAAGGCCGTGTTACACGCAACAACATCGCTAACGAGATATCGCGGGGTCACGGAATTCGTGACACACATCCGGCGTCGTTAGCGACGTTGTTGCGTGTGACACCTATAAGCAACCGCTAACAATCTAAAAAGCATCACAAATTGTTGATTGTTGACACGTCGTTCCTTTCTCAAATATCGTTGCTCTTTTGGGATGCAGGTTGTTCGTCGTTCCTGAGGCAGCACACATCGCTATGCGTGACACCCTGGGAACGACGAACAACAGCGTTCCTTCGCCCGCCGGCAATGAGGTGAGAGTGACGTTAATACGGCTTCTCTCTGCCCCTCCGCTTTTATTGGTGGCCCGCTGCGTAACGTCGCTGTGACGCCGCACGAACTGTCCCCCTAAAAAAGAGTTTGTTTGCTGGCTACAGCGACGTCGTTAGGAAGGTATGTGCATGTGACGCGTACTAGTGATATTGTTCACCACGGGTAGCGATTTGCCCATGACGCACACACGACGGCGGCGGGTGCGATCGCTAGCGACATCGCTAGCAATGTCGCAGCGTGTAAAGCGGCCTTTAGATTCAAAAGCAAGAATAATTAGACAGATCTATGTTACTTATACACCACTTACTGCCCTCATCTACATTAATGTTGGTTGTCACAAGGTGAAGTTTGGATACTAGAAGATAGAACCAAGCCTATTTGGGTACATCTTGTCGTGGTGGGATGGCTTTATGCTTTTTTTTTATCAAAAACAGTGTTACTAAGTACCCTATGTTATTTATACATACTCTTACAATTTACTTACTGCATACTATGTGCTAATTTTGTTTCAATCTTAAGTTTTGTCTGTTAAATTACAGTGTGAACATTGCATGTATATGGGCTTAAGCTTGGGCTCATTTCTTTGGTTTTTTAAATGCTAATTTCCTTTATAAATTCATTTTTTACTTAAAATGTTTGATAGAATATCGTAATTTTTTACCAACTGGGGATGACTGTGATACTGAGCTTAGACTTGTTGTTTGGAATGTGTTGATGTACAAGTAATTTTATATGAGCTTTTCCCAAAATGTATTGATTTGAAAGTTTAGTAGTGGCATAAAAGTACAGAATCATGAATGGTGAGCCTAAGTAGAGATGAGCAGTTCTGTGGAGGTTCGGTCCGCCAGCAGCAAATGAGCCGAGCCTCTATTGGTTCAAGCTTGACCCAAACACTGGAGCAAGCCACTGATTGGCAGTTTGAGTCTCTACCCACATATTGCCAGCCATAAGCAGATCACTTCCGGGGGAGGTTGGGCGGGCTTTTTCAAAAACCTTTTGGTGTTGCACGCTACATGTAATCAAGCTGATGTTACCCCCAGTGCAAGATGCTCAAACACAGCAAGCAGATTTCAAAGGGCTGAGCACCAAGGGTACTTGAGCACAGCGATTCTCGCGTAAGTGAAGTTCGCATGTAAAGCATCCAAACTCCGAACTTGAACTTTGATTTTTTAAGATGATGTTCAGTTCGAAAACCAAACCTCATATTTGCTCTTAGCCTAAGGGGCCCTTTGCACATTACGACAACGCAAGCCAATGCTGCAATGCCGAGCGCGATAGTCTCCTCCCCCATCGCAGCTGCGATATCTTGTGATAGCTGCCGTAGCGAATATTATCGCTACGGCAGCTTCACATGCACTTACCTGCCCTGCGACGTCTCTCTGGCCGGCGACCCGCCTCTTTCTAAAGGGGGCGGGTCGTGTGGCATCACAGCGATGTCACACGGCAGGCGGCCAATAGAAGCGGAGGGGCGGAGATGAGCAGGACGTAGACATCCCGCCCACCTCTTTCCTTCCGCATTGCAGACGGCATGCAGGTAGGAGATGTTCCTCGCTCCTGCGGCTTCACAGCGATGTGTGCTGCCACAGGAACGAGGAACAACATCGTACCTTAGCTGCAGCCAAAATAATAAAAATGACCGACACTACACCGATCATACTATACCGACGCTTTTGCGCTCGGTAATCGAAGTTAAAACGATTTACACACTAGGATGTCGAGAGCGACGCCGGAAGTGCGTCACTTTCGATTTGACCCCACCGACATTGCACCTGCGATGTCGTAGTGTGCAAAGGGCCCCTCAGATTCGAAAGCAAGAAAAATGACAAATTCATGTTACTTGTACACAGTGGCGAAACAACTCATATTAGTTTAATTATAAAGGATCCACATTATTGCAGTGCATTGATAAATTAGAACCATCGAAAAAGTAAATAACAGAGTCATAACAAGCAAAACAAACCTGTGAAACACAAATTATAAAACCTCAATCCAGCATGAAATAAGATATAAATAGATTGTTCATGTTGGGCAGATTCACATTGAGCTAAACATCCCTACATGAATGAAAGTAAGCATCTAGGCATAATGGCATAAAAAACGCTTTTTGGTGGAGAGGAAAAAAACTTTTTTTTTTAAATCCAGTTCAACCCAATTAAAGAGAAAGGGATCAGATTGCAACATGAGGTTGAGCCCATGGGCAAAAATTCAAAAATTGGATTGTTTTTCTAGACTTAAGGCCGCTTTACACGCAACGATTTATCTGACGATCTCTTAAACGATGTGACACACCCAGATCGTAGTTACGATTTGCCGAGATCGCTCATAGGTTTTTTATTAGCGATCACACGTAACTATTAGAGATGAGCCACCCCCCTGGCATTCGAGTTCGGTTTGGTTCGTTGAACGGAGGCCCCGTTCGACGAACCACTCGAACCCCATTGAAAACAATGGGAGGCAAACACAAACACCTAAAAACACATTATACATGTACACATACAGTTAATAAACATTGCCATAACACTTAAAGGTCCCCGCGACGCGTCTTGCACTCTGTCTTCCGCTGCTTTTCCTTCCAATAATCGCTGCATCCTCCCGGTAACCAGCACTGATGATAAGACCTATCGTGACGTCAAAATAGCATGTGACAAGTCACGTGTCTATTATCTTATTGGCTACAGACTGGTCACATGGCTAGACATCATGCTAGGTCCTGTCAGTGCATCTCTCCGGTAAGCGGTGCTCGTTTGAGCATGTCCTTTTACCGGCGAGATGCTCTGGCACATGATCGGCTTCCCCATCCATGCATGTTGGCGCTGTTTAGAGAGTCAGCCCACAAGCAAGGACTAGATGGCAAAGCCGGTAAATAGCGGCACTGGGAATCATGTGATCGGAGCACCGTTGCTATGGTAACCCGTCTGTCAGCGGTGACATCACCGCTTACAGCACGCAGCTTCTGATCACTCACTGAGTGAATAGACTGCACAGAGCAGCAGTATCTTCCTCCCATGCAGTGCTGTCTGATGTAGCAGAGCTGCATGGGTTGAAGGAGAAAGAAGACAGAAGAGCAGGATCGTGGAGGGATGACAGGGAGTAATAAACATGGAGTCTCTAAGTGTGTCTGTGTATTTATTTCTATTAAAGTATTTTTTGTCTGTGTGGTGTCTTTTTTTTAACCCTTTATTGGAGATTCTTAATGACCGGGTCAAACTTGCCTGACATTAAGAATCTCTGGCTTAATAGTAGCTAGTAAAACAAAGCTAGTATTAACTCATTATTACCCAGCAAGCCACCCGGCTTCAGGGCTGCTGGAAGAGTTGGATACAGCGCCTGATGATGGCGCTTCTATGAAAGCGACATTTTCTGGGGCGGCTGCAGACTGCAATTCGCAGCAGAGGGGCTCAGAAAGCTCAGGCTAACCTGTGCTGCGGATTTCGATCCCCAGCTGCCTAGTTGTACCTGGCTAGACACAAAAATGGGGCGAAGCCCATGTCGATTTTTTTTTTAATTATGTCATAAAATTCATGAAATAATTAAAAAATGGGATTCCCTATTTTTTTTAGTTCCCTGCCAGGTACAAATAGGCAGCTGGGGATTGGGGGCAGCCATACCTGCTTGCTGTACCTGCCTAGCATACAAAAATATGGCGAAGCCCACGTCATTTTTTTAAGGGGCCAAAAACTCCTGCACACAGTCCTGGATGAAGTATGCTGAGCCTTGTAGTTCTGCCTCCCCAGCTGCCTATTTGTACCCGTCTGGGAACCAAAAATATAAGGAAACCCTTTTTTTTAATTGTTTCATGAATTTCATGAAAATGTTTTAAAAAAAAAGGATGTGGGCTTCAGCCAATTTTTGTGTCCAGCCAGGTACAATTAGGCAGCTGGGGATTGGAATCCGCAGCTCAGGGTGCCCAAGCTTTCTGGGCACCCCTGCTGTGAATTGCAGTCTGCAGCCGCCCTTGAAAATGGTGCTTTCATAGAAGTGACATCTTCTGATGCTGTATCCAACTCTTCCAGCTGCCCTGGTGATGGGTGGCTCACTGGGTAATAATGAGGTTAGGGCTAACTGTATATTATCAACTGGACCTAAGCCCGAAATTCACGATGTCACGCTAATATTAGACATGGCCACCATGAATTTCTAGTACAGATAAAAAAAAACACAACACACAGAAAAATATTTTTATTAGAAATAAAACACAACACAATTAGTGACTCCATCTTTATTGAAATAAAGAACCCCCCTCCGCAGTAATCCTGGGTCAAGGGTCCCGCTCCGTCCAATCCGGATCCAATATCATCTGATCGGTTTGCTGGAAGGCAAAGCGATCATATGATGTGTCAGGTTCAAGGGCCTGAATCACATGACACAGCAGCTGATTGTATAAACGGCTTTTATACAATCAGCTGATGCATCAGTGCAAAAAAATGACAAAAAACTACACACTTCTGTGCAGACTCCTGTCCGACAGCATCAGCTGATAGTTTAGCACGCTGGGCGGTAAAAAGCCGGCCTCACCGCAAAAGAGAGAGAGAGGAGAGAGAGAGAGAAAGAGAGAGAAAGAGAGAGAGAGAGAAAGAGAGAGAGAAAGAGAGTGAAAGAGAGAGAGAGAAAAAGTGAGAGAGAGAAAGAGAGAGAGGAGAGAGAGAGAAAAAGAGAGAAAAAGAGAGAGAGAAAGAGAGAAAAAGAGAGAGAGAAAGAGAGAGAGAGAAATAGAGAAAAAGAGAGAGAGAAAAAGAGAGGAAGAGAGAGAGAGAAAGAGGGAGAGAGAGACAGAGATAGAGAGAGAGAAAAAGAGAGAGAGATAAGGAGAGAGAGAGAGAGAGAAAGAGAAAGAGAGCGCAATGCATCCTCATTCCGTGAACTGCTCTGATTTTAGAGGTGTGGCCCATGGCTCACAGCTGATGTCCGGCTCCTCCCCTCAGTGCATAATTAAATTAAAATATAATTGTAAATAAATAATAATTATTTTTTTTTACCAGGGCGGCTGGGATTTGAATTCGTGAACTAATGCTTCTTAGACGGGAGCTCTATCCATTGAGCCACTGGCTCTATTGAGTAACATAGGCATATTTGGTAATCTTGTCGTCTACATTGCAGAGTGCAGTCTGATTACAGCGTGGCTCACTTCAGCTGCTGCATGGAGAGGACACAGATTGCTCCCTGTTATCTTTATGTAGCAGAGCTGACAGTGTCTACTTAGGACCTGGAGAGGTATTTGGGGATTTTAATAAAAGGGTAAATGAGGATTTTTTTGTCTTTTATTCCAAATAAAGGATTTTTCGTGTTGTGTGTTTCTTTACTTTAACTTACAGTTTAATCATGGAAGGTATCTCGGGGAGACGCCTGGCATGATTAACTCCTTATTACTCCGATTGCCACCGCACCAGGCCAATTCGGGATGAGCCAGGTAAAGTCCCGAGACTGTCGCATCTAATGGATGCGGCAATTTCGGGCGGCTGCTGGGTGATATTGTTAGGGTGGTGGGCTCCCCATGACAAGGCGCTCCCCATCCTGACAATACCAGCCTACAGCCATGTGGCTTTATCCTGGCTGGTATCAAATATGGGGGACCTGCGTTTTTTTTTTCTTTATTTATTTTACTGCACGATATAGAGCTGCCTGCCGGCGACTCTGATTGGTTGCAGTGAGACAGCTGTCACTCATTGTGGGGGCATGTCTGACTGCAACCAATCATGGGCGCCGGTGGGTGGGGAAAGCATGGAATAACTAATTGAATAATGAAGCGGCAGCCATTTTCAAAAGAGGAAATGCCGCTGCAGATTTGTGACAGCCATGCAGCGAGACGCCCGTGATCGGTGAGTAGGAAAGAGAGAGGGATTGTGCTGGGGATGCAGGACGCATGCAGATACAAAAGGTGCGCACATTCTTACTGTGAAAAGCCACGCTTTTGGTGCTTGAACCGTTCTCGAACGTAACTCGAACTGCCGAACTATTACCAAATCGTTCGAGTTCGTCGAACGACTCGAACACCCCCCAAAATCACTCGAGCATGAATTTGGCGAACCTTGAACATCGCTCATCTCTAGTAACTATTTCACAAGAGACACAAAATCGTTCAGCGAGATATTGTTTGACCAAGGCAGTCGTGTGGATGTTGTTCGTCGTTTGCAGGGTCTCAAACATACCAATATGTCTGCTGCGTTCCAAACGATGAACAATATTTTGAAAGTGAACGACGTGTCAACGATCATTCAGAGTCGCTCGTAGGTGTCACACGCAACAACGTCGCTAACGATGCTGGATGTGCGTCACAGAATCCGTGATCGTCAGATAAATCGTAGCGTGTAACGCCACCTTTACTGTTCTATGTTTTCTGTTCTCATACAACCAAATAACATGAATCCTTGCTCAGACATAATTAAATACCACAACATAATTATAGTATTGCTAAAATCATCCTTTGGTTTATATCTGGAATTTGCTATATTGGATTTGTATGTAATGGCAGACAGGATGTTTGTAGTTTTAGTAAACACTGGCACTTCTGAAAGAAAATGGTACTAGACAGATTACTCAGACATTCACAACAGAAGCTCCTTCCTGCATGCATGAACAGAGCTATGGGGGAAACAACTATAATTATCTGAAACTACCAAGCCGCATAGCCTGCTATAACAAAACAGAGCACAATGTGAGAAGTCAAACAAGAAACAAACTTTACGGTTCTTTGAAATGGAAGACACTATTTTTTGTTACAAATTACAGTATCTTTTGTACAACGTTTAGTTTCCCTGTCTTTTCACTAGTCTTTATTTTCCACCTATGATTCCTGTTTGTCAATGGTTTATATTAACTGCTTTGGCAGTTTCTTTATCATGAAGTATTTTATTTACTTCTCTGTTTTGTGTGTACATTAGAGATGAGCGAACCGGTCGCGGTTCGGCTCGAGTTCGGTTCGCCGAACGGGGGTCCCGTTCGAGTTCGGTTCGTCGAACGTTCGACGAACCAAACTCGAACCTATAGGCTATAATGGGAGGCAATCACAAACACATAAAAATGCATTATAAATGTACACAAACAGTTAATAAACATTGCCATAACACTTATCGGTCCCCGCGATCCCTTCTGCACTCTGTCTCCTGCCGCTATTCCATCCGATGATCGCTGAATGCTCCCGGTGACCGGCACTGCAGCAGTGAAGCAGGACCTATCGTGACGTCAAAATAGCCATGTGACCAGTCACGTGGCTATTATCTCATTGACTACAGACTGGTCACATGACTATGACGCGTCATGTAGGACCTGCGAGTGCATCTCTCCGGTACACGGTGCACATATGTGTATCGCCGTGTACCAGTGACATGCTCTAGCACACGGTCGACTCCCCATTCCGTTAGGGACCGGCTGACACAGCCGGTCATTAACGGAGGTTGCCATAGCAACGCAGTTAGCGGTGACGTCACCGCTAACCGCGGCTCCGAGAGCACCGTTGCTATGGTAACGCGTCTATCAGCGTTACCGCTAGCAGCACTGATCACTCACGGAGTGAAGGCTGCACGCTGCTTCCCGATTGTAGTGAGGATTGTAGTGAGGATGGAGGTTCCTCAGCCCCAAGTGATGAGCTGGGTAAACTCATCCTCACTACAATCGTCACTACTACTACACTAGTGAGGATTGTAGTGAGGATGAGGTTCCTCAGCCCAGAATGATGAGCTGGGTAAACTCATCCTCACTTCAATCGTCACTACTACTACACTAGTGAGGATTGTAGTGAGGATGGAGGTTCCCCAGCCCCAAGTGATGAGCTGGGTAAACTCATCCTCACTACAATCGTCACTACTACTACACTAGTGAGGATTGTAGTGAGGATGAGGTTCCTCAGCCCCAAGTGATGAGCTGGGTAAACTCATCCTCACTACAATCGTCACTACTACTACACTAGTGAGGATTGTAGTGAGGATGGAGGTTCCTCAGCCCCAAGTGATGAGCTGGGTAAACTCATCCTCACTACAATCGTCACTACTACTACACTAGTGAGGATTGTAGTGAGGATGAGGTTCCTCAGCCCCAAGTGATGAGCTGGGTAAACTCATCCTCACTACAATCGTCACTACTACTACACTAGTGAGGATTGTAGTGAGGATGGAGGTTCCCCAGCCCCAAGTGATGAGCTGGGTAAACTCATCCTCACTACAATCGTCACTACTACTACACTAGTGAGGATTGTAGTGAGGATGGAGGTTCCCCAGCCCCAAGTGATGAGCTGGGTAAACTCATCCTCACTACAATCGTCACTACTACTACACTAGTGAGGATTGTAGTGAGGATGAGGTTCCCCAGCCCCAAGTGATGAGCTGGGTAAACTCATCCTCACTACAATCGTCACTACTACTACACTAGAAAGAAAGAAGACAGAAGAGCAGGATCGTGGAGGGCTGACAGGGGGTAATAAAGATGGAGTCTCTAATGTGTCTGTGTATTTATTTCTATTAAAGTATTTTTTCTCTGTGTGGTGTTTTTTTTTAACCCTTTATTGGAGATTCTTAATGGCCGGGTCAAACGTGCCTGACATTAAGAATCTCTGGCTTAATACTGGCTAGTAAAACAAAGCCAGTATTAACTCATGATTACCCAACAAGCCACCCGGCTCCAGGGCTGTTGGAAGAGTTGGATACAGCGCCAGATGATGGCGCTTCTATGAGAGCGCCATTTTCTGGGACGGCTGCGGACTGAAATTCGCAGCAGAGGCGCCCAGAAACCTCGGGCTAACCTGTGCTGCGGATTCCAATCCCCAGCTGCCTAGTTGTACCCGGCTGGACACAAAAATGGGGCGAAGCCCACGTCATTTGTTTTTTAATTATTTCATGAAATAAGTGAAATAATTAAAAAAAATGGGCTTCCCTATATTTTTGGTTCCCAGCCGGGTACAAATAGGCAACTGGGGGTTGGAGGCAGCCCGTGGCTGCCTGCTGTACCTGGTTAGCATACAAAAATATGGCAAAGCCCACATCATTTTTTTGGTGGGCAAAAAAATTCTGCATACAGTCCTGGATGGAGTATGCTGAGCCTTGTAGTTCTGCAGCTGCTGTCTGCTCTTCTTCATACAGACAGACAGCAGCTGCAGAACTACAAGGCTCAGCATACTCCATCCAGGACTGTATGCAGAAGTTTTTTGCCCCCTGAAAAAATTATGTGGGCTTTGCCATATTTTTGTATGCTAGCCAGGTACAGCAGGCAGGTACGGCTGCCCCCAACCCCCAGTTGCCTATTTGTACCCGGCTGGGAACCAAAAATAAAGGGAAGCCCCATTTTTATTCCAGCCAGGTACAACTAGGCAGCTGGGGATTGGAATCCGCAGCACAGGTTGGCCTGAGCTTTCTGGGCCCCACTGCTGCGAATTGCAGTCTGCAGCCGCCTCAGAAAATGGCATTTTCATAGAAGCGCCATCTTCTGGCGCTGTATCCAACTCTTCCAGCACCTGCCTGCTATACCTGGCTAGCATACAAAAATATGGCGAAGCTCACGTCCTTTTTTTGTAGTTTTTTGGCAAAAAAAATAAAAAATGCTTCCCTGGATTTTCCATTGCCAGTGAAGGTAACACCAAGCAGTGGGGGTTAGCAGCCAGTAGCTGCTTGGATTACCCTTACCTAGCAATACAAAAAATGCAGCGGGAGGCCATATATATTTTTTTTAATTATTTATTTAAATAACTAAAAACAAAATGGGCTTCCCTGTATTTTGATTGCTGGACATCACAGTGCTGTAAAAATAAATCTTTAAAAAAATGACGTAGCGGTCTGCGGTATTTTTGATTCTCAGCACAGATAAAGCAGACAGCTATGGGTTGCCACCCCAGTCTGCCTGCCGTTACCTTGGTTGGCAATCAAAATACAGGGAAGCCCATTAATTTTTTCTATTTAAAAAAAGGTTAAAAAAAAAATGACGTTGGGTCCCCCCATTTTTGATAGCCAGCTAGGGTAAAGCAGACGGCTGTAGCCTGAAAACCACAGCTGGCAGCTTTACCGTGGTTGGGGATCCAATGTGGAGGTCCCCTCAGGCTCTTTTTTATAATTATTTTATAAATATTAATAATTACACAATAAAAGTAGGGTCCCCCCCAAATTTGATCACCAGCCAAGGTAAAGCGGACAGCTGTGGTCTGGTATTCTCAGGGTGGGAAGGTCCATAGTTATTGGGCCTTCACAGCCTAAAAATAGCAGGCCGCAGGCACCCCAGACGTGGCGCATCCACTAGATGCGCCAATCCTGGCGCTTCACCCCAGCTCATCCTGTGCCCTTGTGCAGTGGCAAACGGGGTAATAAATCGGGTTGATACTAGCTGTAAAGTCACCTGAGATCAAGCCCAGCAGTTTGTGATGTCATGGCGTCTATTAGATACCCAACATCATAAACTGTCAGTACTAACAAAAAAAAAAAAATCGACAAAAGAAATTTATTTGAAAAAACAGTCCCCAAAACATTTCCTCTTTCACCAATTTATTGTAAGAAAAAAAATAAAGGGGTCCCACGACGACACTGGACCGTCTAGAATATGGGGGGGAGACACTCAGGGAACGTATCCCCCATTTTCTAGGACTGCGGACCCTTCATGTGAGGAGTGTGGGTGCAATGAATCTGCACTCACTCTCCCCGGGTCCACAGCAGCAGAGTCCATGTCGTAATGGTTGCTACCAAAGCTGCAATGCCCTGCTCATGAGGTAAGGGCATGCCTAATCAGGAGAACTACTGTAGAGGAAGCTCTGCTCACTGGTATATAGGTGCTCAGAGGTAATAATAGATAAAATTAGTGAGTAACCTCGGCACTCTAAATCTCCCAGACTAAGTCAGTAAGTCACAACGGATAGTAATGCAAAATCACTCTTTATTGGTCCGTATTAAAAAAAAAAAAAATTTCATAAGCATATATGTTTTTGTCCAAAACAAGTTACAAATGACGTTTCGGCCTGAGCCTTCGTCAGATTGGACTTATCTGCATGTAATCATGAAAAATGACAATAATCAGTATCACATAAGAGTGAGAGAACAATAACATAAACTCGAACAATGTAGAGGTACAATTGGGATGCAGCAAAAAAATTGCAACACAGCAAGAAATGAAACACATGATACAAATGTCATAATACAGTACAAGGACAATATAGTAATGACAAATATGGGGTCAGAGTAGGCTTAGACAGCTCTGGTATGAAAGAGATGTCAATCATAAAGTAACATGTGCAGTAGGTGTAGAGCTACACTATGCATGGCAGAGCTAATGGGTAGACCGACCATAGAAAAAGAACAGAGAAAAAGTGGAGAAAAAGTGGAGAAAAAGTGGAGAAAAAATGGATAAAAAGTGAAGAAAAAGTGGAGAAAAAGTGGAGAAAAAGTGGAGAAAAAGTGGAGAAAAAAATGGAGAAAAAGTGGAGAAAAAGTGGAGAAAAAGTGGAGAAGTGAAGAAGTGGAGAAGAAGTGGAGAAAAAGTGGAGAAAAAGTGGAGCACCCTTTGGTGCCTTTCATGTGGCACTAAGGGGTGCTTAGCTTTGTAGTTAGCCAAAAAAATGAAAAAAAAATGACGTAGGGTTCCCCCTAGTTTTGTAGCCAGCTAGGGTAAAGCAGACGGCTGCAGCCTGCAGGCCACAGCTGGCAACCTCACCTTGGCTGGTAATCCAAAACTGAGGGCACCCCACGCTGTTATTTTAAATTAAATAAATAATTAAAAAAAAAACACGTAGGGGTCCCCCAAAATTGGATTACCAGCCAAGGTAAAGCAGACAGCTGAGGCCTGATATTCTCAGACTAGGGAGGTCCATGGTTATTGGACTCTCCCCAGCCTAAAAATAGCAGGCCGCAGCCGCCCCAGAAGTGGCGCATCCATTAGATGCGCCAATCCTGGTGCTTCGCCCCAGCTCATCCCGCGCCCTGGTGCGGTGGCAAACGGGGTAATATATGGGGTTAATACCAGATGTGTAATGTCACCTGGCATTAAGCCCTGGGGTTGGTGAGGTCAGGCGTCTATCAGATACCCGACATCACCAACCCAGTCAGTAATAAAAAAAAATAGACGACAAACACATTTTTATTTGAAAAAACACTCCCCAAAACATTCCCTCTTTAACCAATTTATTAGAATGAAAAACAAATCCAGGTCTGGTGTAATCCAAGGGGTTGCCATGACGATCCACACTGTCCCAGTCAATGAAGAGCAGGATGTTCCCCATTGGCTGGGAGAGCAGTGCAGTGACCTGAGCTAACATCAATGGGTCAGCCCAGGTCACTGCAGGGCATGACAAGTGCTGCTGTCAGCGAGGTACATTACCTGCGCTGATCTCCAGCACACTGACAGCCCCTGTCACTGAGTTCAATGACCGCCGCCTTCACAGCCAAGTATCGCGAGAGGCCCGTGACGTCACCGCTAGTCAGTCTCGGGTCGGAAGCGAGAGAAGGTGATGTGACAAGCGGCGGCCATGGAGGACAGTGACAGCGCTGAGGTCGGGATGGCGGGACTTCATCACCGCAGGCAGGGCCGGCTCCAGGTTTTTGTGGGCCCCGGGCGGAAGAGTCCCAGTGGGCCCCATAAACACGCAGACACACACACATACACAGATACATACACGTACATATACATATTTAAAGACAAACTCACAAAAATACATATAAACAGACAAATCTATACAGTCATATACACTGACATACATAGATACACATCATACATGCATACATACAGAGACACACTGCTATGCTGCATACATACATACAGACACACACATACTGCTCTGCATGCATACATATATATAGACAGACACACACACACTGCTCTGCTACATACATACATATAGACAGACACACACATACTGCTCTGCTGCATACATACATACAGACACACACACACACACTGCTCTGCTGCATACATACATACAGACAGACACGCATACTGCTCTGCTGCATACATACATGCATACATAAATACAGACAGACACGCATACTGCTCTTCTGCATACATACATACATACAGACAGACACGCATACTGCTCTGCATGCATACATACAGACACGCATACTGCTCTGCTGCATACATACATGCATACATACAGACACGCATACTGCTCTGCTGCATACATACATGCATACATACAGACAGACACACATACTGCTCTGCTGCATATATACATACATACATACAGACACGCATACTGCTCTGCTGCATATATACATACATACATACAGACACGTATACTGCTCTGCTGCATACATACATGCATACATACAGACACGCATACTGCTCTGCTGCATACATACATACATACATACAGACACGCATACTGCTCTGCTGCATACATACATGCATACATACAGACAGACACGCATATTGCTCTGCTGCATATATATATACATACAGACACACATACTACTCTGCTACATATATACATACATACAGACACGTATACTGCTCTGCTGCATACATACATACATACAGACAGACACGCATATTGCTCTGCTGCATATATATATACATACATACACGCGTACTACTCTGCTACATATATATATACATACATACAGACACGCATACTGCTCTGCTGCATATATACATACATACACGCATACTGCTCTGCTGCATATATACATACATACATACAGACACGCATACTGCTCTGCTGCATATATACATACATACAAACAGACACTTAATGAAACAGAAAACTTATGATACATAATGCAAAATGACAGTGGCCCTGCAATACCATGAGAGCAAAGGCTCACTGTTTACTCCATTGAAATGAGAAACCAGAGGAGAAGGGAGTAGTTTTCAAAAAGGGTAAAAACAGCTTTATTTATCATACTATTAAAATCAATATCAAAACAGTATACAAATATCTGACATGCAATAAAAAGCTGCAAGCATGAAATGACATGTGAGGAGAGGTGAAAAAAGCCTGTGCCAGTGCTGGCAATACACCAAGTAAAATGCACCCAAAATGACCTCCTGACAATAGGGTCAGCCCAAAGGCGGACAATAGATCCCAGCAGGAGGGAGGGAGAAAGACCAAAGGTTTGTGGTTACCAACTCCCCTAAGAGACCTCCTAGAAATCAGATCAGCCCAGTGGCGAACAGTAAGTCCCAGCAGGAGGGAGGGAGAAAAAACAAAAGAGTCTATAATTACCAATCAGGGGTGGCACTGGAACAGGCAGGCGGTAGGCAAGGGAAACCCCCTAAGGCATCCGACGTACGTTTCGCTATCGCTATACTGTTTGCTTACTCATGGATGATGGTATAGTATGATGGCAGGGCCCTTTTATGGGCGTATACCCGGTCACATGACCGGCGCTTGCGACCAATGTGTCTTCAGTGTGCGGCGCATGCGTGGTTGCATCGCCCATCACACACACCCACCGCCGGCGTCAGTACCCACGTGGGCGTCCAGCTGCCACAGCAACCAGGACGCACATGCAGGCCCATGAGACGCCGCGGCGGGGGTGGGAGGAAGCGACGAAACCAGGCATGCGCACATCCGACACAGCCGAGTCACAGATGTATGAAAGGGGTAAATACATAAAAACTTTTTATGCCAATATACAAAAAATGTGACAATATACAAAATGATCCATATTCGCATGGGACGGATTCTTTACAGTACGTCCATATAGGTGGTCCATTCCCATGGGAGTCAATGGGTCGAAGCAGGAAGCAGATGGCAAGAATCCAAATCCACAAGAGTAAAGGGCACTGCCATAAATGAAAAGTGGAAAATAAATACACTGACAAAGTACAGAATAAAAACAATTAAAAACAAGGGAAAGTTTCCAAGATGTAAACATATATAAAAATATATATAAACATGGATGTGCACAGAGATCTTATGTGCAGATCCATGTATACCCGCCAATATAAGGAAAATGGCATAGAGATTCTATAAAAAGGAGGAGAAACTCAAATTCTCATTAAGGCCTTTGGGACTCAGAGTATCAAGCGTGACAATCCACCTAGCTTCCCTTTGGGCCAATACTTTCCTTGTGTTGCCCCCTCTGATGCCTCCATGTACCAGGTCTATACCGCGTATCCTCAGAGACCCAGCGTCACAATTATGAAATTGACGAAAGTGTCTCGGTAGAGTCTTCAAGGAAGTGACATCCACTGCCACCCCTGCCGCAGCAATGTCTCTCACATGCTCCCTAACTCTCACCCGAAGTTCACGCGAGGTGAGTCCAACGTATATTTTGGAGCACCCACATGTGGCGTAATACACCACATGGGAGCTCCCACATGAAATATAATGATCAATATTGAATTCACGTGTTCCGTCGCTTGATGTAAATGTGGAGCTGCGAGAGACATTGCTGCAAGCAAGACAGTGGCCACATGGATATGACCCCTTGATCGGACGATTATGTCCAAATAGCCCTTTTGATTTCGGTATATAATGGCTATGGACGAGTAGGTCTCTGAGGTTTCTGGCATTTTGGGTGCATTTTACTTGGTGTATTGCCAGCACTGGCACAGGCTTTTTTCACCTCTCCTCACATGTCATTTCATGCTTGCAGCTTTTTATTGCATGTCAGATATTTGTATACTGTTTTGATATTGATTTTAATAGTATGATAAATAAAGCTGTTTTTACCCTTTTTGAAAACTACTCCCTTCTCCTCTGGTTTCTCATTTCAATGGAGTAAACAGTGAGCCTTTGCTCTCATGGTATTGCAGGGCCACTGTCATTTTGCATTATGTATCATAAGTTTTCTGTTTCATTAATTGTCTTTCCTGTGTTTCTCACAGCAGTACTTATGGCCAAAATGAATTTTCGGTCACGGGACCAAACGTGGCAACAACAATTTAATGACACGTTTAAGGAGGATGGTGGGGTCATCTTGGATGATGGCATAACAGATATGGAGGAAACAATTTCTAAGTACAAAGCCCTCCTATTTAAGAGGACAAAGTTATGGTGGAACCGTGCGTTCCTGGAAAAATACCAACAGAAGAATCTTGTCCCGAGGGGACTCAGGATACAGGTTTCACCCTCTTTTCCTGTAGAGGATGAAACCTTTAAGAACAAGTGGGAGGAGCTGGCTACCCAGTGTTCCATTGGTTTTATTGGATTACTTGTGGGCCTTAATGACTCTAACTTGAAGAGCCTAGAGAATGAATTGGAGGGATTGCAGGAGGTGATCAACAATGGGCTGACAGGCGAGTCTCTGAAGAAATTTGAAGATGATGTAGAGAAGGATCTTTTGAAATGGGAACGGGATACCCGTACTCTAAAGTACAAAAAATTTCGCAGAGATCTAAACGACTTAGCCACCAACCAGGTTTATAAATGGAGAGGTAACTCACAGAGGCCCAGGGGAGGATTCAGGTCTAACTCGAGGTCTAGATCCAGATCTACATCGGTTAAATCATATACATCTGATGAAAGCCACCACGATGATGTTGATCATCCAGCCACCAGTGGGGGCTATGATCTGAGAACCTTACCCGGGAGAGCCAAGGGATTTCAAAACAGGAACCCCAAGGCAATTACGAGTAATATAAGACCGGGTCAGAAAAAACACGAACTACAGGTGATTAATCTCTCGGATCATTCCCTCACTGATACTCAGGTTGAGGTATTATCACGTGGCCTTACGTTTGCACCAACTAACGGCTTTAATTTCTTTTTAGCCATGAAGGATCTGAATCTCTTCTCACGCAGACTACTACTTAGTAAGCTGCATAACAAAAAGACAACCATACCTGGTTTGGAGACGGCAGCAGAGAGGGAGGCTGTGGCCATTCTGGAGGATCTTTTGAAAGAACAAGAAACCGCCAAGCAAGGTATTTTTCCAAGTACCATCATGCCGAAATCAACTAAATTTCCCCCCTTGTCTATCTGCCCTGCCATTGATATGTTCACACGCCTGGTTGTGGAGGATTTTAAAAAAGTCTCCACCCGGCGCAAGCATGACAACTTAACGAAAAAACAACGTGATGCGTTACAACAACTACAATCACTTGATGACGTGGTGATTAAGGCAGCCGACAAGGGGGGAAATGTGGTTATTTGGCCTAATGTAAAATATGAAAAAGAGGCATTCAAACAACTAAGGAATAAAGACACCTACTCCAGACTTGACCACAGCCCCCTCACTCTGTTCTCTGCACAATTACAGAAGATCCTCTCTAAAGCCTTTGATGAGGGTATCATAACTAAAAAGGTATTTGAGGGCCTCACTGTACTGTCCCCCAAGATTCCTACATTTTACCTCTTACCGAAGATTCACAAAGACCCCGTTGACCCACCTGGGCGCCCGATCGTGTCCGGCATTGATGGCTTGTGCGAACCAGCTTGCAAATTCATCGATTACTATCTCAAGCCTATAGTGGAGACGCTGCCATCTTTTGTCCGAGACACGACGGATGTGCTCAACAGGGTGAACGGGGTCTTTGTTGAGTCTGACATGATTATAGTGACGGCCGACGTGGAGTCCCTTTATACCTGCATCAGTCATGATGCAGGTATGGAGGCGGTCCGCTTCTACCTGAGGAATGACAACCGGGATGACCACTTGTGTGAGTTGATCTTAGAGCTCCTCCATTATGTCCTGACCCATAATTTTTTTACTTTTAAAGACCAATTCTATCTCCAGAGGCGGGGCACAGCCATGGGCGCGGCTTGTGCGCCTTCGTACGCAAATTTGTTCCTTGGGTATTGGGAGAGGGACATCTTTGCGTGCGGGGGCGTGCGGGCCTCGGACCATGTGCAAATGTGGCTCCGCTATATTGATGATTTGTTTATTATTTGGCAGGGCACAATGGAGGACCTCAGATCATTTATGGACTCGCTTAATAGTAATACTAAAAACATCAAGCTGACATATAAGATCAGTACGCGTAATATTGATTTCTTGGATGTCAGTTTTGAGGTTGACCACACTGGTCTGCTTCAGACTGACATCCATAGGAAAGAAACTGCTGTAAATTCTCTACTTCACGCTACGTCAGCACATAGTACATCCACAATACAGGCCATCCCGGTTGGTCAATACCTTAGGGCGAGGCGGATCTGCTCCACGGAGGAGAGGTTTGAGGGACAGGCCAGTGATCTATGTAATAGGTTCCTCCAAAGAGGCTACAGCCATAAGTCAGTCAAGCGGGGTTACAATCGAGCTAAGTATACTCCCCGCAGTCAGCTCCTACGGAATTCTAAGACTAAATCTATTGAACAGGGTACTCAACCCATTCGATTTATTTCTACCTTCAACTCAGAATGGGACACCATGCGTGGCATTTTAACTAAATATTGGCCCATTCTGCAGACAGAACCTGGTCTGTCACCTTGTCTTCCCGAACGACCTTTGATGACCCCCAGACGTGCCAGAAACCTCAGAGACCTACTCGTCCATAGCCATTATATACCGAAATCAAAAGGGCTATTTGGACATAATCGTCCGATCAAGGGGTCATATCCATGTGGCCACTGTCTTGCTTGCAGCAATGTCTCTCGCAGCTCCACATACATCAAGCGACGGAACACGTGAATTCAATATTGATCATTATATTTCATGTGGGAGCTCCCATGTGGTGTATTACGCCACATGTGGGTGCTCCAAAATATACGTTGGACTCACCTCGCGTGAACTTCGGGTGAGAGTTAGGGAGCATGTGAGAGACATTGCTGCGGCAGGGGTGGCAGTGGATGTCACTTCCTTGAAGACTCTACCGAGACACTTTCGTCAATTTCATAATTGTGACGCTGGGTCTCTGAGGATACGCGGTATAGACCTGGTACATGGAGGCATCAGAGGGGGCAACACAAGGAAAGTATTGGCCCAAAGGGAAGCTAGGTGGATTGTCACGCTTGATACTCTGAGTCCCAAAGGCCTTAATGAGAATTTGAGTTTCTCCTCCTTTTTATAGAATCTCTATGCCATTTTCCTTATATTGGCGGGTATACATGGATCTGCACATAAGATCTCTGTGCACATCCATGTTTATATATATTTTTATATATGTTTACATCTTGGAAACTTTCCCTTGTTTTTAATTGTTTTTATTCTGTACTTTGTCAGTGTATTTATTTTCCACTTTTCATTTATGGCAGTGCCCTTTACTCTTGTGGATTTGGATTCTTGCCATCTGCTTCCTGCTTCGACCCATTGACTCCCATGGGAATGGACCACCTATATGGACGTACTGTAAAGAATCCGTCCCATGCGAATATGGATCATTTTGTATATTGTCACATTTTTTGTATATTGGCATAAAAAGTTTTTATGTATTTACCCCTTTCATACATCTGTGACTCGGCTGTGTCGGATGTGCGCATGCCTGGTTTCGTCGCTTCCTCCCACCCCCGCCGCGGCGTCTCATGGGCCTGCATGTGCGTCCTGGTTGCTGTGGCAGCTGGACGCCCACGTGGGTACTGACGCCGGCGGTGGGTGTGTGTGATGGGCGATGCAACCACGCATGCGCCGCACACTGAAGACACATTGGTCGCAAGCGCCGGTCATGTGACCGGGTATACGCCCATAAAAGGGCCCTGCCATCATACTATACCATCATCCATGAGTAAGCAAACAGTATAGCGATAGCGAAACGTACGTCGGATGCCTTAGGGGGTTTCCCTTGCCTACCGCCTGCCTGTTCCAGTGCCACCCCTGATTGGTAATTATAGACTCTTTTGTTTTTTCTCCCTCCCTCCTGCTGGGACTTACTGTTCGCCACTGGGCTGATCTGATTTCTAGGAGGTCTCTTAGGGGAGTTGGTAACCACAAACCTTTGGTCTTCCTCCCTCCCTCCTGCTGGGATCTATTGTCCGCCTTTGGGCTGACCCTATTGTCAGGAGGTCATTTTGGGTGCATTTTACTTGGTGTATTGCCAGCACTGGCACAGGCTTTTTTCACCTCTCCTCACATGTCATTTCATGCTTGCAGCTTTTTATTGCATGTCAGATATTTGTATACTGTTTTGATATTGATTTTAATAGTATGATAAATAAAGCTGTTTTTACCCTTTTTGAAAACTACTCCCTTCTCCTCTGGTTTCTCATACAAACAGACACGTATACTGCTCTGCTGCATACATACATGCATACATACAGACACGCATACTGCTCTGCTGCATATATACATGCATACATACAGACAGACACGCATATTGCTCTGCTGCATACATACATACATACATACAGACACGCATACTGCTCTGCTTCATATATACATACATACACGCATACTGCTCTGCTGCATATATACATACATACATACAGACACGCATACTGCTCTGCTGCATATATACATACATACATACAGACACGCATACTGCTCTGCTGCATATATACATACATACATACACGTAAACTGCTCTGCTGCATACATACATGCATACATACATACAGACACGCATATTGCTCTGCTGCATATATATATATACATACAGACACGCATACTACTCTGCTACATATATACATACATACAGACACGTATACTGCTCTGCTACATACATACATGCATACATACAGACAGACACGCATATTGCTCTGCTGCATATATATATACATACATACAGACACGCATACTACTCTGCTACATATATACATACATACATACAGACACGCATACTGCTCTGCTGCATATATACATACATACAGACACGCATACTGCTCTGCTGCATACATACATGCATGCATACAGACACGCATACTACTCTGCTACATATATACATACATACAGACACGCATACTGCTCTGCTGCATATATACATACATACAGACACGCATACTGCTCTGCTGCATATATACATACATACAGACACGCATACTGCTCTGCTGCATACATACATGCATACATACAGACACGCATACTACTCTGCTACATATATACATACATACAGACACGCATACTGCTCTGCTGCATATATACATACATACAGACACGCTTACTGCTCTGCTGCATATATACATACATACATACAGACACGCATACTGCTCTGCTGCATATATACATACATACATACAGACACGCATACTGCTCTGCTTCATATATACATACATACACGCATACTGCTCTGCTGCATATATACATACATACATACAGACACGCATACTGCTCTGCTGCATATATACATACATACATACAGACACGCATACTGCTCTGCTGCATATATACATACATACATACACGTATACTGCTCTGCTGCATACATGCATGCATACATACATACAGACACGCATATTGCTCTGCTGCATATATACATACATACAGACACGCATACTGCTCTGCTGCATACATACATGCATACATACAGACACGCATACTACTCTGCTACATATATACATACATACAGACACGCATACTGCTCTGCTGCATATATACATACATACAGACACGCATACTGCTCTGCTGCATATATACATACATACAGACACGCATACTGCTCTGCTGCATACATACATGCATACATACAGACACGCATACTACTCTGCTACATATATACATACATACAGACACGCATACTGCTCTGCTGCATATATATATATACATACATACAGACACGCATACTGCTCTGCTGCATATATATATACATACATACAGACACGCATACTGCTCTGCTGCATATATATATACATACATACAGACACGCATACTACTCTGCTACATATATACATACATACAGACACGCATACTGCTCTGCTGCATATATACATACATACAGACACGCATACTGCTCTGCTGCATATATGCATACATACATACAGACACGCATACTGCTCTGCTGCATATATACATACATATAGACACGCATACTGCTCTGCTGCATGCATACATACAAACACACACCTTGCTCTGCGGGGCCCACACACGCGGCTCCGGGGGCCACACACACGGCTCTGCGGGGCCCACACACGCACGGGGGGACAGGGAGGGGCGGGGAAGGAGTGATGTCCCACATACTGATCAGGTCACGGTGCAGATGGGGCCCACACAGCGCCGGAGGGAAGCGATTTGCTGGGGGTCGCTGGCTGGCACTGTGACTCCTTCATCTGTGCGACCGAGCAGGACGCCGGGCGGTAGCTCCGCCCACAGATGATGCTCAATGCAGGAGAACACAGTGAGCAAGGGCCGGCAGCCACAGTTTCCAGTGCCAAGGACTGCTGCCCCCGGGCCCCCGGGTGTGTGTGTGTGTGTACATGCTGCGGGCAGGAGGGGGCGGAGTGAGCTGAGCGGGGAAGTGTGGGCTTCCTGCACGTAACTAGGATAAACATCGGGTTACTAACCAAAGCGCTTTGGTTGGATACCTGATGTTTATCTTGGTTACCAGCTTCTGGCAGGCTGCCAGCGATGGCTCCTGCACACTGTAGCTGTAAAAAGCCCTGCTTTTTGCTGCTAGAACCGTTCTCGAACGTATCTAGAACTATCGAGCTTTTGCAAAAAGCTCGAGTTCTAGTTCGATCTCGAACAGCCCCCAAAATCACTCGAGCCTAGAACTGGAGAACCTCGAACCTCGAACCGCGCTCAACTCTAGTGTACATGTACTTCTTCAGTTTTTGTGTTGCCCTTGCTTATTTCTGCACAACTATATCTATGGTGCGGCTTAACCTAATCATGTAACATGAACCTCAGAGCAAAACTAGACAATTTAGTCTACCTATAAATCATTTATAACTACCATAAATCCTATTTTTATACATGCTTTTAGAATCAAATATAAGTAGGTTTTTAAAGGCTCTGGTCACATCTGCATTGAAGAATCGGCAAGTGTAGTTGAACAAATAGCACAGCATGCTTAGAAATCAGATAGGGACATTATTGTCAGTGAGGTGCATCAGGCATCACAGGGGTCTGGCATGCAGGAGGTCTGGCACTTTCATTATTTCCATATTTTTGTTACTATAATGGAACAGAAATAGGAAGATATCAAGCACAGATGTCAAACGAGACCATCTTAATGTATGTCTTGGAAATACTTCACTAGAGCATAATTAATTGACAGAATACACATTCTTATGCCTCCTTAAAAAATTGGAAGATATAGTGGTAAAGTTGTAAGTTCATCTCTGTATGACATGGTCAGGTATATAAAAAAATATTCAGTATTTGTACATTTGGCTTCTCCTGTAGATTAAACTCTTAATGACCGCCGATAAGCTTTTAAACCACTTCATGACCTAGAACGTAATGGTATGTCCTAAATCATGCCGGGGTAATCACCACCAGCCCCTGTGGTGAGCTGGCGGTGATCCCTGCACATGTCTGTTGATTTTCACAGCAGACATGTGCGGCTAACAGGCACAGGTTGATCTGTGATCCATCCATGCTTGTTAACCCCTTAAATTGCACTGTAAAAATGTGACTGCGCGATTTAAATGGCTGGGAAATCGCCGTTCCCGCCACCATCAGAGGCCCCATGATGCGATCATAGGGAGCCGATGATTGCCATGGTAGTGACAGGTCATATGATGACTCACGTCGATATCATGATGTAGTTACTGAGCCGACAGAGCAGCAGCTGTAACAGGAACGCTGCGTATCTGCTGATCAGAGCTGTGCAGCTCTGATCAACAGAAATGAACTAGCGCTCAAACTGCTGATCCTTATAATCCCTTAGTGGGATTAATTAAAAAAAAAGTAAAAAAGTTTTAAAAAAAATAAAAAACCTAAAAATTCAAATCCCCCCTCACTTGCCCCATTGAAAATTAAACAAAAAAAAGTAAAAGATATGCACACATTTGGTATTGCCGCTTTCAGAAATGTCAGATTTATCAAAATTTAAAATCAATTCACTTTATCGGTAAATGACGTAGCTACAAAAAAAATTCCAAACACCAAGATTGTTTTTTGGTTGTTGCAAATTTTGTGCAAAATGCAATAACATGCGATCCAGATGTAGCATCTGCACAAAAATGGTACCATTAAAAATCTCAGCTCGAGTTGCAAAAAGGAAGCCATCACTGAGCCCCATATCTCGAAAAATGAGAAAGCTACGGGTCACGGAAAATGCTGCAAAAAGTGCGCCACTTTTTTAGGACAAACATCTGAATTTTTTTCAACCCCTGAAATTAAAATATACCTATCCATGTTTGGTATCTAGAAACTCATAGCAACCTGAGGCATCACACCAAGACATCAGTTTTACCATATAGTGAACACGGTGAATAAAATACCCCCAAAACAATCATGCAATCACACTTTTTTTGCAATTTTTCCGCACTTGGAATTTTTTTGCCATTTGCCAGTACACCATATGATAAAACTCATGGTTTCATTTAAAAGTACAACTTGTTGGACAAAAAATAAGCCCTCATATTGCAAGATTGAAGGGAAAAAAAAAAGTTACGGCTCTCGGAAGAAGGGAGTCAAACAACAAGAATGAATAACGGAAAATTGCCCGGTCATGAGGGAATAAATGGAGGTTGTTCAGAGGCCCAGTTCCTCAATGCCACTTTTTAATGGCACTGAGGAATAAGTAAAAAGCATCACTCCACAGGGGAAATTCCCTTGGGTGACAGAAGTACATGACATTGACACCTGCAGGTATCGACCTGAATCAGTTTTTGAACCAGTCAAGGTCAATTAACCCCTTAAAGGGAACCTGTCACCAGTATTAAACCAAACATATCACCTTCTGCAGCTTCTGAGCTTCATTCTATGAAGGTGCACCTTGTTGCTGACTCCCCTTGCAAACCCCAGAAATAACTTTAAAAATTTGACCGCCACGGATGCTAATGACGTGTTCGGGTCAGATGGGCGTGCTATTTTTTGGCTCCTGTCCCTCCTTCTGGCTTTGTTCACCGTCCTTCTTTTATGAATGATATGGATGATGCTTCCATCATTATCCACGTTGCTCTGCCAAATGTCGCGCCTGTGCAGAGTCATTCCTGACCTGCGCAGGTGCAGTTCGCTCTGCCCCATTGCGAGAGGAGCCAGAACCATAGTTGCCCTTGCGCGAGCCGGTGGGGTCTTTGCGCCGGCGCAAGATTATGGTCAGAGATGTTGTAAAATTCTGTAAAGCACCTAAGAGTTCAAAATGCTCAATGCACCCCCTACATGAATTGCTTGATGAGTCTAGTTTCCAAAATGAGGTCACTTGTCAGGGTTGCTAATGTTTTGGCATTTTAGGTCCTCTGCAAATGGGATGTGGTGCACACATAAGCCAATTTTACTTTCCAAAATTCAAGTAGTACTCTTTCCGTTCTGAACCCTCCCATTTGTCCAAACAGAAATTTTAGACTACATGTGGGGTCTCACAGTGCTCATAGGAAAGTGGCTAACAAATTTTGGGGTCCAGTTTTTGCTGTTACCTCTTGCAAAAGTGAGAAATTTGGTGCTAAAGCAGAATTTTTGAGAGAAAAAGGAAAATTTTTAATATGGCAACCTAATATTATCAAATTCTGTGAAGGAAAAAAAAAGCTCACAGTACCACTGGATAAAATTATTGAAAGGTCTAGTCTCCAAAGTGGGGGTCACTTTTGGGGGATTTCTGCTGTTTAGGTACCTTAGAGGCCCTGCAAATGCCACATGGTGTCTGCTATCTATTCCAGCCAAAATTCAGACATTGCTCTTTTAGTTCCAAGTTCTCCCGTATGTAAAAACAGAAGTTTTTGACTATGTATGAGGTATCGCCACACTCAAACGAAAATGGGCAGCAAACTGTGTGGTTCACATTTTGCTGTTACCTCTTATAAAAGTGCAAAATTTGTTGATAAAAAAATGAAAACTTTTAATATAATAACCTAATGTTATCAATTTATTTGAAGTACCTGTTGGTACAAAATGCTCACAATATCCCTGACTATAATCTTTCAGGGGTCTAGGTTCTAAAATGTGTTCACTTGTGGGGGTTTCTTCTATTTAGGAACCTTTTTGGCCATATAAATGAGACACGGTCTGCGCAATCTATTTCAGCCCAATTTGTGCTCCAAAATTCAAATATTGATCCTTCCCTTCCAAGCCCTCCAATTTGTCAAAACAGAGGTTTCTTACTATATAAGGTTTACTATATCAGTGCTTCCAGAAGAAACTGTGGAAAAAAAAAATTTGGGGTTCCATTTTGTCGTGCTATTTCTTGCAAAAGTGAATAAATTAAGGCTAAAGCAACATTTTTAGGTAAAATGTATTTTTTTTTATTCCACTTTACATTAATTCCTGTGAAGCACCTGAAGGGTTAATAAACCTCTTGGATGCGGTTTTGAGGACTTTGATGGGCGCAGCTTTTAAAATGGTGTCCCTTTTAAGTATTTTTTGTCACATAGGCCTGTCAAAGTCACTACAAATGTAATAATGTAATGTGCGCCCTAAAAAATAGTTTTGTAAATTTTGTTGGAAAAATTAGAAATTGCTGATAAATATTTAACCCTTTTAACAAAAAATGATCTTTGAAAATTATTTTATATCAACAATTTTGTGTGACATAACTCTCTGATTTAATGGCATACAAATTAAAAATTTGAAAATTGAGAAATTTTCGCCATATTTCTGCTTTGATTTTTTTCACAATAAATATAAAAAATATCATCTTAAATTTACCAATGTCTTTAAGTACAACATGTCATGAAAAAAAACAGTCTGAGAATCACTGGGATCCAATTAAGTGTTCTAGAGTTATTACCTTATGTGACATTGGTGTACAGCTGAATAGCTAAGCTGAATGAAAAGCATTTGCTGCCAATACAGTTCCAGGCTTTTAACCTAATTATTAATTTTTTTATTGGAACGTAAATAAATAAAAATGGGTAAATGATACAAATTTCACTCTAAAAACAGCCTTCTTAAAGAGAAATTTGGCTCACTTTACCATATGGTACTTCTTTTCTCTTCTTTAAAAAACATTATGTATACAAAGAACACCTTCAGAATCTCATAAAGGTCAATATTTTTAGGACTCAACTTCATTGATGGCACCATCAGCTTAATCACTTTAGCTCCAGGCGACTTTCCGTTTTTCATTTTCATTTTTTCCTCCCCTTCTTCTGAGAACCTTAGCTTTTTTTTATTTAAATTGCCATATAAAGGCAAGTTGTACAAGTTTTACCATATAGGGTACTGGAAAATGGGAAAAAAAAAATTCAAATGTGGAGAAATAATGAAAAAAGTGAAATTCCACAATAGTTTGGGGAATTTTGTATTCACTATGTTCATTATATGGTAAAACTGACATGACATTTTGATGCCTCCGGTTGTTACAAGTTTGTCGATAGCAAACAAGTACACTTTTACTTTATTTTATGCGGTGAAAACAATTCTGAAGTTTGTCCCAAAATTGCGCTTTTGTTGCCATTTTCTGAAACTTATAGAGTTCTAAGATGTCGAGATCTGAGCTTTTTTTTGCATCTTGAGCTGACATTTTAATTATACAATTTTTGTGTAGATACGCTGTTTTGATCGCCTGTTATTGCATTTTAAAGTTATGTTGTGGCGACCAGAATATGTCATTTTGGCCTTTGGAATTTTCTTTGCCACGCCATGTACAGATTAGATTAATTGATTTTATATTTTGATAGAGCAGGCATTTCTGAACGGGACAATACCAAATATGTGTATTTTTTAACTTTTATTTTCAATTGGCAAAAGGGGTGAGATTTGAACTTTTAGCTTTTTTATTTTTTCTTACTTCTTAAAACTTTTTTTTACATTTTTTTTATTTATTTTATTAGTCCCTCTAGGTAACTTTATTACTGCGCAGTCCAATTTCGTGTGCATTTCTGCTGATCAGAGAAGCATTCCTGTGGTCAGCAGGAAAGCTCATCTCTTGTGAGTTTCGGTGCTCTGTGATCTCTCATTAGAAGTGAGTAATGGCAGCATCAGGGGTCATCAGCTGACCATGTGCTACCATGACAACATATTGGCACCCAGTGATCCCATTATGGGGCCGTTGATGGTGGCAAGGATTGGCACAATCCTCACCTAAGCTCTTTAAAATGCGCTATCAGTGTTGACAGCACGATCTAAGGGGTTAACAGGTGTGGGTTGATTTCCAATCTACCGGCGCCTGTAAAGCCTGCTTTACATGTTACGATTCTGCATACAATATCGTATGCGATCATAACCGCCCCCATCGTATGTGCAGAATGTTCAATTTTTTAGAATGTGCCGCACAAACGATTAACCCCATCACACGTACTTACCCGTCCATACGACCTCGATGTGGGCGGCGAACATCCACTTCCTGGAGTGGGAGGGACGTTCGGCGTCACATCGACGTCACGCGGCAGCCGACCAATAGAAGCGGAGGGGCGGAGTTGAGCGGGACGTAAACATCCTGCCCACCTCCTTCCTTCCGCATTGCTGGCCGGGAGCCGCAGGACGCAGGTAAGATCTGTTCATCGTTCCCGGGGTGTCACACACTGCGATGTGTGCTACCCCGGGTACGATGAATAACCTGACGTTCAATTCATGAGGAATGAACGACATGTGTGCGATGAACGTTTTACCGTTCATTCGCAATCGCACGTAGCTGTTACACACTACAATGTACCTTACGATGCCGGATGTGCGTCACTTACGACGTGACCCTGCCGACACATCGTAAGATATATTGTAGTGTGTAAAGCGAGCTTTAACCACACATATCTGTTCGGCGCTGGAGCCCCTGGAAACTGGAGAGATGAAACCAAGGATGTACCAGTACGTCCTTGTTCCTTAAGAGGTTAACATTTTTGGAAGATAACCAAACCGTATATCCTACTTTGAAGACAGGACCTGCCAAATTCTTACCAATGGCCTTCCGTTTATGACTAAGTTTGGCCACCCCAATATTATTTTGAACATTCCTCCAGACATCCCTGAGTTTTTGTATGGCTACTTCTACTCCAGGACACCCAGAACTCATGCTGGAGAATTCACTAAAATGTGGATGAAAACCATAATTACAGAAGAAAGATGAAGTTCAGTGGACTGATTGACCCAACTGTTAAATGGGAATGCTGCAAGAGGGAAGAACAAGGACTAGTCAAACTGCTGAGTTGTAAGAAAATATCTTAACATTTTCTCCAATGACTGATTTGGCTTCTCTGTCTGACCATTGGATTCAGAGTAATAAGCAGCGGAAAATGATAATTCAATCCCCAATTATATACAGAATGCTCTCCAAAATGTAAAGACAAATTGCACCCCCTATCAGATACTATTTCAGAGGGATTCCATGCATTCTTACCACATGAATGATAAAAAAAATTGGCATATGGTAACCCTGTTAGCAGAGTAAAGTAGGCTTGTTTCCTGAATCGATCGACTGCCACCCAAATCACAGTTTTCCTACTAGACATAAGCAAACTAGTAATGGAATCTATGGACAAATGAGTCTATGATCTTTCTGGAATTAACAATGGAGCTAATTTCATGGCCGGCCAGCTATGACAGACTTTAGCAGGTGCTCAAGTTTCATAAGGAATACAAAATCTTTAATATCATTACGCATCAAAGCCCACCAGAAGGTTTTGTAAAAGATTTCTGAGCAGCTGTGATTCAACATGAAATCATGAATGTAGCACTCTTACTGATGCCCCTGCTTTCCTACCTGGCAGGTACGCTGGCACTCTCACCTTTTTATGTGCTCAAAGGTGGCTGCTCTATCTCTGGTTCATGCCATCACCTCACAGGCCCTGCGCACACCACACAGGCCTCCTTGTAGTAATCTTATTGGGTTTGCGCACCTTGTCTAAAATGGCCAGTATGCCCTAACCCAGATATGCCTCCCAGCCTCAGGTATTTAAGGGACCTTCTCCTTAAGGGAGGTGACTGGGCAATGTTGTCTATACATTGCTAGTTCTCAGGTCCCTTAGTGCAGCTGTTGCTGTTTAGTGCTCTGTTCCACATTGCTGATACGAGGGGCCACTGATAAGTCTTTGGCTTTACCCAGAAAGAAACGAGATAGGATGATGAAACCTACATTTATTTCACATACTCTCCACTGATGTCAACACACTTCTTACATCAGTTGTCCAAGGTCTGTAAGCCTAGCAAAAAGAAGGATTTCGGCTGTGCCTCAAACCAGGCATCCGAATTAGCCATGGCATCAGAAATGGTATGAAATTTGGTACCCTTGAGGTGTTTCTTCAGGTTTGGAAACAGATGATAATCGGAGGGAGGCAGATATGGTGAATAAAGTGGGTGGTCAACCAGCTGGAAGCCCAGCTCTGCCAGTTTTGCCGTGGTCAGTTGTGCAGTGTGAGCGGAGGTGTTGTCTTGCAGGAACAAGATTCCTTTGGACAGCTTGTCACACCTTTGGCCTTCAGAGCTGCCTTCAATTGGTTCAAAGGTATATTGTAATACCTTGCATTGATGGTGGAACCATTTTGAAGGTAGTCTAGTGCACACCCTCCTTATCCCAAAACTGTTCTTATCAGTCCAGAAACACTGTCAAATGGACTGGGACATTTTCACTCGCATGCTTTTCTGATCTGTTGTCAAACATTTGGGGACCACTTTGCAGATATCTTTCTCATGTTCAAATGTTCATGGATAATGACAGAAACACATTCATGGCAAATCCCAATGATGTCTGCTATTGCTTTAGCTGAAATTCGTCGATTCTCCAGTATTAGATTGTGCACAGCATTGACGATCTCCGGAACAACAACCACTCTTGGTCATCCAGGACGTTCCTCATCATAGGTACTGAAATGGCCCGTTTTAAATTTAGCAACCCAGTTCGCAACTGTGGAATATGAAGGACATTGATCCCCCAATGTCTGTGACATATCAAAATGAATATCCTTTACAGAATTTCCTTGCTGAAAAAAGAATTTTATCACTTTTTCTTGCTCAGAGAAAGTACATTTCTTCAAGTTAGTGACCAAAGATTGTTCTCTAAGCCTTTGTAAAATAAAATGAACATATTCATAGCGTGAATTCAGATCAGGTGAAAAATTAGCATATCTCTCAGATAAACTACGATAAAACTTTGCAACACAATCAGAAAAAATATAATTCATAGAGTTTTGAAGAGCTGATGGTGTATTGGTTAATCCAAAAAGTATAACAAGGTTTTCACAGAGGCCCTTAGTTGTTAAAAATGCAGTCTTCCACTTATCACCCTCTAAGATGTGTATCATATTATAAGCCCTTCTAAGATCAAATTTTGAACTCCATAAGCTGACTACATAGGTCAGGCATAAGTGGAAGTGGGTAGTTATATTCTTAATCATAACTTTAATTCACAGAATTCGAGTCAAGGATGGAGTCCTCCATTTTCTTTTTAACAAAGAAAACCCACTACAGGCGAGGAGGTTGAGCTATAGGATGCAACAATTCTGAGGTGGCTATGGGCTGCTATTTTTAAACTAGGGAGGGTCCAATAGCCAAGGGCTTCCACAGTCTGATAATACCAGCACCAAGCTGTCTGCTTTATTTTGGCTGGGTATCAAAATTGGGGGGAAAGCACAACATTTTTTAATATATTTATTTAAATCATTTTAAAAACCGCATGGGATCCCTTATATTTTGATACACAGCCAGGATAACGCACACAGCTGGGGGATTCAGCCTGTAGCTGTTTGCTTTATCTCTGCTGGGTATCGAAATGCGGGGGACTCTGTGGAAATAATTTTTTTCAATTTTTTATTTATTTTTACACTCCATGTCTTTACACAGACAGCAAGTGTGAGGGCAACCAATAACAGAATCCAGCACAGAGGGTGGGTGTAAAAAGCAGGACTGCAACCAATCACATACACCGTCACAGAGGGTGAGTGAGAGAAGCAGAGCATAGTCATAAACTTTAATGATCAGGGCAGCACGGTGGCTCAGTAGTTAGCACTGCAGTTTTGCAGCGTTGGGGTCCTGGGTTCAAATCCCACCAAGGACACCATCTTCAAGGAGTTTGTATGTTCTCCCCGTGTTTGCGTGGGTTTCCTCTGTGTTCTCCGGTTTCCTCCCACACTCCAAAGACATACAGTTAGGGATTTTAGATAGTGAGCCTCAATGGGGAGAGTGTTCCTGATGTATGTAAAGCGCTGCAGAATATGTTAGCGCTGTATAAAAATAAATATTTGATTTGATTTTGATCGGAAAAGGAAGCAGTGTAAGAGCCACGGGGAAACTCAATAAGTATAATTTTCCTGCTTTACAGCACATCATTTTTTTTCTTCACTGCGCCTCTAATCATAGGAATGTCAATATCAGAGATGACCACAGCACTACTGTCCCAGCATTTTTAGTGCCCGAAAATCAGGTGCCAAAAATGTGGAGAGGGAACTCGAATTTCATAAGGCGCGATGCTTGTGGAGTAACGGATATTGGAAATACCTTAATATTCATGCAAATAATGAATAATACCAACTATATTCGCTCATCACTAATAATAAAATAATCTTTTTAAATCGACAGTTCAACTATAGGACCAAACTGTGATGCCGAGCTGTTAGTGTACCTGGAATGACCGAACTGGAAACCCAAGCAGAAAGTGTACCTAAAGTGAAGACTAAATGTGTTCAGCAACTTTACAATATGGCACCCCACACCATAATCCCAGGAATTTGTAAAGGCAGAAAGAAATCCAGTGATGTAGATTCTAAAACATCCAAGACTTTATTTTTTCTTGTTAAAAAACATCCCACAGGAGTACAAAATTAGACCGTGAAACTGGAGACAATTTTTCGACGCCATCTCATTCCCGTTCAAACACAGACATGTTTCGGGACTGACTCCTTTCTCAATGTGTGTGGTGTGTGTTATCACCTGACGTTTTAAGTTCTATCCTGTGCACTAGTAACAGGAACCACCCTACAATGTTAATCCTCTCATAAGCCGTATCACAACCATTATCAAAAAAAAAATCTTTTTTTAAAACTTTTTTTCCCCTTTATTCCTCCTTTTTTCCTATTTCCATTACTATTATAAGATAGAAATATATATATATATATATATATATATATATATATATATATATATATGTATATAAAATATTTAAATGAGCTTTGATATACTAAATGCTTTTAAACACAATTATTGTCATCCCTATTTGTATTATTTATCTTTTTAGATTTTTAATCCTTTTACACATAGTGGTATGTTACATTGTGTCTGATATTCAGACCTGCTGGTGTTCGAGTATTTAATGTAAAAATCCACCATCCAACAATTTGCGTTTCCAATCCCTTCCTTTCATCGGGGTATCCACTTTTTCAATCCCCATAATTTTGCAAGCCAAAACATCACCACCATGGCATAAAGTAAAATGTTGTGATACTGCAGAGCATTTCACCGACATTTTATTTTTAGTATCTAAAAGATGTCTTCCTATTCTGATTTTTAAAGCATTAGTTGTAGAACTTACATATTGCAATTTACATATTTCACATTTGATCAAATAGACTGTATATGCAGTATTACAATTAATATAGTTATGTATCATATAATCTTTTCCCGTAGATAAAGATAGAAATTTGTTAGAGGGTTTTGAAACTCCACAGCATGTAAATGTATTATGGCCACACTTGTAATATCCTTGAACTTTAAGCCAGTTACTCCCATCTTCTCTATCTCCAGATATAAATAAACTAGGGGATAATGTGTGACCAATTGTTGGTGCTCGACGTGCAATGAAATTAATTGGATCTTTTATAATTTTCCTCAATTTATTATCTTCATTTAAAATGGGTAAGTTCGTTAGAATGATTTTCTTAATTTCATTAAATTGTGGACTATATGTTGATATAAAGGTTAGTTTATTAGTTCATTGTTTTGCACCACTCTTTTAATTATTTTTATGGAATTCTTCCAAAAGGACTTTATTATGTACAATCTTCTCTGCTCTGTCACACAAACCCCTTGAATATTTTCTTTCCATTAGTCTTTTTCTTACTTTCAAAAATTTCCCCATGTAATTGATTTTCCATACTTGTATTTCTTTTTATTCTAGTATATTCCCCTACCAGGATATTTTTGATCACATGTCTCTGATGATATGAATTGGCTTGTAGCGTGGTATTCCTCGCAATAGATTTCCTATATGGTGAGATCTGTAATATTCCCTGTGATTTAGAAATATTAATGTCCAAAAAGTTAATGGCCCGGTTCTCCACAAATGGCTCTCTTATCTATCCTACCGGGGTCTGTTAAATCTCAGAAAATGGTACTATTGCGGTTTTGCCTAACGGCTGCCCGAGCCGTGATCCCCAGACACTGCAGGTCCACCCGTGACCCCGCCTTGGATGAGTGGCTTGGGGAGATGGCCTCCCTTTACAGAATGGAGAGTCTTACTGCTGAAATGCAGGATTCTACTGAAAAATGTATTAAGATCTGGAGTCCCTGGGCTATTTTTTTAGATTCTCCGGACTTCAGGTCCCTCTTTGGGGCGAGTTGAGACTCTACCTAGATTTTCCCTGCTAGTTATTCCCGGCCCTTCCTTGCCCTTTCCCATGATCCTTTTCCCTGTCATCAATCACTTTGTCTACCTCCCTCTTTCTTTCTCTCTTTATCTCTTTTCCTTCGACTGACCATTATGTGCCTCTATGGTATGAATGGTAAATCTTTGCTGTTTATGTTTTATAGTTTATGGATTTTATACTTTTATAATGGTTCAAGCCAGATTGATATAAATGTTCTTCAATGTTCTTTATTGTAACAAACTGTATATGGCTACAACCATGCAAAGCCTTTCATGTTTCATTGCATTTTTGTTTTGTCTCTATTTGTGGGTTTGCCTTGGTATGCAGCCCCGCTTATTGCAACCAACCTTCATTTTTCAATAAAAAAGAGATTAAAAAAAAAGTTAATGGCGAATTCCTGTTTCTCACTGGTAAAAAGAATATTACTATTGTTATTATTGACATTCTGCAAAAATTCTGATATATTTTCTCGATCCCCTTCCCAGACCTCCAGCACGTCATCCAAATAGCGCCCATACCAATAGATCTGAGAATGGAATGGATTGTCCGATGAAAAAATAAATTCTTTTCCCAGCAATACATAAAGACATTAGAAATGGCAGGTGAAAAACTCCCCCCAATTATACATAAAAAAATTATGTCTCAATAGGAATTCTGTGGCCATACATAACAATTGGCATAATTATTGTGAATAATCGCTATATTCTTTCAAAAACTCATGTAAATTCCTAAGTACTACATCATGTGGAATACAAGGGTATAATCCAACCACATCCAAAGATAACAATAAACAATTATCCGTCACTCTATATCCATCCAGGGAAGAGATTACATGTTTTGTATCTCTCAAAACACTAGGGACATTTATTAGAAGGGGTGGTTGAATGTGATTATCTACCCATTGACTAAGGTTCTCACTGAGGCTACCAATTCCTGCAAATATTGGATGTACTGGGTGAGGAAACACATTTTTATGGGCTTTAGGAAAAGCACAGGAATAGTACAGGAATCATTTTCCTTCATGAAGACCACTTCATGGTGTTTGTCCCTGTGAACTACAGATGTAGACAGAACACAAGCTGTGAATATAAGGAGCTCAATAGGGTCTTACGAGTGTAAAATATGGTGACTTTTTAATAGGAAAACCACTCACCTGGAAAGGTTGTGAGACTCACAACCAGTACAGAGATATATAACAGCTGCAGCCGATACCACGTGCCGAAGGCAGAAGCAAAACAAAAACCAGGGTAATTGTTGTATACTCTGCGCTGCTGTACAAAGAAACGCTCCAAAAAATAAAAGCAATGTGGATGGTTTATTCAAATATTGAATAAAAAGGGGCGTGTCTTAAACATGGTGGTGTGAGGAAGCAAACTACCTGAGCTCCTACACCCACTGCCCGTATTTAGCTAAAATACAGCCTCTCCGCAATCTAATGCCGCCTAAAAGGAAGCCCCAGGGAGCACTCACCACGGTGGCTGGAGCTGTGCGTCCAGGAGGAAGAATGGAGCGTTTCTTCAGTGGGGCGCTGCTGGAGATGAGGAGTGCGGGCAGCAGCGTTAAGATGGCGCCGGCTCCCATGCTGCGGCCAGCTGGGGGGGAATCCCCACAGGCAAAGACGCCGCAGAAGTCAGCGGTGGCCGGCGCGAGCCCCCGCAATGGAGCAGGGACGAGAGCGGCTGCAGAGAGGGCGTCCCAGCCGATGAAAGGACACCGCACAGCTGAAAAGCTCCACAGCGGGGATGCCACGGGACCCGCAGGGCACCGCGAGGAGGAAGGTGAGGAGAAACGGAGGAGTGGGGGGGAGGCCCAGATCGTGGGGGCCCTGACAGGCCTGCAGCACCCGGCCAGCACAAGCCCAGTGCATGAGAGCTGCTCCCTGCACTCACCAGAGAAATCCCCAGGCAGAGACATTCCAGCTATCTTTCTCCCTGTGGGGGGGCCTCCCCTGGGCAGCCCGGATCCCTCCCCCACATGTGCGAGCCCTGCTCATAATACACCAGATATACAGGCACTGAGGGAGTTAATCTTAGCCCTTCCAAGTAAAAGTGACCTGGATGCACTGGTCTGCAGAATAGAGCAATCTCATCAACAGGCCATCACTGCGATGAGAGAGGAGATAGGGGCCCTGGACGACAGGGTCACAGCCACTGAACAGGCTCAAGATTCTATGGAAAGCAGAGTCACACGGCTGGAGAAAGAATGTGTGGCCTACAATAACTGCTTAAAGTATATGACACTGTTGCTGGACGATCAAGAGAACAGAGGACGCCGCAACAACATAAGAGTAAAAGGTATCCCTGTGGACTGGCCCACTGAGTTGCTCCGTACCAAAGTGCAAGAAATATTTAATACTGTCACTAATAGACCACTGGATGCCACGTTTCTATGCGACAGAGTACACAGAGTTGCCAGGGCCACCCTGGGAGCCAGCTCGTCCGCACCAAGAGACGTTCTCTGCCGTTTACACTTCTTCACGGACAAGGAGCAGATCCTGAGGAGGGCCTGGAAGTCCGGGCCTGTAAAGATGGACGGTGCAGTTATTAAGCTTTTTTCTGATGTCTCTAGCCGCACACTTTACATGAGGCGTCAGCTTCAACCACTCCTGGTTAAAATCAAGGAGGTGAACGCCTCGTATCGCTGGGGCCATCCGTTCCACCTTATTGTCTGGAAAGGGTCGTCTGTCTTCCTATTGAAGCATCCTGCGGACCTGCCGGCCCTATACAAATTCCTGGATTTGCCCGATCTCCCCATTCCAGACTGGTTATCCTGGGAGTCCACGAGCCCCCAGATGCAGAAGAGGGGAAAGGTTCCAGGTTTCGTGCCAAGCGGTGGCAGTGGCTGAGAAGTTTACAAGGCTCCATTCTTGGATTACTGTTTTGGTGTATTGCGTAACCTTGCATTTTCTGGGGTTTCTTTTCCAGTGTGGGGGGGGTGGAGGTGGGCCATACATATGGTCTGAAGGTGGCAGAGGAGGAGAGGCTGTTGGAATTCATAATAAGCATTGCCTTCTGTGGGTTTACAGGGGTGATAGCCAGTATATAGCGGGGTGGGGGGGGCGGGTGGGCTTCATACGTGTGTTCACTACCGTCTTCGTTGAGACTGCCCTAGTAGGCCTAGGGCGGGCCCATAGGCCTGCAAGCTCTTTGAGAGCGTCTTTTCTTGGTTTCCGTTTTCTTCCTTTTTCTCTTTTTTTCGCCTAATTTTTCTTTCTTTTCCTTTTTCTCCTTTTTCACCCTCCCTCTACTTCTACATCTCCCCCTTTTTTCTCCCCCCCTTAATACCTTTCCCCGTGGTGTGTTTGTGCGTCTTGTCCTTGTCGTTTCCCCATAGGTCCCTGTTGAAGCCGCGAAACACATGTCCAAACCTGATCTTAGAGTGGGGTCCCTGAACATCAAGGGCCTTCACAGCCCAGAGAAGCGCTCAATCCTCCTGAACCTGTTGTGGAAAAGGCGACTTCAGGTAATCTTCTTACAAGAAACCCACTATTGCCTAGATAAACCATATAAGCTGTCTGACCGGAAATACTCGACGGTCTACCATTCGCCATCACCTGACCCACGATCCAGGGGGACAAGCATTCTGGTTGCGAGCTCTCTGCCATGGGAGTTGATGGGGACCCACACGGACAAGGAGGGGAGATTGATCATGATAAAAGGTCGTGTCCAGATCCAGGTCTTCACCTTTGCGGCCCTTTACCTTCCCAACACGGGGCAGTGCTCGGCCCTGCTAAAATACCTGAGCATCCTGGACGAGATCTCAGAGGGCACGTTGATAGTGGGAGGGGATTTTAATTTTGTTATGGACCCAGAAATAGATACTTCAAAGGGTGCCGCCACTATGTCTAGAGCCGCTCATAGTCGGATCAAACGAGGGTTACACGAATACCAGCTAGTCGACGCATGGCGGGTGCAACACCCAACAGATAGGGACTATTCCTTCTACTCCGCTGTCCATAATACGTACTCAAGGTTGGACCACTTCTTTATCAAACACAGGGATCTCCACTGCCTGGTGGGTACTGAAATAGATGAGATCTTGTTTTCTGACCACGCTTTAATAATTCTAGATGTCTCCCTAGTGTGCTCATTGGTTAAACAAGGCCAATGGACATTGAATACTTCTTTGCTGGGGGATCGTGGGACCATGCAGGAAATACGGGAGGCGGTGGAGGAGTACTTCAACCTCTGCACCCGGGGAGACACCACACCCGCGGTAACATGGGAAGCCCATAAATGTGTAGTGAGAGGTCTGTTTGTTAAACATGGCGCTCGGTTGAAACGAGAGAGAAACGCAGAAATCGAGTCGCTATTGCCAGGCATACACGCGTTGGAGAGGATTCACAAAGACCGACTAGATGATAGACCAGAGACCAAAACCCTTCTCTTTCAGAAAAGAGAAAAGTTGAAATCGCTACTTTCCAACAAAGCTAAAGCCTCATTAGCAAGATGCCGAAGCCATTTTTATGAATTCGGAAACAAAAATAGCAGGACTCTAGCAAGGGCGTTGCGGATTCAAAGGATGAAGGGGTTTATACCACATATACGGAAACAATCTGGGGAGAGAGCCTCACTTCCGGCTGACATTGCTGCTGCATTTAGGGACTTTTACTCAGCCCTGTATTCGATTGACAGCAATTTGACAGAGGACGATAGGGAGACAGCCAGGGAAAGAATCCAGGATTATTTAAGATCCTCAGGACTCCCGAGACTTAAACCGGAAGATATAAAGGCACTGGAGGCACCGATTTCTGAGGCAGCGCTAGCTGCGGCCCTTAAGAATTCCCCTTCGGGTAAGGCACCGGGGCCGGATGGGCTCCCGGTGGCCTATTACAAGAAGCTGGGTCCTATATTGACCCCCCATTTTCTAGCAGCCTTCAACAACATCCCATCGTGTCCATCCCCACCTTTACCAAGAGATGCCCTTGCTGCTACCATTGTGGTTATTCCTAAAGAGGGGAGGGATCCCTCCACTTGTGCCAACTATCGCCTGATCTCCCTGCTCAATGTGGACCTAAAGTTGTTTGCTAAGATTCTGGCCGAGCGACTGTCCCCACTGCTAGGGGGTATAGTCCATTCTGACCAGGCCGGGTTCATGCTGGGCAGGGAGGCTAGGGATAACACCACGAGGGCCATAAACCTGATTCATAGGGCCAGGTCTGATGGTGGATCTCTCATGTTGTTATCAACAGACGCCGAGAAGGCGTTCGACCGGGTCAGCTGGACGTTCCTGTACGGTGTCCTTGCTTTCCTAGGGCTGGGGGGAAACATGCTAAGTTGGATAGGTTCTCTATATAGTGCACCGTCGGCTCGTGTTCGGGTTAATGGAGTGCTTTCAGAGAGTTTTCGGATTACCAATGGCACCCGGCAGGGTTGTCCGCTTTCCCCAATGATATTCATACTCACATTAGAGCCCCTACTGCGACACATTCGGATGAACACTAGCATTAAGGGACCGGAGATCGGGGGAGCGACTCATAAGATAGCAGCCTTTGCGGATGATCTATTATTTTTTATCGCTGACCCAGCCGAATCACTCCCAGTGCTAATGCAGGAATTTAATCATTACTCCCTCCTCTCCAACTTCAAGGTAAACTTGTCTAAATCGGAGGCTATGGGCGTTAACCTCCCCGCGGAGGTAGTTTCGCAGCTGCGGGGAGCCTCTGATATTCAGTGGGCTCCTTAGTACCTGCGATACTTGGGGCTTAAATTGTCGGCCGACGTGAGCTCCCTTTTCCAGTTGAACTTTACCCCTCTGCTCCAAAAAATTAAAGAAGACTGTAAAACCTGGTCAAAAGGCACTTGCACGTGGTTCGGATGGGCCGCGATTTTTAAGATGAACATTTTTCCGAGACTCTTGTACCTCCTTCAGACCCTACCCATAGGGATCCCCAGGCCATTATTTAGAGAAGTTTCCTCTCTACAAACGAAGTTCCTATGGGCAAACAAGCCGGCGAGACTGGCACGGTCGTTGTTGTGTAGACCTAGGGCTCGGGGGGGGGGGCTGGGTCTCCCGGACCTCAAGACGTATTACATTGCCACACACATGGCCAGGGTGGTGGACTGATGTCGCCATTCTAAAGCCAAAGCTTGGGTTCAGGTGGAGCAGAGCTTTACTGACATGCCATTGGTGGGGCTTCCCTGGGCGCTTCCCCCTGTGGGCACAGAACTCAAATCCCATCCTACGATTGGTGCTACGTTATCTTGTTGTTCCCAGGAGGTGGTCCGGAGCGCCCTACTGCCCTTGCCCTCTCCCCTTTCTCCGATCATTGGCGCCCCGAATTTTTCGCCGGGTCTCTCTGACCCGATGTTTCGCCTCTGGATCTCGCGGAATAGATTCCGCGCTCAACACATCGGAGTCGGGGGGCATTGGCCAACAATAGAGGAACTTCGGAGCTCCCGGGTCCCTGGATCCCTGGGCCCGTGGCGTTCCTTACAACTGCGACACTTTCTCGTTACTCTACCGGTCCATAGTCAGTTTGACAGACCCCTCACCGACTTTGAGAAGCTGTGTATGGAAAGGGGGTCTCTCCGACACTCCCTGGCCATTTCACACTCCATGCTATGCAACTCTACAGACCTGTCCCCGCCGGGGTTTCTCTTGCATTGGGAGTCAGACCTGGGCCTCACCCTCTCGACCTCGCAAAGAAATAAAGTGCTGTTACTCGCCCACAAAACATCAGTCAGCTCCAAACTCCAAGAGGCCAACTATAAATGTATCTCTTGATGGTATAGGGTCCCGCCGAAACTCCACAGGATGTTCCCAGGTGTAGACTCCAGTTGTTGGAGATGTGGGACTGGGGATGGTGACTTCCTGCACATATTCTGGGCATGCCCGAAGTTGCAGCGGTTTTGGGAGGCGGTGCGGGGGGTGATCGGGCATGTGGTTGGACACGCGCAGACCCTGGGCCCGGAGCTCTTCTTGCTTCAACTGCCCGACTCCTCTGTCCGTGCTTATAAGGGGTCTCTATTAAGCTTCCTGGTGATGGCCGCCAGGACGTGCATCCCCCTGAGATGGAGATCCCCCACTCCGCCGACACTATCAATGTGGGCGAACAGGATGAATGAATTGCTGCATATGGAGGACCTGACGGCGTCTCTCCACGACAGACAGGAGGCTTTTCACAGGACTTGGTTTCCCTGGATCGAGTTTAAATTCTCCAAGGAATACGGTACCTGGATCCCCCCTGACTGAGGGGGTCTTCTTCTGCCGTTAGACAGTGGTGTTCTGAGATGATGGATCTCTGCCTAGTGGCTGTTTGTTCCCTTATGTTCTGCTCTTTACCCCCCCTTCCTACCCCCCTTTTTGTGTGCTCCCTCCTATTCGTCTATGGTCTACTTTCTTCTGCTCTCTTGCTTCTTTCTCTTTCTCTCCTTAATTCTCTACAGAATCTCTATACTTGAAAATTCCCGGGTAAACATGGAGGAGTCAAAGTGTGGTAGTTATCAGTTGTTACAGTTAGCCTGATGGGTGACAATGTACAATGGTCGTAAATTGTTATGCTACTGTTCTGGATTGAGGTATTCCCATGTTTTTCGGTTAAATAAAGAATTACAAATATTGAATAAACCATCCACATTGCTTTTATTTTTTGGGGTGTTTCTTTGTACAGCAGCATGGAGTATACAACAATTATCTTGGTTTTTGTTTTAACTCCAGATGTAGACTGGACACTGGAACTGAACAATTGAGCCTGGGACAGTTCTATTTTCATCAGGGATGAGTCCCATTTTTGTCTTGGGCACAAAGATAGCTGGAGATTGGACCGGATAATTTGTGGACAGTAGCATCACAGCACCTTCAAAAAGAAACATCACAATAGCCCTAGTTTGGGATTATTTTGTGGGGTACTTAATGTACGGTAGTCAGAGCCCTGTAGTCTTCTTCTAGATATACTAACCTAACAGTTCAGCCTTACTTTGATTTGAAAGAACAGTGGTAAGGCAATTTCTCCAAAGTATATTAGGAGTCATTTTTCAACATGACACTAGTCTACATTTTGCTCATGCTACAGTGATCATCCTGTGTGACCTAAATGTGTTCAAATGAATTCAGACACTCATTAATAACTTCATTGATAGCATTCCAAGTTGTGTAAGTACATGTACTTCTACATGTGACACCCATTCTCAATACGGAATAAATGATCAAGATGTTTTGAACATGTTATTTCCATTTTTAATTAATTTGCATATCATTAACATGTCTAATGATCCTGGGATTTTTGATTTCCATGATTTTTCCTTCTTAAGGCCCTGTCACACATAGGGATAAATCTTTGGCAGATCTGTGGTTTCAGTGAAATCATGGACATATTGTTCCATTTGTACACAGCCACAAACCTGGCACTGATTGTCCACAATTTCACTGCAACCGCAGATCTGCCGCAGATTTATCTCTGTGTGTGACAGGGCCTTTAGTGTGACAAATTTAATGTTGAGGAGTGTATAGTGATCACTTCTCAGCAGGATCCATTGCAGAATATAATCGCCATTTATAAATGGAAGCCTTCTTTGACTGTTTGACACATCCCAAAGCTTTGCTGGGTTATTCCAGAATTGCTCCAAGCAACGTTATGACTGATTTTTACCTACAGTAACATGATATTTTAAATAGCTCTAGGGTGGACCTGCCCTTTCATAGAATCCCATTGTACTTGCTTTGACTATTTTTAAAATGTGTAAATTATATATTTTTTTAATATATTTTTACCCTATTTGAAAAGTGAACCACTCATTTAAGCAAACAAATCATCTACACTCTGTGGTGCTCAGTCAAATAGCCTTAATACCAAATAGCTACCTGGAGTATATCTATAGCAACTAAGCACTTTGGGTATTTTACCTGAAGCTAAAAACAGTTTCCACATAGAAACTAAATTCAGAATGACCTTGTGCATTTTGAAAAAGGCTGCCAGCTGCGGTCACTGATGTGTATTGTGATAAACAGTGTTGCTGATATCTATTAGGTTTACAGGCAGTGGAAGTGCATAGACTATGACGGCAGATATTCAAGAATAATTCATACAGGAGTGACAGTCAGTATAATTCCACATTTTACTTGTTTGTTCAAACTAATTGAAAGTCTGAGTCTAATATCAGTGCTCAAAGTATGAGTTACTACACAGAAAACAGAACATACAAAGACATAGATAATAGAATTCACATAGTTGCTTTGTTTTAAATAATTAGAAAAATGTTCTAAGTATATTAATCTCATTGACAGAGCCAATTTTGACCCTAATGACCAATTCTTGAATTCTGACCACTGTAACTTCATGTGATAATAACTCTGGAAGGCCTCAATGGATCCCAGTGATTCTCAGATAGTTTTTATTTCATGACACATTGAAATTTATGTTTATTTAAGTGGTAAAATTTAGGTCAATAATTTTTGTATTTATTTTGGAAAATAATAGAATTTTGGTGGAAACTTTGCAATTTTCAAATTTAATTTTTTTTTTAATCAGTAAACTAGTTTGACACACTGTACAAAATAATTAACATATAACATTTTCCATATGTCTATTTAACCCCTTCATCCCCGGGTGATTTTCCGCTTTTCACTTTTGATTTTATTTTTTCTCCCTTTCCGAGAGCTATAACTTTTTCATTTTTCCGTCAATCTTGTTATATGAGGGCTTATTTTTGAGAGACGAGTTGTACTTTTAAATGAAACCATAAGCTGTAAATATTTTATTTTGTGGCAAACAGAGCTGCATGAGGCCTATTTTGTTGTGTGATGAGTTAAACATTTTATAGTTCCATTTTGAGATAAAAAAATATTTTTTATCTAGTTTTTATGCAGACATTTCAAACTCCGCTTGAATAAAACCAAGGAATTCAGTTGGTGTTTTAATTATTTATTTTTTCCACAGCTCACTATGTGGAAAAAGTGAAAAGAGCAGTTTATTCTTTGGTTCAGTACGGTTACAGCTAGGCCATACTTATATTGCTTTTTTATGCTTTGCTAATTTTACACAGCATGCGAGGTACTGAAGCTAAGTGTGCAGGGTTTGAAAATAAGTGTGGCATAGTTTAAACACAATTACATAGTGGTGATAACTGTAACTGTTTAATTTCATTAGGGAATTGTTTGTCTGTCTGTCTGTGATACTGTTAAAAAAGCAAAAAAAAAAGTTTGTCTTGGGATTTAACAGTAGTATTAGTTACACCTGTTTCTAGAAGCTTCTGGCAGCTTCTGGAAGTCCTTGTAGAACTATATAAACCAGCCAGAGCAAGCGAGGTGCCGAGCGTGCGAGGTACTGAAGCAAAGTGTGCAGGGTTTGAAGATAAGTGTGGCATAGTTTAAATACAATTACATAGTTTAACACAAGAACATAGTTTGAATTTATCCTTATACGTTTCCCATTGTTTTGTTTTGTTTTTTTTCCCTTGTTTTTCTACTTTAATGTTTAACCATTTAATAGGTGCTCCATGGACAATGCTACCAGATGTGTATCTTGTCAGATGTATGCATGCCTTGAGCACCCGTTCGAGGGTGAATATGTCTGCACTCGATGCAAGCATGTTGCGTATTTGGAAGCCAAGGTAACTCATCTAAATAAGCAGCTTGCAACACTCAGGGGCATTGCAAACCTGGAGAGGAGTTTAGAGCTCACTGAGCTTTCTCTGGCTGGAGCCAGTGATATGGAGGCGGGTGGAGGTGGAGCCAGGACCCAGAGGTAGGTAGTTTGGTAACAGTTAGAAGAAGAGGTAGGGGGAAAAGTGTCAGGGAACCTAGTCCTGACCTGGCACAACCTAGTAAATATGCCTGTTTGGCTGATATTAGGAATGAAGGGCCAGGACTACGGTCACTACAGCAGGATGTTGCTCCTAGCAACCAGGAAAACAACTGCTGTAGGAAGGAGGGAAATAGGAGTGCAGGAAAGAAGTGCAGCAAAGACCAGACAGATATTAGTGGTAGGGGACTCTATAATTAGGCGGACAGACAAGGTCATCTGTCGCCGAGACCATGAATGCCGAACAGTGTGTTGTCTGCTGGGTGCTCAGGTTCAGCATATTGCGGATCGGATAGACAAATTGCTGGGTGGGGCTGAGGAAAACTCAGTGGTCATGGTGCACATTGGTACTAATGACAAAGTTAGAGGCAGGTGGAAGGTCCTTAAAAATGATTACAGGGAACTAGGAGAGAAGCTGAAGTCCAGGGCCTCCAAGGTGGTGTTTTCAGAAATACTACCGGTGCCACGAGCGTCACTAGAAAGACAGCGGGAGCTTAGGTAGATAAATACGTGGCTTAGAAATTGGTGCAGGAAGGAAGGGTTCGGGTTCATGGAGAACTGGGCTGACTTCTCAGTCGGCTACAGGCTCTACGGTAGGGACGGGCTGCACCTCAATGGGGAAGGTGCAGCTGTGCTAGGGGAGAAAATGGTCAGACGGATGCAGGAGCTTTTAAACTAGGATCTGGGGGGAGGGAGGGTAGTGGAGCAAAAAAGGGGATAGATAGAGCAGATAGAGACAGTGAGATGGTAGAGGTCAATGAAGGATTAGGAGGGATGGGACATGCAAGGAACGTAGGGAGGCTAGGAGTAATAAAGGTGTTAATAGGATTAAATGTCTACTGGCAAATGCAAGAAGTCTTGCAAATAAAATGAATGAATTGGAGACTCTTATGTCAACCATGGATTATGATATGGTGGGCATTACAGAAACCTGGCTGGAGGAAAGCCATGACTGGGTGACAAACATACAGGGTTATAGTAAATTTAGGAGGGACAGGAAAGACATAAAAGGTGGTGGGGTGTGTATATTTATCAAATCTAACCTAAAACCTGTGTTGAATGATGACATTGGGGGGAACTGCAACAATGTAGAGTCAGTATGGGTAAATGTACATGGGGAGGGGAATAATGGAAAAATGCTAATTGGAGTTTGCTATAAGCCTCCTAACATACCTGAACAAATAGAGGGTGAAATGCTGGAACAAATTGAAAAGGCAGCTAATAATAATAATCGGGCTCTTATTATGGGGGATTTCAACTATCCAGACATACAGTGGGACATAGAATCTTCTGGTTGTGCTAACAGCTGTAAATTCTTATCTACCATTCAAGACCATTTCCTCTCTCAGATGGTAGATGAACCGATGAGGGGAGATAATTTGCTAGATCTGGTCCAGTCAAATAGACCGGATACAATTTCAGATCTACAGGTCCGGGAGCACTTGGGCACCAGCGATCATAATATGGTAAGCTTCAAAGTAATATTCAATAGAACATTTGAAAGGGGAAATGCTAAAACCTGGAATTTTAGGAAAGCTGATATCAACAAATTAAGGGAAGAGCTTAAATGTGTAGATTGGGACAAAGTCATGGTAACTGGGGATACTGAACATAAATGGTGAAAGTTTAAGGATATACTGCTAGAGTCCTGTAAAAAACTTATACCCCCTGGTAATAAAATATCCCGGAATAAAAAGAAACCACTATGGATAAATAAGACTGTACAAAGTATAATAAAACAAAAACAAAGGGCGTTTAAAATCTTGAAGGCTGAGAATACAGAAATAGCATTTCAGGAGTATAAAGATATCAATAGGCAATGCAAAAAAGAAATCAAACAAGCAAAACTAGCTACTGAAACAAAAATCGCCAATGACATTAAAATAAATCCCAAAATCTTTTATAAATACATTAATGCCAAAAGGTAAACAAAGGATAGTATTGGCCCCTTGAAATATAATAACAAGTTAGTTATAGAGGACAAACAAAAGACTGAGATATTAAATAGGCATTTCTCATCTGTGTTCACCAAGGAACAGACTGTACCAGGCATCATTCAACAAGTGAAAAATCAATGTTCACCACCCGATATAATTAATTTAACACAAGAAGAAGTACGCCTACGCCTGAGTAAATTAAACATTGACAAATCCCCAGGGCCAGATGGCATTCATCCACGAATATTGAGGGAATGGAGCTCCGTAATTGACAGACCGCTGTATCTCATCTTTTTAGACTCGCTTGTAACAGGGTTTGTGCCTCAGGATTGGAGGATTGCTGATGTGGTACCGATATTTAAGAAAGGTAAGAGGGTAGATCCAGGCATATAAAGTAATGCACCTAGGACAGAGTAATCCTATAACTGCGTATACATTAAATGGAAGTAAACTTGGGACTACAGAACAGGAGAAGGACTTGGGTATTCTCATTACAAATAAGCTGAGCAGCAGCACTCAATGTCAAGCAGCAGCTGCAAAAGCAAACAAGATTCTAGGGTGTATAAAAAGAGAGATTAGATCCCGTGATCCCAACGTATTTTTTACCCCTCTATAAATCACTTGTAAGGCCACATCTGGAATATGGGATTCAGTTTTGGGCTCCACATTTTAAAAAGGACATTCAGAAGTTAGAGTCAGTTCAAAGGCAGGCAACTAGACTACTACAAGGAATGGAAGGCCTCCCATATGATGACAGGTTGAAAAAGTTAGATATGTTTAGCCTAGAAAAAAGACGTCTCAGAGGAGATCTCATTTATATCTATAAATACATGTGTGGTCAATATAAAGGACTGGCACATGACTTATTTCTTCCGAAGACAATACTAAGGACCAGAGGGCATTCACTGCGAGTGGAAGAAAAGCGATTCCGACAGCTAAATAGGAAAGGGTTCTTTACAGTTAGAGCAGTCAGACTGTGGAATGCCCTACCACAAGAGGTAGTAATGGCAGATACTATAACAGCTTTCAAAAAAGGGCTGGATGATTTCCTCAGTACACACAACATTGTTGGTTATAAATGACTTTGTGACCAAATGTAGAACTGGTGGAAGAAGGTTGAACTAGATGGACCTAGGTCTTTTTTCAACCTTAGTAACTATGTAACAGTAAAAACCATATTTTACAAAAATGTATTTGATTTTGTATTCCGAGAGCTCTAGCTGTATTTATTTATTTTTGCTGAATGAGCCGTATTAGGGCTTGTTTTCTATTTTTATTATACCTTTTTTTAAAAAAGATAAATTTTTGTTGTATTTTTTTCTATTTTTTTTACTTTTTACATAATTTATTTTACTTGTTAACTTAGTGCCACTGTGGGACATGAATATTTTTTACTTTGATCACTGTTTTCATGTAGTGCTGTACTCATGCAGGAGACCTTTTAATTGTTCATTGACTGTGCCTATTAGACTCTGCTTATAGCACAATCTAAAAGGCTACTGTACTCTGGGATCACCAAATCACCTTAGGGTGCCACCGCAGCAATCGACACCAATGATTACAAGGGGGACCGATCTTGTCAAAGTGGATCTTTTAAACCCCTCTTAACCCCTTAGATACCACTGTTGCAATTGATTTATGTGGTTAATTGGCTGCGATTGGTTCCAAAACTGGTCAAGGCTGATGTCAGCTGTCACATGTACAGTTGTCAGATATTTTAGGAAAGGGCACCATTAAGTCCCATCACTGTAATTTAAGAGTTGACTCATATTTAGGACACCTATCAACCAAAACAGAGTTAGACAGACCCAATCATCTCATGCTTTTAATGGTTGACAATTTCTTTAACTTCCATTCAGTAGTTATGGTAATGGAATTGTATGACGGACTTCAAAATTAGAAGGAAAATGTGACATTAGAACATCCCTTTAAAGAACATTTGAAATGAATAATGACCTAGAGATATGTTTCCTTTTGTAACCTTCCTTTGTAAATTTGGGATACTCTACTCAGTTAATATATTTCTTATTTCTTATATACTTCTAGAAAGGAGAGGTAAGCACATTTTTTCATAGGACCCTAGTTCAGCAGCCAGTACTCCATGGTCACTGGATGGACATGGCTATCTTCCTTGCCAAAATCTCTAGCATCTCTTCTAATTTATAGGCAAATAGGATATCTCTACTAGACAGTCAATAGATGCTGGATGAGAACTACTAGCAGCAGCTGGTTATTTTCCCTAGTCCCTTTTCTTTGGCAATACACTGCTTGTAAGCTATAAATATATATCTTTCTCCAGGATAAACAGGCTTCTTCATATAAAAAGTGTTTGATATTGAACAGAGCTGGGTTAGTTCTTACAAAGTAAATATATGACAATTTAGATAAAAGATGAACAATGTGATAATCATGGTAAAGCTCTTGAAACTACGATAAAATTTGTTGGACTTACTAGAGTAACTAGTTTGTATAACTATTCACAGAAAAACTATACCTTTAAAAAGGTTATGTATTAGATATAAATAAAAAGAACTCACAAATAAAGTAAAAAATATGGAAAAAATAGTAGTAATATTTCTTACTACTAAGGGCTAATTGTTTACCCTAATGGAAAGGAATATTGGGATTTTTTTATTATCTATTTTTTTAATATAAACACAAAATTCATCACGGCCAAACATTGATTTTCTCTAGGTAATGACAATGAAGACGCCTTAGGGACTATTAGGGATAGCCATTGATGAGCAGGGGTACCATTTTCACTTTTCCAGGGTGCCAAGTTCAGTGATAGGTAGGGAACAAACTAAAGTTAACTTTATCTCATAATGTAGAAGTAATATTACTTTCCATTAAGGTATAAAATTGTCCCTTTGGAGTAAGAAATCTTACTTTCCGTTTTTCACATATTTCCCTTTGTTTATGTGTTGGGGTTTTAATGTATATCGAAAAAAATACATTTTTAAAGGTATAGTTATTTTTGTGAATAGTTAATCATTACTCTATACCATTTAATAATCATAATCGATGAGTAACTAACTTTGGATATGATTTGTCCCACCGATCTGTGGTCAGCTCCACTGGCAAGAGTACACAGTTCCTTCTTGAGCTTGGACACATGGAGAAGCATAGGATTGATAGGTTATGCTTTCTATTGAACCTGTACTCCACTCTCTGTGCATTCAGCTGTGCAGACCTGTCTGCTGAGCGGCCTCCTCTTTGCTGGACTAGTAAGTAATCAATGGGTGTCTCCAGACCCAGACCCTCAATGATCTGCAGGCAATAAAAGTTCCTGCCAGATATGAAAAATCATATTCAAAGTTTTCAAAATGTATTATGCTTTTTGTATACTTTTATATGAAAGTCAAAATGTTTGGTGTAAACTTACCATTAAAGTTGACAGCCCGAATGTAACTTAGAAGGTCTTTTCCCTCCACAGGCTTCATTCTTGTACAGAGTCCCAAGTAACCAGAACAGAAATCCCTATGCATGCTATGGAGTGCGTGAGCCATTGAATACACTGCATCAATCACAAATTGGACCTTCCCTTCCTGTTCATAGCTGGAATCTCTCCCAATACGTTCCAAACCTAAAATAAATTTAAATAAATTTTTTATTATAGATAGTATTACAGGGAATTCAACTGATTTTTAGTCACAAGTGGATGATATACTGTAAAATGTCTTTATACATTATGCTTAAAGTTTACATGTTCACACGTTATTTGGTGAGGGTTTTTTTACCTCATTGTTTGTAAGCCAAAACCAGGAGTGGAACAATAATAGGAAAAGTATAATAGAAACACGGTCACCACTTCTGTATTTCTCACCCACTCCTGGCTTTGGGTTACAAATACTGAGGTAAAAACACACCAAATACTTAATGTGTGCATGTGGCCTTACATATACTGAGGTAAAAACTCACCAAATACTCAATGTGTGCATGTGGCCTTACATATACTGAGGTAAAAACTCACCAAATACTCAATGTGTGCATGTGGCCTTACAAATAATGAAATACCAGCAAATACAGAAACGGGAAATGATAAGCCGTTCCTATGACACCTCTCAATATAAAGGTAAGTATCAGCAATAATAGAGGGGATAATACATAACTTTTAATTATACTTTCTATAAAAAGTTGCGTAGTGTTGCAACCATAAAAACATTGTGCAAAAAAAAGAAACCACTATTCATGTCCGAAAGGACCACAACAAAAACGGTGTTGGAACCACCACACGATTAGGAGATGGTAACAGTCGGCAAAATATCCAATTTATCAGACGAGTACCAAAAGGTTCAACAACACGTCAGTACCCAAGGTTCATGGACTCTGTGAGATATACTGCTTTGATCCGGGTGAAAGGTACAAAGAATGCAATCCTGTCTATTGTTTAAATTTAAAATGGGTGTGTTCCAGTGGGAACCAAAGCTCATATGATAACATAATAATACAATATCATATATGAGTTGGTGAATCATCCAAAGGACAGGCATATATGTTAACCCAATAGTGTCAACCATTACCCGGAGGGAAACAAACCAAGGTCATAGTGGTGTCTCCTGGATTTAAGTTAAATGGGTATGGCTATGGCGGTAACATATATGTATGAATGTTGCCTGTTGATTAATACATCTGGATCAATAAATCTTATAATGTGCAGTTATACACTTGATATAAAGGGTTGGTCTCACCCAAATGTAGGTCCGGGTCAGTTGCTGGAGGGGGTCATCAATGTAGATCAGTCGGGTAGCTGTCCACGACCAGGCATGAGCTCTCTCCCTGGCAAGAACTAGCTAGTTCCTCAACACCCCATTAACTCTAGCCCTTACAAGGACAGAACACCAAATACACAATGTCTACACGTGGCCTTACAAATTATGAGGTAAATATTGACCAAATACTCAACGCGTGCACGTGGCCTTACAAATACTAAGGTAAAAACTCACCAAATACTCAATGTCTACACGTGGCCTTACAAATAATGAGGTAAATACTGACCAAATACTCAATGCGTGCACGTGGCCTTACAAATACTGAGGTAAAAACTCACAAAATACTCAACGTGTCCATGAGGCCTTACAAATACTGAGGTAAATACTCAATGTCTACACATGGCCTTACAAATACAGAGGTACAAAAGTCACCAAATACTGAACGTGTGCACATGGCTTACAAATACTGAGGTAAAACCTCACTAAATACTGAATGTGTTCCCATGGTCTTATTATGTACAGGATTAAAAAACAGTCATAAAACAGTATGTCAAATGCAAATGTAGATGTAGTAAATACTAGAATAGAAATAAAATATGCAGCAATCAGTTCAGTCTTATAGCTGGACATTTCTACTTACGACTATATTATGTTGCCTTCATGAACGTGGTCAGAGTTTTTTGCAAGGCTCTATGCTCTGGATTATATTTAATCGTGGACTTAAAAGTTTTTTTCCTAATCCCAAAGAACACAGTTCTGCAGCGCTCCATTTTTTATGGAGTAAAGGAGAGTATGCTGAGTCTCTGCTCCATCAATTGTCTATGGAATACCAGAGAAAGCCATCTATGGTGTTCGAATATATTCAGCAGTCCCCTTGACAATGAATTGTAGAGAGGTAAAAATGTGCACCTCTGCTCTATTTAGGATAGGGAATTAAAGAGTCCTGTTTTTGGATTTAGAAGTTCCATTCTTAGGATTGCTGGGGGTTCTAGTATTTTGACTCCCAGAGAACAGCAAGTTATCCCTTATCCAATGAATAGGAGATAAATTGTGATATTGGGAATATTGCAACCAGCACATTAAGGTCAGGAAATTGAGATTTGAAGATATTTAACCCCCTAAAATTGCCAATATAAGGGAATGTCTTGTGATGTTAGAAGGGCGGGAAAGTCATTTGCAATGCCCATGAAATGCAAGCACTAAGTCCTGGAACAGATTAAGAGTAGTCCTAATGGGCCCCTGGAGTTCAGAAGGCAAGGGCCCCCTCCAGCTCCAATATATCAGGTGACATGATACATGATTAATACATAGGTGCACATCTGCAAATGCAAAACAAGACAGTGGCATGAGTAGAGCATTTTTTTCCCTTATGTACAGCACTATACATAACATAGCACAATACATAATAGAGCTGTGGTGGGAAATTCATTTTCCAAGTGGCCACATAAGAGACGGTAAATGATATGACGGGCCAACCTATAGGCTGAAAGCATTTCTGCTCAATATTAATATTACCTTATTAAATATAATTATTGTTTTAAATTAATATTAATTGTATCATTTAATGTTGAGCAGAATTAAGTATGCTGACATCCCCTATATACCATATGAGCTGACAGTCAGCCCCTCTATATACAGGATGAGCCTTCACACAACCCCCTTATATACAGCATAAGTCCCCACATAGCCGCTAATTACAGTTTGAGCCTCACATAGCCCCCTATACAGAGGATGAGGCCATACACAGCCCTTCTATATACTGTATGAGCTCACACACAGCCCCTGAATATACATGAGCCCTCACATAGCCCCCTATATTCAGTATGAGCCCTCACATTGCCTCCTTATATACAGGATGAGCTCCCACATAGCTCCCTTTATACAAGATTAGACCCCACATAGCTTCCTGTATATAGGTGAGCACCTTTATAGCTCCGATATACAGTATAAGCTCTCACATAGCCTCCTATATACAGTATGAGCCCCCAAATTGCTCCCGATATACAGTTTGAATATTCACATAGCTTCTTATATACAGTATGAGGCTTCAAATAACTCCTTTTATACAGGATGAGCCCTCACATAACCCCTTCTTTACTGGCACACATCACATACACATATAAAAAAACACATACTCAGCTCGCTTCTCTTCCAAGGTACTCTGCTCCGGTACCTTTGGTTCCACTAGCTTTTGGTGCGAGCATGTACTTGCTGGCACCCGCGTCAGCACTGGCTGATGACAGCATCACGCCAGCACATCACAGGAGAGAGAAAACAGGAGCTCACCTTCCATTCTGTATTGCTGGCAGTGGAGCTCCAGGAAAGCACTCTGCCCGGAGATGTGCACCAGGGGAATGGGAGCAAGGTAGGTGTGTTGCTACCCTAAACATAATAATGAGGGCAATTTGGCTATGGGTTCCCTCAGAGTCTCTTGTCCCAGGCAGTATCCCAGATTGCCCGCATCATAATCTGCCTAAAGGCCCCGTCACACTAAGCAACATCGCTAGCAACATCGCTGGTAACGAACAACTTTTGTGACGTTGCTAGCGATGTTGCTGTGTGTGACATCCAGCAACAACCTGGCCCCTGCTGTGAGGTCGCTGGTTGTTGCTGAATGTCCTGGGCCATTTTTTAGTTGTTGCTGTCCCGCTGTGAAGCACAGATCGCTGTGTGTGACAGCGAGACAGCAACAACTAATGTGCAGTGAGCAGGGAGCCGGCTTCTGCTGAGGCTGGTAACTAATGTAAACATCGGGTAACCAAGAAGCCCTGTCCTTGGTTACCCGATATTTACCTTTGATACCAGCCTCCTCCGCTCTCACTGCCTGTGCTGCCGGCTCCTGCTCTGTGCACATGTAGCTGCAGCACACATCAGGTAATTAACCCGATGTGTGCTGTAACTAGGAGAGCAAGGAGCCAGCACTAAGCATTGTGCGCTGCTCCCTGCTCTGTGCACATTTAGCTGCAGCACACATCAGGCAATTAACCCGATGTGTGCTGTAACTAGGAGAGCAAGGAGCCAGCGCTCAGTGTGCGCTGCTCCCTGCTCTGTGCACATTTAGCTGCAGCACACATCGGGTTAATTAACCTGATGTGTGCTGTAACTAGGAGACTGGGGGCTGGTCACTGGTTGCTGGTGAGCTCACCAGCAACTCGTGTAGCCACGCTCCAGCGATCCCTGCCAGGTCAGGTTGCTGGTGGGATCGCTGGAGCGTCGCAGTGTGACAGCTCACCAGCAACCTCCTAGCAACTTACCAGCGATCCCTATCGTTGTTGGGATCGCTGGTAAGTTGCTTAGTGTGACTGGACCTTAAGACTGAGGTGATTTACATACTCATTTGTGCTGCAAATTAGACATGAAGATTAAATAAGAAATGAGAATGCAAATAAAATCTCAAATATGGCCCTTGTACCTTCATATTCAGGAATTAAGGTATACAAAAATGTATAATATTGGATGTTAATTGCAATTAAATTGGTATAATTGAGAAAAGCTGGCCAGTCAACTTAACTAGCTAACCACGTACATGAATAGATCTGTGGATTGATCAGGACAGAGTGATCTTCATATTTTCTGTATGCCCATCCTATTGCACTAGTTAAAAAGGAGGTAGTTTTACAAACATATATATACTAACTGTAGTCCCCGGGCGTTGTAACTGTCTCTTTATCTCTCTCCCAGTCTCTGTCTGTCTCTGTCTGTCTGTCTGTGTGTTTGTGTGTCTGTTTCTGTGTGTTTGTCTCTGTGTGTCTGTACGTCTGTGTCTGTCTGTTTCTGTCTGTCTGTGTGTATGTCTCTCTGTCTCTCTTTCCATGTGTGTCTCTTTCTGTCTCTTTCCGTGTCTGTCTCTTTCTTTCTGTCTCTGTCTGTCTCTATACATGTGTGTCTCTGTCTCTATCTATGTCTGTCTGTGTCTATCTCTCTGCCTGTCTCTATATCAGTCTCTGTCTGTCTCTCTCTATCTCTGTCTCTCTATCTCTGTGTCTGTCTCTCTCTGCATCTGTCTGTCTCTCTCTAACTCTGTGTCTGTGTCTGTCTGTCAGTGTCTTTCCAGGTTTGTCTCTTTCCCCATCTGTCTTTTTCCCCATCTGTCTCTTTCCCCATCTGTCTCTTTCCCTGTCTCTGTCTCTTTCCCTGTCTCTGTCTGTCTGCCTCCGTCTCTTTGACTGTCTGTCTCTCTGTCTCTTTCCCTGTCTATCTGTCTCTGTCGGCCTCTGTATCTTTGAGTGTCTGTCTCTCTTTCTTTGTCTCTTTGTCTGTCTCTGTCTGTCTGTCTTTTTCTCTGTCTCTTTCCCTGTCTGTGTCTGTCTGCATCTGTTTCTTTGACTGTTTGTGTCTGTCTGTCCGTCCCTGTCTGTCTCTTTTCCTGTCTGCCTCTTACTCTGTCTGTGTCTATGTTTAGCTGTCTCTTTCTGTCTCTCTCTGTCTCTTTCCCTGTCTCTGTCTGTCTCTGTCTCGTTCCCCTGTCTGCCTCTTATTCTGTCTGTGGCTATGTGTTTTTGTCTCTCTCTGTTTCTCTACCAACATCTTATTACCTCACACATAAGCTTCCTATACTATGAATGTCTTTTGTTCCTATAGAAACTAATCACAGCTCCTATTAATAACCTATAGCTTGTAGCTCCATTGACTTTAATGGAGGCAGGTTTGTTGGAGAGTAACTGTAAAGCGCGGGGTTAAATTTTCTCATCAAAACATAGTCTATGATGAGTCACATGGAGTGTTTGTGCAAAATTTCGTGATTGTAAATGCAACGGTGCGGATTCCTTTAGCGGACATACATACACACACATACATACTGTAAATACATACATACATACATATATACAATAGGAAGAAAAATGAGACCCTGCTCAACTACTTGAGTGGTGCTAGAGCACAATTCCCTTCCTCCTCTCCCACCACAAGCTGACATCAGGACAGCTATCTTTTTGCAGTGATTTTGCCTATTGACACATCACTACCATTATTGTGATAATAAATATTCTGTGAATAAGGCTCCGGCTGAGCTGAAACATTAACATTAGAATTTTCTTGATTCTTATTTCTAAAATAAAATTGCTGTCATATTTTTCACTATTTGCGTGCCAGAATTTATGCTATATGTACACTATATATATATATATATATATATATATATATATTTATATATATATATATATATATACATATATATATATATATATATATATATATATATATATATATATATATATATATAAATGCTAGCTGTAGTACCCGGGCGTTGCCCAGGATAGTAACTGCGTAACTGTCTCTCTGTCTCTCTCCCAGTCGCTGTCTGTCTGTCTCTCTGTCTGTCTCTTTCCTTGTCTGTCTGTGTCTATGTCTCTGTCTGTCTGTTTCTATCTCTCTGTCTGTATTTGTATCAGTCTATCTGTCTCCAGCTCTGTGTCTGTCTGTCTCTTTCTCTGTGTCTGTCTCTATGTGTGTGTCTGTCTGTCTCTCTTTCCCTGTCTGTCTTTGTCTGTCTCTTTCCCCGTCTGTCTCTTTCCTCATCTGTCTCTTTCCAAGTCTGTCTCTTTCCAAGTCTGTCTCTTTCCCAGTCTGTCTCTTTGCCCATCTGTCTCTTTGTCCATCTGTCTCTTCGTCTGTCTGTCTCTTTGTCCATCTGTCTCTTTGTCCGTCTGTCTCTTTCCAGGGCTGTCTCTTTGCTCGTCTGTCTCTTTGCCCGGCTGTCTCTTCCCAGTCTGTCTCTTTCTCGGTCTGTCTCTTTCCATGGCTGTCTCTTTCCAGGGCTGTCTCTTTCCAGGGCTGTCTCTTTGCCCGTCTGTCTCTTTACCCATCTGTCTCTTTCCAGGGCTGTCTCTTTGCCCATTTGTCTCTTTGCCTGTCTGTCTCTTTGCCCGTCTGTCTAT